>NC_138374.1:448965-466901 GCF_054177405.1 Leptonychotes weddellii
TTGTGTTCCCTCTCTCGCTGGGTCTCTCTCTGTCAAATAAATAAATAAAAAATCTTTAAAAAAAAAAAATTCTTGAAAAAGCAGTATTCCAACTGAAGCTTAAAAGTAAGGGATGGTGGGCGCCTGGGTGGCTCAGTTGGTTAAGCGACTGCCTTCGGCTCAGGTCATGATCCTGGAGTCCCGGGATCGAGTCCCGCATCGGGCTCCCTGCTCGGCGGAGGGTCTGCTTCTCCCTCTGACCCTCCCCCCTCTCATGTGCTCTCTCTCTCTCATTCTCTCTGTCTCAAATAAATAAATAAAATCTTAAAAAACAAACAAACAAACTTGGGCGCCTGGGTGGCTCAGTTGGTTAAGCGACTGCCTTCGGCTCAGGTCATGATCCTGGAGTTCCGGGATCGAGTCCTGCATCAGGCTCCCTGCTCAGCGGGGGGTCTGCTTCTCCCTCTGACCCTCCTCCCTCTCGTGCTCTCTGTCTCTCATTCTCTCTCTCGCAAATAAATAAATACCATCTTTAAAGAAAAAAGAAACTGGCCATGTTCTTGCTACACGTCTGTGCTCAGGGGCGCTGAGGTGGGTGGAAGCACAGCTGGTGGGGCCGCAGTCTCCGGCGCCTGTGGTTCCCGCGTGGGGCCCCCGATGGGCCGATGCAGAATGTCTGAGGGTGAGAGCCGTCGATCGTCTCGGACCAACAGTCTAATGCCTCACACTAGTCAACACTCACGAATGAGACAACTCCCTCCGACGGGCCCAGATTCTGTTGTGAAAACCGCACGAGTGACCAGGTGGACGGAGGGGCCTCTGGGGAGTCTGGGATGGACAGCAAGGGGACGGTGCTGTGCCTCCAGCCGGCCAGCCATGGGAGCTGCCCTTTATCTCCCAGCCTTGTCTCGTCACCAGATTCCCCAGGAGAGGCCGCTGCGCTGACGGGGTGGGTGGCAGGGCATGGGCGGGGCGTGAGCGGGACAGCGCAGGCAGGGGGACGGCCCTGGGGCCCCTCTCCTCTGACGTCTGCTCGCACAGTGCACAGGCCGGGCCCCACATGCCTGGGGAGCCCCTCTCCAGGGGTCCTTCGGGGCAGCTGGGTGGCAGGAGGGGCCCAGGGAGGAGGGAGCAGGGTCGGGACAGGCCTGGAGGAGGCAGGACCAGGGCGAGGAGCAGGTGGACGGCCCAGAGCCTGGTTCCCAGGACCTGCGGGGACTGGGGGAGGGGCTCCGTGTTCCCATCAGGACGCGGCGGGGGGCGGGGGCGGGGGGCGGCGAGTCCGTGCTCAGTGTGACGAGGAAGGAGGGGCTTGGAACCTCGCTAAGAGGACGTGGAGGTCAGCTGTGTGGACCAGGTTTCTGGGTGGGAGCCGGCGCCCCCATCGGACGCCGTGGTCACCTTGGTGGCACGTCTGCATTTTTCCACCCATCAGAAATCACTGCTGGGGTTTGTACAAGCGCTCTGATGTAGGAGCAGTCAGCTCTCACGCACGAGAGGCGGGGGTTTGCAAGCAGCGCCTGCTGAGAAATCAGGGCAGCTCCCTGCGTCCGCAGCCTCGGACCTCACGCCGCAGCCTGAGCTCACGGTTTCAAAGCATATTTAGCCACCATTTATAATTTGAGAGAAAAGCATCCTGAGTGCTCGTCCTGGGTTTCAGAGAAGGGTCATTAGTGGGAGAGCACACGCAACGGTGGGCCCACCCGGAAAGTAACCCGACCAGGAGTGGCCGCTGCGTCCTGTCAGGGCATCATGGGGGCTCATCACAGGGTCCCTCTCCCACGGCAGCTCTCATTAGATGTAGGCAAGGCACCTTCCAGAACCCAGCCCCCTTGGCAGACGAAGCCATCTCGGCACAGAGGCTGAAGGGCTGGACTCCCCTGCACACCAGGTGCCTCTGCAGCCGGTGAGGACACTCGGCCAGCTGCCCTGGGTGCCCAGGAGCCCCTGCTGCGGGGTGGGCAGGGGCTGGGCTCTCTCATCTCCGGGTTCAGGGCGAACCACCCTGGGTCTGAAACCTGCCTGGGACACTCCATTGTCCCGTAGCCCTGGTCTGGGAGTCCAGGCCCCCCACGGCCCAGGCAGGACTGAGATGGGTGCTCCGTGCCCCCAGTCTCGGGGCGCTGCCCCTCGGGTCCTGCTCCTCTCTCTGCTTCTCCTTCCACTCAGCGCACCTCGATCCCGATGACGACCTCTCTCCGCAGATGCTCTGTCACCGCGGTTGGTGACACCCTGAACCCGCAGGATGGTCTTCCCTGCAGGCTCAGTCACACAAAGAGCACTCGTGTCTCCTGGCCTCCACAGTGGAAGCAGGAGGGCCGCTGCACCTGCCGGTCTCTCTGCTGGCCCGCTGTGGTCCTTCCGGGGCTCAGTCTTGGGGGCCCTCGTGAGCATCTCGGGGGTGGGTGACCAGAATGCACCTGCTGTGGCCCATGTTCCCCGCAACCCTGGGAACTCCATGAGCCAGGGCCGCCCCTTCCACCACGCTGACTCCTCGGGTCGCACACGGGCCAGACCCCTGGGAAGTGAGCGCGAAGCACAGCGGTGTAAGGACGTAACTGCTCGTCCCTGTGCCGAGGGCCTGGCCTCCACCCCGCTCTGATGCCAGCAGGCCCCAGACGGCCCCACATGCCCACCTGGACCTGGTCTGTCCGTGGCAGGGGCCCTCAGCCAGGGAGAGGCCGGCCTTCACTTGTGTTGGCCACAGTCTGGTGGGCAGGTCGGGGCCAGGAGGAGGGTGATTACCCCCCTTCACAGGTCAGGGGCTCCTTCGTCGACTTGCCAAGAGCAGAAATGCCCCATGTCCTTGTCGGGAGGCCTCCAAGGCCACCGGGAAGGAACCCAGAAACAGCCAGGCTGACCAGGGGACAGGGGGACAAGGCCTGCGTGCCAAGAGCAGCTCTGGGCTGGGACAAACCACAGCCACGGGTCAAAGGAACCCACGTGGATGGATCCAGTCCGCTGCAGGGTGACCAGTTCCGAGGCTGCCATGGGGTGACAGGCACACACTCCCCCTCCCCTCTGTCTCTCTGCAGACAGGTGACCGGCGCCCCCCATCCAGCACCTCACCCGGCACACGGAGCCGGTCTGTGCGCCGCGTCACGGCAGATCCGCGGCCGCCTCGGGCCTGCTGGTCTCCGTGTCTGCAGGGCAGGTGGGGGCAGGGCTGGAGTCTCATCTGAGGCCCCTGGGGAAGGAGCCGCTTTCAGCTCTCATGTTTGCGGCAGTTTAGGGGTGTGGTGCTGGGGCCTCAGTTTCTCGCTATCGGCGGGTGGCCCGCAATTCCCACCCTGTGGGTCTCCCAGCGCCATCGCTTGCTCCGCCAGCGTCGCGGGGGACAGAGTCTCTTTGCAAAGCTGACGTCACAACCTGACATAGCGTAAACCTCAAGTGATGCCATCACTCTCGTCGTGTTCCACCGTTTAAAAGCAAGTCACGGGTCCCTCACACCCTGGTCGGCCAGAGGCGGGGCCATGGGGGCGCCTAGTGTGCCCGCCACACTCCACCAGACGGAGGTCCCAAGGCCTAGTAGGGCTTGTGTGCTTTCCCTGACGACGAGCGTGTGTCTGTATGTGAAACCGCTTTCATGCTCTCGGCTGCACCTGCCGGTGGTGAGACACATCCAGACGCCAGAGAAACACAGGGGAAATCAAGGCGGGGAGAAGACACAGGCTGGAGCCAGCATTTCCCCACATTGCTGTCCCCGACCCAGGAACCCCCTGCTGCAGGGGGGCTGGTGCTGCCGGCGCTGGGGGGTCTTCCTTTCGGCCAATGCCGCCCAGGCCACCAGAGCACCTGCCGCCTTCCCGCGGCTCAGGCCAGGACGTGGGGGTGGCGATCACCTTTGACATACAACACCAAAACCCCCATCCATGCAAGAAATACCTGGTCAGCAAGACTTCATTAAAATTAAGGACTTCTGCTCCATGAAAGACAGTGTGAAGAAAATGAGAGAAGAAGCCACAGAGTGGGAGAAAAAATTTGCAAAGGACATATCAGGGAAAGGGCCATTATCCAAAATACGCAAAAAACTCCTAAAATCCAAGAATCAGAAAATAAACACCTGATTAAAATGGTCAAAGACCTTAACAGACAGCTCACCAAAGAAGACGGACAGACGGCCAATAGCACACGCAAGATGCTCCACATCAGCGTCACTGAAAATTACAGCAACGAGGGGCCACCACTGCACACCTGTTAGAGCGGCTGGAATCCAGAGCTCTGGGCACACAAGATGGCCGTGGGTGCGCAGCCGCGGGGACTCCAGCCGTGGCTGGGGGGAACGCAGAATGGCCAGCCACTGTGGAAAGCGCTGCCGCAGTCTCTTACAATATTAAACATAAGACCCAGCCGTTGTGCTCCTTGCATTTACCCTAAGGAGGGGAACACTTACATCCCCACAAAAATCTGCACATGGATGTTTATAGCAGCTTTGTTACAATAGCCAAAACCTGAGAGCAGTCAGATGTTCTCCAGGGGGTGATGGGGAGATGCACTGAGCTGCCTTTCAGGGGGTGATGGGTAGATCCATGGAGATGTCCTTCAGGGGGTGATCGGTAGATGCACTGAGATGTCCCTTTGGGGGTGATGGGTAGATCCACTGAGATGTCCCTTTGGGGGTAATGGGTAGATCCACTGAGATGTCCCTTCAGGGGGTGATGGGTAGATCCACTGAGATGTCCCTCAGGGTGTGATGGGGAGATCCACAGAGATGTCCCTTCATGGGGTGATGGGTAGATGCACTGAGATGTCCCTTCAGGGGGTGATGAGTAGATGCACTGAGATGTCTCTTCAGGGGGTGATGGGTAGATGCACTGAGATGTCCCTCAGGGGGTGATGGGTAGATGCACTGAGATGTCCCTCAGGGTGTGATGGGGAGATCCACGGAGATGTCCCTTCATGGGGTGATGGGTAGATGCACTGAGATGTCCTCAGGGGGTGATGGGTAGATGCACTGAGATGTCCTCAGGGGGTGATGGGTAGATGCATTGAGATGTCCTTCAGGGGGTGATGGGTAGATGCACTGAGAAGTCCTCCAGGGGGTGATGGGTAGATGCCCTGAGATGTCCTTCAGGGGGTGATGGGTAGATCCACTGAGATGTCCCTTCAGGGGGTGATGGGTAGATGCACTGAGATGTCCCTCAGGAGGTGATGGGTAGATGCACTGAGATGTCCTTCAGGGGGTGATGGGTAGGTGCACTGTGGTCCATCTAGTCAGTGGGGTATTATCGGGGATAAAGGAAGTGAGCTCTCAGCCATGAAAAGACAGGGAGGACCCTGACGTGCATGGAATGAAGTGAGAGAAGCCAGAATGAAAAGCCCACCCACTGCGTGATGCCACATGCATGATGTTCTGCAGGAAGCAAAACTCTGCAGACGGAAGAGGATCAGCGGTCGCCAGGGCTGGGGGAGCAGGGAGGACGCTCAGGGCAGCAAACCATGTGACAGCACAGGGATGGACACATTGTCATTGAACACCAAACAGTTGGACAGTCTTTAAATTGAAGCTGGGAAGAGCCAGGTGTGTCAGAAATGCTCCAGGGAGGGGGGCGGAGGAGCCCAGAGTGTCCACGGGGGTGGTGGCCACGAAGCAGGAGCCCATGGCTGGAGTACTGTTGGCAATATTCGCAGAAGCAATCGGTTCCATCCCTGAGAGCCCCCTGCCCAGCTGCGGCCCTGCGTGGGCCCAGGTCATGCGGCGGGCGCGGGGTTCCCCCGTCAGTGTGGGCAGAGAATATACGTAGATGCAAAAGGTGAGAAAAGCATTTGTTCATTCTCGTGATAAAATTATGCTGCTTTCTTTTGTAAGGAATGTTGAAATGCTATTGTGTGTGCAACACATTAGCTCTTGTTGCGATTATAATAAAGCTACCAAAGAATTTCTGACTCCTCAACTCAGTCAGAAAGCCTTTCCCATCCTGTCCTGGACACCGACTCTGCCTTCATCGTTCTGCAGCCCAGACATCCAGACAGAGCACGGGACCGTCCCATTTCCAGAGGATTGTCTCTGCTTTTGTATTACGATGAACTTTTCTCAATCCTTTCCCAAATATGATAATGATGGAGTCAGGTGATTTATCATCGTTTCGAAGGCTGTGTTCTTTTTGTCGAGCTCTGAGCACAGTGGAAATCCACCCATGCACGCTTGAACGGCCTAAGAGAAGGAAGGGGGCCGGTGGGAGCCAGGCAGCAGAGGGCCGGAGACGTCCAGGCCATCCCGACCCAGCTGTGCCCTGACCTCTCGTTCTCGCTGCAGAGCACACGGAGGCCTCTTTCCTGTGACATTTAATCTGACAAGATTCTGGGTCCCGGCCTGCTGTTTGTTCTGAGAGCTTCAGCCCTATCACCTGCTCCCGGAGAACGCATCCTGCTGCCCTTCCCGCCCCTGGGGTCTCTGCCGGGACAGCTGTGCTGCTGGAGACAGACATGCAGGATCCTGGACAGAAGCCAGGCAGTGCTGACCACGAGGGCCTCTGCCCGTGGGGACCAGGCCGCAGGGCCACCCATCATGGGGAACGGGCGAGGCCCAGGGCCCCCTGCCCATGGCCACAGGGCAGCAGGCCCGGAGACGCAGCTAGGTCTGGGTGACCACAGGCTCCCCCACGCCGGTCCCCTGTCCAGTCTAGACCAAGCGTTCTGCCGGGGTCAGAGGGCCTCCCTGGCTCAAGGTCTTGGGACCGTGCTGTCAAGTGCAGGCCCCCATCTTTGCACACACAGTACCCTGGACAAATCCATCTGGATCAGTCAGGGGCGATCCTCCCCACAGAAGCCGTGGCATCCCGTCTATCACCCGCCCGCTCCTCTCTACGGTTAGACGGTGGCTCCGGAACGCTGAACGGCCCAGCCACTCTGGGCTCCCACACAGTCACCCGAGCTTCGGGGCGGCTGGCCGCTGCTTCTGTCTGCCCACCCACCCTCCAAGGTTTGACTGGCTCATTCTTTATGCAATTAATCACAGTTCCAAATTTTAAATCAGAAATAATGTTCCTTCATGCAGAACCCCAATCCCTCACAATCTGCGCCAAAGCAGATCCCAGCTGACCCGGGGACGGCCTGGGACACAGTGGTAGATGCTGTGGAGACCTGTGCCGGGCCTCGGTCTGTGGGCTCAGCTCCCGCGAGGCCCCCCGTCCCCCCCCAGAAGGGGTCCTCTGGGTGATAGGCCACAGATGGGGCTCCCTCCTGGGGGACCTGCCGCGGGGCAGCCCCGCCTTCACAGGAACCTGCTCCCCAAAGTCTTGCTAAGCCTCTCACCTTAAATGAAAGTTAAATCCAAATGCATCATGGACATAAATGTGAAGCAGAAAACTGTAAAGCTTTTAGGAAAAAAACAGGAGAAAATACTTGATATTTTTTATATCTAGGGCTGGGCAAACAGTTCTTAGACTTGACACCCAAGGCCAGACCCATGAAAGGAAAATTGATAATTTGGATTTCATTATAATAAAAACATCTGCTCTTTGAGAGACTTGATGACTGGAGGGGGGCAGAAATTGCCGACCGGAAGGATTTACAAGCCCACATCCGACAGCGGACTAGTACGTAGACCAAAGAGCTCTCAAAAGTCAGTGTAAAAACAAACAGACAATCCAATTATAAGATGAGCAGAGTCACGGCAGGGCTTTCGGCAAAAGGAATACAGAAGGCCAATCAGCACACGGAAGGCGTCCAGCGTCGGGAGCCACCAGGAAAATGCACATTAAAACCACAACCTGTCGGAGCGGTTGAAGGAGAACATGCCCGTGCTGGCAGGTGCGGAGAAACTGGCTCATCACGCAGCCGTGAGCCGTGGCCGGGCGCTGGGAGACAACGTGGCGGTTTCCTAAAGCATTGAACGTGCGGTTAGTGTAGGACTCACACCTGCACCCAGGCCCTTATCCGAGAGAAATGAAAGTTTCCTTCACAGAGAAACCCAAACACGGATAATATAACATTTCTATTTTAAAGATTTTATTTATTTATTTGACACAGAGAGAGAGAGAGACAGCACAAGCGGGGGCGGGAGGGGCAGAGGGAGAAGCAGGCTCCTAGCTGAGCAGGGAGCCCGATGCGGGGCTGCTGAGATCCTGACCTGGGCCGAAGGCAGATGCTTAACCAACTGAGCCAGCCAGGCGCCCCGAGATAACACTTTTTTTTTTTTTAAAGATTTTATTTATTTATTCATGAGAGATAGAGAGAGAGAGAGGGAGGCAGAGGCAGAGGGAGAAGCAGGCTCCCCGCGGAGCAGGGAGCCCGATGCGGGACTCGATCCCAGGACCCTGGGATCATGACCCGAGCTGAAGGCAGACGCTTAACCGACTGAGCCACCCAGGCGTCCCCCGAGATAACACTTTTATCCATAATAGCCAGAGTGTGGAAACAGCCTGGATGCTCTTCAGCAAGGGGGCGGTTCAACAGGCCGAGACGCCCGAACCGCGGACCACCCGGATGAATCTGCCGGGAATCATGCTTCGTGATAAAAGCCAGTCCGCAAAGGTCGCACAGAGGACTCCATTCATGTTACGGCCTTGAAACAGAAAAGCTGTAGAAGCGAACAGACTAGGAAATGCTGGGGCTGAGGACACTTGTGCACGTGTGAGTGTGTGCACACATCTCTGAGCGTGCAGGTGAGTGTGCGCGTGTGCATACATCTGTACGTGCCGGCTTGTGCACGTGCGTGTGTGTTCACCTCTGTGTGTGTACGCAAGCCTTCAAATGTCGGTCGAACCGGAACCACCAACCCCGAGACCTGCAGGCTACTGGCTGCAACATAAGGACCCAGAAATTCAGGGTCATGTTGGCTTGTTGTTGCCAAAACGTCATCCAGGCCCTCGTCCAGGTGTGTGCAAGCGTGTTCACCTGTGTGCACACGTGTGTGTCCACCTCACTCCTGGTGCCTGGCCCGAGACGGGTGACTTCATTATGTTCTGGGGTCAAAGTGCCGTCTGGACGAGGGCGTGTCTGAAACAGCACCGGGCTGGGGAAATGGGACCCCAGTCAGAACGTGTTCGTTTCACTCGCGTCTCTGGACCAGCCCTGCTGGGGGCTGTAGGGCGTCAGGCAAGCCTGGAGCGCCCGCAGCCTTTGGGGTCACCGCGGAAGCCTGTTCGCTATGCTGCACTCTCGTGACCTCCCGCAGCAAGGACCGCGAGCTCCTTTTAGATAGAACGCTCCTCCAGGGAACATACTTAGCATATAACTTGACTAACCCAAAACTAAGCCGTGCACAGCCTGTCGGAACTACAGCTATCGAGTGAAGCGAAGCCCATGCTAACCAGGCTCGCGTGTCACGGGCTGCTGCTAATGCAGCTTTACGAACTGTGACTGCGTCCCCCCCACCACCGGACAAGCTATGGCCTCTGTCCTGGAAAGTGGCGTGGTAAGGAAAGGACTACCCGGCCACGTCAGAACTGGATTGTGTCTTACTTCTCTCTTCGTGCATTTTTAAAAACCAGTGAAGACAAATCTTTCACGACTACAGAGCCGAGTCATGTGAGTCCTGGCGACTTCTGGGCGTTCCCGACAGAGATGGCGTCCCTCCCGTCTCCCTGTGTGCGCCCCCGGTCTGCCCCACGTGGACCCACACTGCAGCACAGAGACGGCGCTGAGAACGCGTGACCTGCCCTGCCCCACAGGCCGTGTGTCCCTGCACGACTGGCCCTCACCCGCGGGGAGCGGTTGGGGGGTGGAGCTGGGGGCACAGGGCTGCTGGGCTGGGGCTCCTGTGGACGAAGTACCAGGGACAGGGTCCAGGGGAGACGCAGCTCGGCCAGCAAGTGTTCCTCAGACGTTGGCAGCCGACGGGGAGACACCTGCTGCAGGGAGAAGCTGCGTCGCCCTGGGCCAGGGGTCCTCGCCTGGCAGGGCAGGTGCTTTCTGAGAAAAGCGGAGGGTAGAGGTGGAGGGAATGAGACCCTGGTGCCGGCCGGGCTTCGTGAGGACGTGACCCTGAGAAGGGGCTCGCTCTGAGTGACAGAAAGCACAGATCCCTGGGCACTTCTGCATCATGACGGGAAGACCGGACCCGGCCCCCGCAGGGGTCAGCGGTGGGGCAGTGGCCCCGAGCACCACCGAGCCACCGAGCGGCAGCATCCATTCCTCTGAAGGATGGAAGCCTGGCCCGAGCCGGCTCGTCCCCTCTGCTGCCCGCTGAGCTCTCCCAGCCTGGTCTGCAGCACAGCCAGGCCCGGCCGCCGGCTCCTGCCTGGCCCACGTGGGCAGCAGCTGTGCCCAGGGCGTGAAGAAAACCCTGGATGAGGGCCTGGATGACGTTTTGGCAACAACAAGCCAACGTGACCCTGAATTTCTGGGTCCTTATGGTGCAGCCAGTAGCCTGCAGGTCTCGGGGTTGGTGGTTCCGGCTTGACCGACATTTGAAGGCAGTTCACGTCTTGTGGCTGAGCAGAGCGCAGCTGGTTTCTCACACAGCGTGACAGAGAAGGCCTGGAAAAGCCGCGGCGAGCCACTGATAGCCACGCGCTCCCACGGAGGGGCTGGCGTCGGGGTCAGGGGCCAGAGAGGTGGGGGGCCGGGGCGCAGAGCGGCTGCACGTTCCCTCAGGCCTCGGAGGCTGATTTTATCCTCAGGAATTTTGACGGCATTTCCGAGCACACATTTGTACAAACAGCCCATTGTAAGAAAATGAACAGCCAAAGGTGGGCCCCTTCAGGGCCCCCAGGACGCTGGGGCCCCTGCTAATCACAGGCCCAGGGCTGCACAAACCAGGGCGGCTTCTACGGAACCCAAATCCCCCATGCGGGTCGGAGGCTGGCCGCACACGCCCGCTCATGGGGCCCTGTGGACACACACGACTTGGAGCCAGGCCTCTCTGGGAGGGGGCATGGTGGCAGAGTCCAGCAGGGAGACCCCTGTCTGAGAAGGTGGGCATGGGGGGGATGTAGTGGCAGGAAGGCCTGAGCAAGCCCCCAGGATAGCGTCCCCAGAGGGTGGGCCAGCTAGCCCCTGGGAGCAGAGCCCACCTCTTCTGATCCTCTGCCTGACGTTTATGGGCTTCGGTAGCATTAAAACAACACCAACGGTTCTTACGTAAACGGTGGAGAATTGGATGTAATTGGATAAAGATGCTTTTGGAAATGTGTTTATTCGACCGACGACACAGTCTGGGCAGTGTGCCGTCTGCTCAGTCTGCCTTGGGGACACGTGTGTGGGAGTGGCCGGGCTGGCAAAACAAACCATCAAAAGCCAGGGGGCTTAGACAACACACACTTGTCACCTCAGAAGTGTGAAATCGAGGTGTCTGCGGACTGGAGGATCCCCCATCCCTCCAGCTTCCACTGCTTGGGTGGGCCTCTGCCTGGGCCCCAGCCACCTGCTTCTCCGCCCCGTCTCCATCCCCCTCTGCCTCTCTCTTGGGGACACTCACCCCTGGACTTAGGACTCCCCTAATTCCTTAACTCAACCACATCTTTACAGAACCGATGCCAAGCGAGGTCACATTCACAGGGACTGGGAGGCACTAACACACTACGATGTGCCTTAACTATATTCTGCTGAAATAAAACAAAGAAAACAAACTTGGCATGACACCTCACGGTGAGACTCCAGGTTCCAGGCTCCAGAAGCTCCCTCTGGCCTCCTGCCCTGTCCACGAGTGATGCAGATCGACGGAACAGGGGCCCTCATGGCGCACAGACCGGCTGGCGGGTCCCGAGGATGGAGGAGGGCCCCCTGCAGCCACCCGGCTTGGTTCCAGGATGTTGAAAAGGACTGAACTCGTACAGTGTGTTTCTGACTCGGTGATGGAACGAAACTTGAAACTGAGAACAGAAGGAAATCTGAGAAATTCAAAATGTCTGGAAGTTGAACAGGACCCTCCTGATAACGTGGGTCAGGGAGGAAGGCACGACGTGACAAAGCCCACGAGACGCCCCTAAAGCAGCGCTCAGGGAAGCACAAGTCTTAACAAGGGGAGACCACGCAAATCAGTAGTTCCATCTTCTGCCTTTAGAAGCTAGAAAAAGAAGAGCAAGCTCACACGAAGCAGGCAGAAGGCAGAGAGTAACAAAGATGAGAGCACAGAAGAACAAGCAGGGAGCAAGAGAGCACTGGGGAAAATTAGCAAAGCCAAAACAGGTTCTCTGAGAAGGTGAACGATGTTGGCAACCCTCTAGCTAAAAAGAGAGGACTCCAGTGACTGGCAGCCTTGCAGAAATGAAAAGGACGTTAAGGAGACACGAAGAACAGTTGCACATGAAAATAACCCAGGTGAAGATGGGCACATCCTGGGGAAGGCAACCCCTGAAACGGACTCAAAGGAAATAGGAGATCTGGATAAACTACGGCATAAAGACATGGGGTTAATAGTTCGCAAACCTCCACAGACAGAAGCCCAGCCCAGGTGGCATCCCTGGGGAATTCTGCCAAACAGTTAAAGAAGAGTTAATTCCAGAACAAATAGACACGGAAGGTCTGAATCACACCATCGTCCAACCGACACTCACAGAACGCCCTGCAACGGCAGACGGCACGCTCCTTTCAAGAGCATGCGGGGCATTTGCGAACAGAGCAGACTCTGGGCCAGGAGGACGTGTAAGTAAATCCAAACTGTGCAGCGTGTTCTTCAACTGCAGTGGAATAAAACCAGAAATTAGTGACAGAAGGGGCTCTGGAAAATCTGCAAGTATTTGGACACCATATAACCTGGAGTCAAAGAAGAAATCAGAAAGGAAATTAAGAAGTATTTGGAACTGAATAAAACATTTCAAAATTTGTGGGATGCCACTGATGTAGGCCCTGGGGGTGCATGGATCACAGTAAATGCTTCTATTGGAAAGTGAAGAGTCTCAAATCAATGAGCTCAGCTTTCACTGCAAGAAACTTGAAAAAAAGGAGAAAATTAAACCCAGAGCAAGCAGCAGAAGAAGGTAGATTGTAGAGATCAGAGCAGAAGTCAGTGAAATAGAAAATAGGAAAACAATAGAGAAGTCAATAAGAATATCAATAAAATTGATAAACTCTTAGCTGGATTGATCAGGAAGGGGGGGCAGAAAATACCAATTCAGGAATGAGAAAATTATTTAAAAAAAAGAAAATATTGGAAAATCGGTGTTGGTTCAATAAAACTTTTGCTCTTTGAAAGACACAGTGGGTGAACGAAAAGGCGAGTAAGCATGAGTGGTGTGCTTGCGACACACGTGTGTGGCCAGGGCTCACGGAACCGGAGCAGGCCCTTGGCAGTCTCTTGACTGTGCACGTGGGCCTGTGATCCCCCGATCCATCCCCCAGTGCTCACCCAGGAGAAATGAGAGCACGTCCCCCACAGACTTGAACAAGGGTACTTAGAGCCGGCTTTTCATCCTGGCCCAAACTTGAAGTAAGCCCACTGTCCGTGGGCAGGTGGACAGGCCGTGGTGCATCCGTGTCCAGAGCAACAAGAGCAGGCGCTCCAGGTGCTCCCTCCTGCATGGACGATCCCCGAGACCCGCTCTGGGCGCTCCACGTACCTCAAGTCCTACGCAGGCAAGACTCAGCTACAGGTCAGAAGCAGCACCTTCCGCCCCGACGGCCCTGGGGCGTTCTCAGAACCGGGCCCGTGAATCGAGCTCCATGTGTGGCATCCCACAGGCTCCCGACGGGAAAGAGCGGAACTCCCAAAGCAAAGGAGACCACATCTGGAAGTAAAGGTCTTCGAGGGACACGCCCAGAGGCCCTGGTGGCCCAACTTAGCGCTCAGCCGTCTTTGTGAATAAAATCTTGTGGACCCATTTAGTAATCAAGGAGGAAAGACCCCAGAGGCTGCAAGCAAGTCTCCCGTCTGTGGTTGAGACCCAACCTCACCCGCTAGCCCTCAGCCTGGCACTGGGACTGCCCCCACCGCCCCTCCTTCCAAGCCCCAGCCTGTGGCCACACGTCTGTCTGCAGGGACTGAGGCCATGGGGTCTGAAGATGCCACTGGACTTGTGCCCCAGACACCTGCAGACCGGGCTCCCTTTTCCCAGCCCCTCTGCTCACCCTCCAGCCGTGGCCGAGGCGGGGCTGGTCGCTGGGCACTGGGCACCCGAGTCCACCTCCTGCATGGAGAACCCACTGGTCCAGGAGGAAACAGGACCCTCGACATGAGAATGAGCGCCCTGGTACTGGAGCAAGGTGGGAGGGCCACTGCACCATCAGCCCCTCCTCTGAGCATCAGCTCTGGGGGACAGAGCAGGTGGCTGGCTCGGTGGGCCTGGTGGCCTGGATTGGATGAGCAGCCCCTTCCACCAGCACAGCTGGGCTCGCAGGTGCATAGGACCTGCTCAGACCTGGAAGCTGAGGTTCTGAGACCTGGCGCCTGCCAAGCCTCGGACGGGCCAGTCCTCTTTCTGGGACACCAAGGCCAGCCACACCTGCGAGGCTGGACCCCATGGTCTATACCTGCTGCTCGCACCAGGCACGTGGTATGGGAGGCAAGCCTCTCCACACAGCCCGAGTATGGGGTCATGCAGAGGATGCCCCTAGGATGCCCCGATTTAGCCTCCTCACCCCCCAAGGCCCTGCTTCCTGATCCCCTCTGCACCCCAACCCTGACAGGCCCCATCTGGGTGCAGGCCACCCTGTCTGCCCCACTGTTCAAGGCAAGTTCTCAGTGACGTGATGTCCTGAAGCCCTGCGCCGGCCAGGAGACACCTGGTGGCAGGCCATGCAGTCGGGATGCAGAGTGACTCCCAGGATGGGGACACCCAGTGTCTCTGTGGTGGGGACTGAAGATCTGTGTGACCCATGCCCTGGCTGTCTAACCCAGGCCTGAAGGCCCCCTGCCCCCCAGCCTGAGCTCACATCTGGCCGGTTTAGAGGTCAGACCCCAAAGCTGACCAGCTCGCCCTGCAGCAGCCAGCATCAGAACAGAAGGCCTTTGGGAGCACGTGGGAGGCAGTGGTCATGCAGATGCTGACCAATGCTGGGCAGTGCTCATTGAGCAAAGCCCGGGCTGGTATAGCCTGGATTAGCCCACTGGCTCCCTTCTGATGTCCTGGGCCAAAGGTGGCCTCTGCTGGGACTGTCAGACCGGCCTCAGCCAGCACCAGCCCTCCGTGCCAAGTGAGCCCGGAGAGTCCCCACGACAGGGACCCCCCTCCGCCCGTGTGGGCCCCGCCCAGAGCAAGAGCACCCAGCTTTTCTGAGAGGAAAGGTGCCACTCGCTGACAGCCGGGAAGGTCAGGGACACCGACGTGGCCCTTGGACCGAGAGCGTCTGCGTAGAGATCTGAGACATCAGAGAAGCCCAGATGCAGCCCACAGGACTCCTTTGGTCCCTTGAGGAGGTAAAGACAGCAGAAGCCCGCCAGCTGCAGAGGACTCCGTGCATGAGGCTACTTCTCTGCACTTGTCATAAACCAGGACCCCACGCCCAGCCCAGCTGGGAGCCGACGGTGGGCGGCCGGCCGTCTCCGCGGGCATGCTTCCGCCGTGGTAACAATCCTCCCCCAAGTGCTCTGGTTTTATTTTTATACCCCAAAGACATTTTATTATTTAGAGGGCCTCACCTAATTGTGTTCATCTCAGTGGAACGTTTGTTAAGATTTTTAATTTTAAAAACCACAGAAGTCATTTATTTTATAAATACAAAACCACTCAAGCCCAAGATGTATTTAAATGGAGGCAGCTGCTTGCCTGTTCTACCTTGAGATTCAGCAAAGAAATTTTTCAAACGGTGTGAATCTTCACATCAAAGGACAGCCAACCAGCCGCTCAGCTGCGCTTTGCTAAGGCTTATTCTAAATATCAGATGATGGATGAGTGCGCCTTGTATAGACCCCCAAGGGCACACAATCCAGTAAGAGGCCCCCGAGAGCAGAGCGTGGAGCTTCCGCCCGCGTTGTCTGTCCTGCGTCGTCACACCCCAGGAGCTGAAGACGAGTGTCCAAGCAGAACGTTGCGTCGGACGCTCACTGCAGCATGTTGAGCAGAAGGTGGGAACCAGCCAGTGTCCACCAGCAGATGGTCCATGCGGACACAGGAGTGCCATGAACAGGAGCGAGGCGCGGACACCCGATGCTCAGCGAGAGAATGCAGACCAAAGGCCGTGTGTTGATTGATCCCACGGATGTGACATGTCCAGAAAAGGCAAGTCCACAGAGAGAAAGCAGATTAGCGGCTGCAGGGGCTCGGGTGGGGGACACGGCCGACGCGCTGCCTGGGGCGGATGAAGGGGGAGCAGGGGGTGATGGGGGTTGGGCCAACAACAACCAGAGCGGGACGCAAACTTCAACAAGCCATTCCTTCTTGGTCACAAAAGCAGGACAGTGCTGATGGCGCTTGGTCCAGCGGTCGGTCTTGCCGCCTCTCCCGGCCCTGGGCCCAGGCTGGGGAGCTCGTCCCACCTCCGGGTCAGCAGCAACAATGAGCTCAATCTCCTACACGTGAAAACAGACTGTTGCCCAAGCTGGGTCGAGGAAGAAGTCATCCTGGAAATTGTAAGATAGTAATGACGAGGCAAGGGAGGGGCAGGAGGAGTGGTTGGGCGCCACTGGGACAGAGGCGGGCTCTGACGCCGGAGCAGGGTGAGGACACTGACATCGGGGGACGGAGACGCAGGATCTTTCTGTCGGAAGTACAGAAAAGGGGCGAAGACACCTGCTTCTCCCTCCAGTCTCCTGGCAACCAGAAGCCATAAAACACCTCAGAACAGCAATGCTCTCTTGAGATTAAGAAAGAATGTACCTTATTAGCCCACAGTGGTTTCAATTAACCATGTTGATTTTCATAGTGAGGGCCTTAAAGCGCGTGGAGCATAGTCCGTGAAGCTGCGTGGGGTGACGCGGGTACATAAAGGCAGCGTCGCCAAGCGTGGAATGACAGACTCAGGCAGACAGACGGCCTACAGTCCCCGTGGCCCCGGGGACATCCTCATCCCTGCAACCATGCTGTGTCGGGATGGCCGTGGGACGTTCAGGGCTGTCACGCCAGGCATTAACCTGTGGCCACCTCCTGTGGGTAATTCCAGCACAATCCGGCCCTCTGTGGAGAGAAGTATGCATGCACAGGCTGCCTGTGAGCGGGGTGCTCTGCCTGGTGGGCCTGGGACCATGGAAGGGAACACCGCACACACACTCGAGGTCCCGTCTGCTCTTAGCACGCAGCTTGTCCAGCTGGCCATTGGCTAGAACGCTGCTGTCACCTCCCCTCTCGGCTCTGCCCCCTCATGCAGAGGTTCGTCCTCATCCTCCAGGGCTGCCCAGGCACCACTAGTGACCATCCCTCTGTGCTCGGGTGCCTCGGGCTCCACACTGCCAATCTGGCCAGGCAGGGACCTGGGCCCAGAACTGGGGAAGCGCCAGCCAGGAATAAGTCCTCATACTCTCCTTCCCAGGAATGGACAAGAATAGACACATGGGAGGGGAACCCAGAGGCTCAAGGCCATGGTCTAGACAGGCCTCAGTCCTGCTGCCCACTCCCCTTTTCAGCCGGCACATCCTGCCCTGTCCTGACAATGGTAAGGGGAGCAGCACCCTGAGCCCAGAGAGTCAAGGTCCACAGGAACAGCACCATCAATGGTCGATGATGCTAAGGCCACATGTCATTGTCATGAGGCTCGAGTCTGTCAATCACCAGGGCCTCACAGCTACAGAGGGAAAAGAGCCCAGAAGCTGACTCGCTGTGGGTTGCATTGGCTCTGGAGCAGAACTTCAGACCCACCTCTGGTTAGCCTTCAAAGAGACGACCACAGCATTGCCAACCAGACATGGAGTGTGCCAAGGGCTAATAACACAGCAGGGCATGTGGGAGTTCTTAGGAAGTGTCTGCTGCCACCATCGCACTGTCACCATGGCCCCCACGATTATGATCATCACCACCACCACCCTCACCATCATCACCACCATGAGCTCTACCACCTGGATCACCACCATCACCACCATCACCATCATCACCACCATCATCACCACCATCACCATAATCACCATCACCTTCACCATCATCATCACCACCATCGCCATCACCATCATCACCACCACCATCCCCACCATCCCCACCATCCCCACC
>NC_138374.1:467401-483928 GCF_054177405.1 Leptonychotes weddellii
CCCCACCATCACCACCATCACCATCATCACCACCATCACCACCATCATCACCATCATCACCATCATCACCACCACCATCATCACCATCATCACCATCATCACCATCATCACCATCATCATCACCATCATCATCATCGCCATCACCATCCCCACCATCCCCACCATCATCACCACCATCACCATCACCACCACCATCATCATCACCACCATGAGCTCTACCGCCATGATCACCACCCTCACCATCATCACCATCATCATCACCACTATCACCACCAAAACCACCATCATCAATCACTGGTGGCTTCCTGAGTTGTATATCCCAAAGGACACTTCTGTGACCTGGACAATGCTGAGGTTAGGAATTTGCTGGAACTCAATGATTCATTTATGAAGGGAGAATGAAGACATTCTTTCAGCTCATCTTTTGGAATCATGTGACTTCTGCATACTTGCCCAGCACACCTGCCATGTATTTCAAAGGGAGATCAGCATGAGGCACAGGTGGGGGGCTCCCCCTACATGGATCGTCCCAAAGCCTGAACAGCAAAGCACACTTCGAATGAGCAGCTTCCGCATTTTCTCTCTCTGTTTTTTCCTTCTCAGCAGAAGAGCCTTGATTTTCCTGAACAAAGTCTCAGGTGGAATCCAGAATGCAAAACTCACAGCAGAGCCATCCTGGTTGCCTGAGGCTCAGAGGCTCCTGGGCAGCCTGCCCTCCTGTGCCCCAAACTCCCCCGTCCTTGTCCATCATGGGACAAGTCTCTGTGCACTTCAGTGATGTCCCACCAGAGTGAATGTGAACTCATGGGGCCAGAGAGAGCTTCACCCTCAGGGAAACAGCACCTTGATGACACTTAGGGCCAATTCTTCCAGCAGGGAAAACTCAACAGGACTCCCAGTGTGGGCCATTCTCCTGACGTTCCTGAAGCATGTGTGGATCATGATGCACTGCCAGGAGCCGAGGTGCCATAGAATTCAACAGCGTCTACACCAGCCTTCACTCTGCAGGAGGAGCCCCTGGGCCAGAGCGTCCTCCTGCTGCGAGGAGAAGCTGCACCATCCAAGGAAGCCACCAGCCCACAACGCAGACAGATGCCCGAGGACAGGGAGTTTTGAGATGAATATGCAGTTTCATGCTTCAGTGGTCCTCAAACTCTTGCACAGTCAAGTCAAGTTTGACAGTAAAAATTATATTCTTCATTTTGTTTCCACTGAGTTTCTGGCACCAGAAATGTCAGCTTCTCTTCTGGAGGTACCTGTGTTGTTCACTGTCAGGGACAAGAGGCTGGACAGAGACCGGGTTGTGGGCAGCCCAAGACTCCTGGGGGCAGCCTTGGCTCCCCAAGTGCCCCAGATGCACCACTGGCCTGCTGCGCTCTGTCTCTGGTGCAGGTCTGTCCTTGGGGTGAGGGATCCTTCAGGAAGCCCCCAGGAAGCTAAGGGATTGCAGAGCCGGCACCAGTGACCTGGTCCACACCCCACCCAGACCCACTCGCTCGCGTCTCCATGCCTGGCAGGAAGCATCTGGGCCTCTCCAGGGGCCAAGATGAGGACATTGGTTTGTAAGAGATCCCAGCTGGCAGGAGCCACTAGAGAGAACTCCAGCCCTCCGGGAGCACTCATTCCCTGCACGGGGCTGGCCCTCCGGGAGCACTCCCTGCAGCGTGGAAGCAGTGCCGTTACTCCATTAGAAGACGGGTTCTAGGGTTGTTCCGAGCCGTGTGGAGAAGCAGGTTCAAGCCCACGACAGACAGAGGCCACATGAGGCTGGAGGCCCTCGGGAAGTCACCCTGGGATACGGAAGGAGACACCTCCTGGGGTGAAAAACCCGAGGTTGCACGGACACCAGACGGCGCTGGACTTGGCCTGATGAGCCCCTGGTGAGAGCGACACAGTCCCTCCCGGAGAAGCACAGACATCTGTGTGTCTCCTGAGGGTGGATTCTGAATTAGGAAGAAATCACCTCCTTCAGGGAGAACGCTGGCCCCCCACCGGCATCCCACCTGCCCCCAGTAACAGAGAAGCTCCTCCCCGGGCTCCCCCACGGCCCTTCGGCCAAGGCCGAGCCGCCAGCAGGACCCTCCCAGAGCGCCGCCTGCGGGACCGCCCAGTGCCGGGAGGCAGGGGGCCGGCAGCCAGGCCGCGTCATGAGCCTTCACAACCTGCATCTGGACGAAGCAAAGTGCCTGTTGAGATCTCCAGGTCACTAAGAGGGGTAGCGGGGCTATTTTTAACTAAATCACCTGTACTTTTTATAGAAGAGAAAGAGGCTGATTTTCTTCCTGCTCCACAGCTTCTGCCACTCATGGAAAATCTGTCTTCAAAAAATCTAAGAGAAAGGTTCAATACAATTCAGTAATAAAACTCTGGTAAACTATGTATTTATACCTTTCTGAAGCTGACAGCGTTTTTATTATTTATACAGTAGCCTTTTCCAAGACGTCTTCATCCCAGGAAAAGGCCAGAACCTCCGTCCTCCATACACGGGGGGCAGAACGGCCCTGAGCTCTGCCGAGCACTCCCCACCCCCCCAGAGAAGCAGCCTGAGGGGCAGAAAGTCTCCCCCAGCCTCATCCCCCAACTCGGACCCCTTCCCCAGGCTTCTCCCCTTTGGCCAGTTGAAGCTGGTGTCCTAGCACTTGGAGTCACAGGTGCTGATCCTGAAAATGACAGCGGGGACCCCACTGAGCCCCAGCTGCTGCTGAGGTAGGTTCACAGAGCCTGGACTAGCCAGAGGGCCAGTGAGTTGCAGAAGGTGGGGAGCACCAATGGGGAGCGGGAGAAGGAGGGCCTCCCCTCGGCTTGGCCACTGTGTGAATCAGAGCCCCACCCCAAGAGTGGGATGGACGGTCAATAACTAGCTCCCACATAACTATGCCCTGGGCCTAGCTAGGACCGGGGGGCTTGGCAGGGGGCTCCTTTCTCACTGGACACAGGTTAGAGCAGAGCTAGGGGCCGGCGGAGACACAGAGGCACAATCCGGATGAGTCTGAGGCGGGAGTGGCCGCCAGCCACAGGAGGAAGGTCACCCTCTCCAGGCTGGCCCAGCGCCCCCCACCTCTGCCTGAGGGTCTAGGCTGTACGGGGCCGGACACTTCCGGGACAGGAGGAGAATCAGCCGGGTGAGGGGTGAGCGACCCCCGGCTATCTCTGGGGCAGGACGGGAGCCATCTGGAGAGGACATCGGCAAAGGCTGGGCCCTTGGGGGCTACCAGGAGCCAGAGGGGTTGCAAGGAAGCAAGGACATAAGGGCTGTGTCCCTGGCGTGGCCTGAGCCCCACAAGTGGCAGGTTCCTTGGAGAACGACCACAGGTGGGTTATTAGGCCCACGGTCCAGGGGCAAGTGGACAGAGGCCAGGAGGGTCAGCCTGGCGCGCTGCCCCTCTGAGTGGCCACTGCTTTTCTCAGCTGAGGACAGAGCCCCGCCAAGGGGCTGAGCAAGGACACGGCAAGGAAAGGGGCTGGCTCAGCTCCCTGCACACGCACCCCACAAGTAATAGTCACCCTGGGGTGCACAGGATGTGCCCACTCAGGACCCCGAAGCAGGTCCTGTAAATCCAACACACCCATTTAACCAGGTGTTCCCAGCGTCTTGTGACTCGAGTGAAACCGTGACAGCAGGTCTGAGATACCGCACACTTCCCATCAATGTCACCTTTAAACTTTTGCTCTTACTAGCAATTCACTTGCTGGTAAAAAAAGGTCATAAGCTTTCAAATATTCTTGTCCAACGGTGGAATTTGAAAGCCTCCCCCCGCCACCCTGCACAAACCCAACCTCCCAACCAGGATGGCTGGCAGGCCCACTGGGGTTCCCAGGGCAGGATCCGAAACATTCCAGACACACGGACCCCTGGCAGCTCCAGTGGCCACATGTCCTCAAGCCTCAATGCTGGAACTCGACACCCTTGAAATACTTCATTCTTTTCTGCTTTCTAATTATTTTTGGCTCTGTTTTTATTTAATTCCCTCTCTCTTGTTGAATTAAAATGAACAGCGTGAGCTGCTAAGGGAATCCCTTTCCCAGAACGTGCCCGTGGTTGGCGGGAGGGCACCACAGGTGAATGATTAACGGGCCATTTCCACCCGGCCTGCTGTAGACATGTGGCACAAAGGGATTTTGATTCACAATAAATAAGAGTTTCCAAGTGGGCTGAGCATTTTTTTCAGGAAGCATCAGTTCCTGGGGAAAAATATTCCACAGTTGAAAGGTAAACTTCACTTGCAATGGCCCGCGTGCTCTCGAAGTCCCGGGCCTGCAGAAATGAGGCGCGCCCTTTTGAAAAGCTAGCGGGATGTGTAAAAAGCGCCAAGCATTTAACTGATGTGGTGCACAGGGAAGTTCGAGAAATCCCAAATTTCAGACTTGTAGCTGGCTCCTATCTTAAGATGTGCTGACTGAGCACTGAGCGCTTTAAAAACACACCTTACCTCCAAGAGGACACAGGAGCTGGCCGCTGGCCTCAGGCTGTGGGCACAGGAGGCTGATGCCAACCTCCACCCTCAAGGACACAGACACACCACCTCACTCTTGTTGGCGGCCAGGGGCCCAGTCCAGCTGTCTTTACACAAGCCGGCCGTCCCTGGAGGCGCCCTGCCCCTGCCTAGCACCTGACCTTTCCAAAAGCAAAATGCCAGGGACGCAATGGCAGGAATCCTCTCTGCAGAAGGAATGTCCCGTTATGGCATTTTTAAGGGGTCCCGGAGCTTCAAACCACTAGGAAATACACTTCTCAGTTCTCCCTCCCTGACACAGACGGAAACGTGTGGACGTCTACACCACACACCCGCTGCCGAGGAGGGGGCGTCAGAGCCAGCTCCAACTGCAAGAAGGAGCTGAGGGTGGAGCTGGACATGTGCGGGTCAAGCTGCTTTCGGGCCGGACCCCGGGCTACTGTCCTGTGGGGGCTGCAGCAGGAACCTCCCAACCCCGACCGGTCGGCGGGCTGCACTTCCCTGGCTTTTTACGAAGTGTGGACTTGAGAAACACAGGGAACAGGAGGCGTGCCCAGAGGGACACCTCCCGGGACGAGGTCCAGATCTGCACCTGAGTAGGGGCTTTCCGCCGTCGGGATGCATGGAGGCTCTTCCTCTCGGACCTGCTGTTTGCGTGGATCTTATCTCAATCACAGGCTGCCACACTGAGTCCCCAGCTGAGTGCAGGGTGAATCAGAATCCCAGGCCGAGGCTCCGAGTACACCCCCCGGGGCCAGGGTCCCAGCCTTGCAGGCCCCAGGAGAAGCCTGCCCCCAGCCCAGCCACCACTGGACACCTAGGTCCCCTCACTGGGAGCCCACAAAGGACCAGGCTGCATTCTCAAGGAAGGGTGTCCATGCAAAGGGACACGTCTGGAAAAGGGAGGGGTGCCCCATTCCAAAAGTTCACAACCCCACCGTTGGTTTCCCAGGCCACCGGCTGAAGCAGAACACTCCGGAAACATGGAACTGGGAGTGCACCCATCTGCCGAAACCACACCAGCAGATCAAACCCCTGCTTCCTGCACTGGTCTCAGACACCTGCCACCCAAGCGTGCCTTCTTATAAGGTTTCTTGCAAAAGATTGTAAGGAAAAGCTTCCACGTTGCTCACAGGCAAAGCACTCTGGGCCCTGCAGAGACTTGGATATTCCTTCTATAACTAACCCCATGGGGCATTTTGGATTAAGAGAGCTAAATCCCTGCAAAGCCAGGCAGGAAGGCATTGCACTCTCCTGGTTCTTGTGCTGATTTGGTCAACTACGGGGGCCTCGGACGGGCGTTCCCCTGAGCCTTGGCTTAGATTGAAAATGGGCACTCAGTGGGTCTGGGAGTAAATTCATGGTTTGTGATTGCAAACTGCTTGCACAAGGAGGTGGGATGGTGAAGGTGAGTGGCCATGCATTGCGTCAAGCTCACACGTGGGACCTGCAGGGACATAGCCTCAGGGGGGGCTGGGCCAGCCACGCGTTGTGGGGTGTGTCGGTGACTGCAGAGCCTCACGCTCTAAATCCTCTAGAGACTCATGCTCACCTGCATCTGTGCTGATGGGAATCAGCGGGGAGGTCACAGGGACTCATCCCCACCCCAGGAGCACCGGCCAGAGCTGGGGGTCCCGGGCAGTGCAGAGCTCCCCCCAGGTCTGACAGCAAGTGTGTGGTGGTGAGCTCCCCTTGGAGGCGGTGCCCAGCATCAAAGGACACAGGACATGCCGAGGGTGACGGCTTCGGGACCCACAGACCCGTAGTGCATCAGTCTGGAGACTTGTGTGCATGCGTGTGGGTGGCCACGGAGCCTGGGGCGTGTGCTGTGTCACCTCTCAAGCTGGTTGTCCTTACGAATTCGGCAGAGGGGACTGCACTGAACTCAGATGCACTTCCGGGCAGAGCCCCGAAGGGAAGCGCCGAGGAGAGCCAGTGCCCGCTGGAGCCCTCACATCCCGGCCCCACGTCCCATAGCCTTTCCCTGCGTCCCTGCGGTTTGGCCGTCGGTTCACAACACTTCGGTGTGGGGTCTTTTCGAAGCCTGCGCCGTCCTGACCTCTTCCTTCTGGATGGTTTGGGTCCAGCCTCGCCTGCCTCCCCCTGCAGCGGGCTCAGAGCTCCCAATCCGCATGAGGATGCAGGTCTTTCTCAGCTTCTGAACTCACGTGGCTGAGGCTTGGATTCAAAACACAGGGTAAACTAATGAAAACGGAGGAAAAATATTCCATAAGATTTGTTTTGGATTGAGTCCGTCTAGTTTAAAAAGTAAGATCGACATTTGGTTGGTGATTCTGTATGTTTTTTCAAATTCTAGTCAGAAGTGAGCCTCAGAAACCATCTGCTGGTCCTCTGTCGACTTTCTTCCAGAAGCAAGAGGCTTAGGGTTAAGCTTCGGGGTGTTTTGCCTTTCGGGTGCCTGTCCAGGGGCTCCAGCACCATTCACTGACAGGGGCTTCCTTCCTCCATTGGACTGTTCATCAGACCCACTTCCTCTCCATGCAGGTGTATTTCTGGGTTTGTTGTGTTCCGTTGGGCTTCGCATCACTCTGCACCATCACGGGCGGCATGGGTCCAAACCACGTTTTCCCCTGCACCTGCGGGGTTACGTTGCATTTGGGGACCAAATGTCCACCTGCTATGTCACCCCGTGTCCTCTGACCTGCCTCAGGAGCCGGGCATGGCAATGGAGCTGAGCGTGCGCGGACTGAACCCTCCTCCCGCCTCCCTCCGTCCTCAGAGCACCCTGGACACATTTCCACAACCAGCTGCCACCCTCTGGATGTGCTGCGGCCAGCTTCCTAACCGTGGCCGTGAGCTCCCACTCTCACTGCCGCCCTGTGGCCCCTGAGCAAAGGCCCCTCGCCAGGGCCCACGCTCATGGCCTGGTCCACTCGGGGCCTTTCTGAAGCGTGGGTTAGGAGGGCTTCCTGCCAGAGAGCAGCGTCCACATCCCTCCGGAGGCTGGTGGAGAGGCTCAGAGGAGCCCCCTCCCCTGCTCCCCGGTAGCCCACCCCTAGGCCGCCACGACCCCTCTTGGCTTTCACTAACGAGGACAGTCGTGAGGGCTCTGTGGGGGCAGCGGGCAGGAGCCTCAGGGACGCCCCCCCAGGCTGGCACCTGCCTAGCCCATCAACGAAGCTCCCCCACAGAGGCGGGAACGTTGAATTTCGAAGCCCCCTGCTCCCTGCCCAGAGCTGTCCAAGTCTGCCCCGTGTAGCTAATTTCCAGGTCGAGACATCTGGTTTCACACCACGTGAGGGCCTCAGAAAGCAATGTCCCTCCCACAGAATTGACTGATAATGAATTTACCTTCCTTCTAGTTTCTCCTCCTGCAGGAATGAAATTAATTCAATGCACAGAGTAAAATATTTATGCAGAGCTTTTTATTAGGTCTCAAACCAGCAGGTTGAAGAATGAAGATATGCCCAAGGGCGGCGCTGCTCGGAGGATGAGGAATCCTGCAGACGGGCTGTCGTCCGGTGAAGGGAAGGCCTGCGGACGCCTGCTGGACAGGCCACCAGCGGAGCCTGCCGGAACTGTGGAGCCACGTCCCGCTGCCCAAAGTTTCAAATGCTGCTGTCCCCTGAGATCCACAGAGAAGGAGCTCCCGCCCTTTTGGAAGTCAGAGCAGCTCCAGAACCGAGAACGGCTCTCTGTCCCCACAGGTGTCCCCAGGACACACAGACACAGCTCTGCTCGCAGTGGGTTACACAGACCCACCACAGAGCTTCCACGTCCACCCCTGGAGCCACCCATGGAGCCCAAAGCCCTCCTCTGTGGGCATTGAGTGGGGGTCCTCCAGCTGCCCCCAGCTGGTTATTGGTGGGAGCCATGCTCCACTGGGGGGTGAGGGGTAGCGGGGCCTTTGTCGGGGGGAGTCCTCCCTCCTGCAGGACTGAGGTCTGAGAGTCAGGGCCTCAGGACACACCGCAGTTCGTGGCCATGACTCCGTGGCCCCACTGGCTGACATCCCACAGGCCCAGAGCTCCTCCCGGAGGAATCCGTTCGGCTCTGGAACATTGTCTCTGCTAGCTTCCCCCTCCTCATAACCAGATGCCTGAACGAGCCTGATTGTCAGGGAAGAGCAGAGCCTGCCCATCCGAGAGCCCCCGAGACAGTCCTGCGGGACCCCAACAGGGAGAAGCCACACTGATCACTCACCTTAGGAGGGATTTTCCAAGTGGCAAGGCGCTATGAGCCTCACTGCACGTGGCCTTTGTGGCCCCTGTCCGCCACGTCAGGTGACCTGCGCTGACCACAGCAGGCCACGCTAGGCTCCTGCCCTGTCCAAGGGTCAGCTCCGGGCCCTGGGGTGTGCCCCTCCCCTGCACCCGCTCCCCTGCCCGGAGCTGGGCAGGAAGCATGTCTCCCGAGTTTCTGTGTGTCTGCATCCTTCCATTCTCCAGTGACGGAGAAGGCCCACCGAGACCCACAGCACATCACAAGAAATGACTTACCTGGGGAACTAGGTCTCAGGGAAAAGAGGTAGGAAAATAATAAGCAAGGGTTTGTCGATAACAGAACACATACCGCTCATTCCCGTCGGCAGAGGGAAATGGGGCAGGTCCCCAAACCTCAGCATCCAGGGGATAGGGAGACCTGCCGGCCTGGAGCCCCAGATGGAGACCACTTCAGGAGCGTCCAGCTCGTGTGCACCTGGCCCTGACCCTTGGAGATGCTGGATGCCCTGCCCCCTTCCTTTAGGGGAGTAGTATGCACAACGAGGCCTCCCACAAGCCAGTGGGCAGAAGCCCAGGGGTCTGGTTCTTCGGCCTGGTCTCCTTCGCCCAAGGGTCCTTACCTGGCCTACAGGTCCCCACGTGGTCACCTGCTCCCTGGCCAGCCCGGCCCCCCGGGACTCCTCACCAAAACCCGCGCCAGTCTTGCTGTCCTGGCTGCTCCCCAACCAATTTTAAAGTTTATCCACCCACAAAAAATTGTAAAGAAGGACAGATACAGGGCCAAAGCCCTGCAGACACAATTTTTGTTATTTTTCTTTGCTTCAGAATAAGGCTGGATGCCAGTGTTCACACGATGGTTGGCATTTTTCATCCTATAATTGGAAAAAGAACAATATCTAGCAAAAACAATCCTAGCAGAAATGTTCCCATCTTCAAGGCAAATGACACTCTGGTCTTGAGATTTGCTTTGATTTTTCAAGAACATAATTCCAAGATAAATGCTTGACATTTCACTGAGAGTTGCCCAGCCGGCCACCTGGAGAATGCTATCAAGAGCCGACGCAGGGTCGTTCGCGTGAGTAGGAAGGGCCGGAAACCAGGCTTCAGGCCCAGAAAGGGAAACAAGGAAACCTGATTTTGTGTTGTGTTTCATACACGGGACGAGAGCTTCTGCTGCGGACGCTGAGACGTGTGCAGGCAGGTGCTCAGGGTGATCCCAGCCTGCAAACCCAGAACCCGCCCAATGGGCTGTCCGGGCTGCCTCCTGGGACTGCTCCTTCCCTTCATCCTCATGGGACCTGAAATTCGGGAAGTTTCGCACTGCACGTGCTTTCTCACAGCTGACTGAGGAGTAGAGGGTTAGTGTACTTTGACTGCTTCGTTTCTTCAAGGGTCGGGGAGGAGGGCTCCACGCCAGCACAGAAAATAGTCTCGACTCCTCCCAGGACACAGCTGAGGCACAGGGCTTGGCTCTACCGCCCAAAGGTCTCCCTGCTCTTACTACTGCGGCCGTGAACCCAATGCCCGCAAACCCGCCAAGTCTTAGCAAATGCAGGTCTCCCCTGCATGGGATGCGCATCTGCACCGCGGCCCCGGTGCCTCTGGGGGACGTAGCCGCTGCCTCCGGACTCATGCCCAGGCCTTGGCCTGCATCCAGGTGCTTCCTGGTTCCCCCGGGGCTCCCCTGATGCGCGGGGGCCTGCGTCAAGACTTCTTCTGTGTCGGGTCCTGACTTGCTCATGTGGAAGCTCATGTCCCCGCGTCTCCAACAGTGGCTCCTCAGAAGCAGCCACCTCTCCTTGTCTAGAGGCTGATGCCAAAGGGAAAGGGGGCCCTGCTCCTTCCCCTCAGAGGCTGGTGCTGCTGAGGCTCTGAACAGCTCTGAGGCCGGACAGCTCGGGAGGGTGATGACACTTGACAGATCTTATGTTGAAATGTATCTGCTCAGGCTGCAAGAGGGGGGCTTATGTAATCCGGGCGGTGTGTTTACTAAAGTGTGAGAGGAACCTTTGAAAATAAAGGGAGGGAGGGAGTGGGAAAGAGACACAGGGAGAGACAGGGAGACAGAGACAGAGAGAGGGACGGAGGGAGGGACAGAAGGAGGGAGGAGCCCCCAGGGCCATCTGGCCCAGACAGGGCTGGGGCTGCCCGTGGCCACCTGGCGGCAGTCAGCATCCACTAGGAGTGGAGGTCACCTGGCTGGCCACCCAGAGGGCCGCCTGACCGTCTGGGGTCCACAGAGCACGCCCTCAGCCCCCCAGTGCTTCCTCGGCATTAGACTATCTGATACAACTAAGGCAACTGGGGCAGGTCCACGTCCGAGCCAGCCGAGGCGGAGCTCTGCCATGCAGGGGGTCTGCACAGCTCGGGGAGGAGCTGTAACACACGCAGTGTCCAAGCCTGGGGGAGGCCTTCGGGCACCAGGGGCCATTACAGACATAGGTCTCCACGTGTGGGGCTGGGCCCCGCTGGGGACGCCCCCGTGACGTCCTGCAGGCTAGGAGGGCCACGCACCCTGACGGAGGAGCCTGGGTGTCCAGGGGACTGAGGCCCAGCGAGGGGCATGTGCACGCCGGTACCACACACAGCAGGAGGTAAGTTCACCACCCCTTCGTGCTGGGAGCGACGGGCGGGGATCACACTCGGTGCTTTTGCTGCAGAGCCCTGACCCCAAGTGGAGGCTGACAGGGACCCACGCGCCCCCACAAGATGGGGCTTAGTCACCACCGAGACTGTGGAGCCCTGACTGCACGCCCAGCTCCCCAGGGGCTCCCACAGGGGCTCTGAATCACAGATGAGTGGAAATCAGCCAACCTGGAGGAGAGAGAGAGATGATTCTAGAAACGAACAGAGTGTAGCAATATCACGTGGCCTGACATGCAGGCCTTGGAGCCCCAGGAGTTGAGGAGAAAGACAACAGGGCAGACGAAAATTTGAAGAAGTAATAGCCAGAATTTTCCTAAATTTGGTGAAAACCATAAACGTACAGATGCTAGCAGCTTACAAATCCAAAACTAGTACAAATGAAGCGCAGCTAGCTAGGCTGAAAACCGCAAATAAAGAGAAATCCAGTAAAGTGGCTGCAGTAAAAAGTCGGTTCTTTAGAAAGATTAATACAATTTTGATGTATCCCTCTGGGACCCGTCAGGGAACAAAGCATAGATTGCCAACGTCGGCAATGGGGGAGGAGACCCCCGTCGTTGAAAGGCAGATGGAGGGATGCGAGAAGCAACTTCATGTCGATCAGTGTGACAACTGAGATAAATGGAAAAACACAACTTACCGATCTGTCATAGAATGGGACAGAAAAGCTGGACGCCAACCTAAACCGAGCGGCATCCACAGACAAGCTCAGTTGAACATCCCGAAAATGTCAAGGTGAGGAAGAAATACAACAAAGGGCTAGAAAGTCTGTTCGGGATCAAAGGGAAGGGATGTGCGGACAGCTCGGCTTTGTGAACGTTGTATTAGGCGAGAGCAAGCGGGGCCGACCCCACGGGGCCTCATCTGGGTTTCTCTCTGACAATCAGCCCCTTCCACTCATTCTCTCAGTTGAACCAAGAGTAGGACCCACTGGTTAATGTTCCTTCCTCCAAGGGCACCTGAAGGTCGAGTCTCATGGGCCGAGTCACTGGCTACCGGAAGGCTCGTAGGACTTTGGGGGAGGATACAGCCCATGAGGGAGATCACGAACTCAGCCGCCAGGGGGGCGGAACCCAAGCCAGGGGGTCTACTTGCCCCAAATAGAATAACTGATGGAATCAATCGACTGATTAATTAAACTAATTGATTAAATAATCATCAGGCTCAGGCTTGACTTTTCCATGCCAATCTGCATTTTTCTGTATAATGTGCAACTGGGTTTCATTTTTTTTCTGAGTTGTTTACGTGGATACAATGTGACGTAGTAACACTCTGCCTTGTTCAGCTAGCAGATGGTCTAAGGTTACATAGCTGTCTAATACAACTCTGGCTAAAGGTTTACAGATTTCTGCTGTAATTGCAGAGATTTTCACCAGACAGGTCCCTGCCAAGGAGGTTCGAGGGCGGCTTTTTGTTGCCCTCTCTTCCAGGAAGCTAAGTCCCCAGGTTCTGATGTGTGGGGCATGCTGTCTTCTGTCAACAGTGAATACCCAGAGAGCTTCTGGGCCTGGGGCACACATGCCTCTTCACGTCGTCCGAGTGCCTTGCAGGACTGAGCCACGTCAGGTCAGACGTGACGAGGCCGTGTTGCAGGCGAGCTTTCGTCCAACTCGAGCCTCGTGTGGTGTCAGCAGTCAGATATTCAAGGAGAGGCATTTCTATGGAAACAAAAGAAAAACAAAGGTTAATAGTTACTATTATAAACTCAATTTCTCAGTTTGGAGAGCAGCCAGTTGAGAAATTTCTGGCTTTGAGCTTAAAGCATCTTTAGATGGTGGTTTCCTTTCTTTCTTATTTTTTAAAAAGATTTTATTTATTTGACAGATAGAGAGAGAGCACAAGCAGGGGGAGGAGCAGAGGGAGAGGGAGAAGCAGATTCTCTGCTAAGCAGGGAGCCTGACTAGGGGCTCGATCCCAGGATGCTAGGATCATGACCTGAGCCAAAGGCAGATGTTTCACCCACTGAACCACCCAGTGCCCTGAGGATGGTGGTCTCAATCTGATGGGTGTTCCTGCTCCTTGATGATGTCACCAGGTGACCCGGTGAATTCTCTGAGTCGTCCACACAGTCGGCAGAGGGTTGTCCTGATGGGCTCTGTCCTGGTGACCACTCTGAAGTTTGCATCAAGCCGTCCAGCCGTCCCTCAAGCTGTTGGGGCTTCGGGAAAAGGGCAGTTTTAATTCTTAGCGATTCCAAGTCAGCAAGGTGGAGGGAAATTGGAAACATTAGTTTGGAGAGTTGTAGCCAGGTATTTGGGGAAACTAGAAGAATTAGGACCCAGTCCAGTTCACGGGGAGATGATGAAGCCTCAGAAGCAATGAACAGGAGTGGACTCTGGTGCTGGGCACACTGCAGGTCTCTACTGAAACATTATTCTTCCTATACCCAGCCATGTTTACCAAAGATAATCACAGTCAGACAAAGTAAATCGGGCTTCATTGAACATGGCCTGATTACTTACGTAAGTGCAGTGGGAATAATGATTTTATGCATATTTCCAAATAGGATATTCCAGTCAAAGCTTTGGTAATATCCAAGGGGCTTTATTGGCTCCAAAAAGTCAATCTTGGTTCCTTAAAACTGTCCAGGAATAAGGGATCTCAGATGGGAGGTTGAAAGCATCTCCAGGCTAAGAAATCAAGCTAAGGATGCACCTAATGGTGTCCTGTTCCAAGGAGGACAGATTTTTTTTAAACTTAGGTCAATACCTAGGTTACCATGAAAATAAGAATACTCAGTAGGAGTTTCTGAATTCCCGAGGGGTCAGGTGGGGAGACAAAATAAAATAAATGTTTTATTTCTGTTTATACAAAAGTGCACTTTACCAAATTGCTGTAAGTTACAGACAGCTGGAAAGGAGAAAGGGGTTCTCAAATCTGGAAAACATGACATTCAAGACCAGCAATGCTTTGAAGAAAGTTACAAACGTTATAATCACCCCCACCCGTTCCTTCAATCCTGAGTCGTTAATTCTCTGTTTGTTTGGTTTGGAGCTGGTGGTTTTATGAATCACTTTCTTGGTCAGAGTCGTGGAAATATTCTCTCCGGGTTCAGGGTGCGATCCTAAAGTTCTCAGAGGCTGGTGTTCTGAGGGACTTGTCAGGGTCCTTTCTGGGACTGCCCATGGTTGACTGTAAACACTGAGGGGAAGAATCGAGAGTAAAACAGTAGCCGAGAATGACAGAAGCCGCAGCATGTCAATGGGGGAAAGATCTGATGAGAGTTCTCTGGTAAAACATGAGGCCGCTGATGAGGGACCTCGGTCGTTTCTGTAACATGCCACCTTTTGAAATTATAATAATGGGAATGATGATTGATTATAGGGACGGTAGAGACATGGACACCTTTCTAGGCATTTTATATAATTTCTGAAACACGCACAGTAGTAACAGGCACCCAAACAAATAAAACCAAGAGCAGTAAGTAACAAAGAGCATCCCTGCAGTCCTGCCTCAGACCTGCTGAGCCGCAGTGTCCTCTGGCGGTTGCGGGGTCGGCGGGGTTCACGCCCACCGCCTGGCACGTCTCTAGCAGCAAGCGAGTGAGTGTGCCTGGCCTGTCTCTGGGTTTTGGCAGGTCGTTTCCTGCGTCCTCACCCTCGCTTCCCGCAGCTGCCTGCCCGCAAACACCAGATCCCCATAGGAGGTAGGAGGGGGCTCTGAGTGTGGGCTTGGGAGAGAGGGGGTCATTACTGCCCCAGTGTGAGGGCGACCCTCTGCAGGCAAGGAGCCCCCTGGCGACCCCAGTGCTTGGGGCCCAGGGGCCCAAGCCTCCGCCACCTCCCCCACCTCCCACGTCCACGGAGAGCCTGGGCTGGGGGCTCACTGGGAGCCTTCTCTCATGCCAGCATCCTTTTTCATATTTCCGGCGCTCCCCTTTGTGATAATTGTGATTTATAATAAAAAAATGTATGTTTGGTCTGTGCTGGCTCCTGGCACAAGGCTCCTAAAATCCTTGGAATTTCCTAAGTGATGGGCCTAAGGGTGTCTTTTGTTCTGTTAATGAGGTGACTCTGGGCAGCCGCTGGGCCACCTCAGGGTGGGGGCTGGCTGCCCGGGAGCCAGCCCTGTGATGGAAGGTTGGAACTTTCATCCTGCCCCCCAAAAGGAGGGCGTCTCGAGAGCTTCAGGCTGGTGAGCACTAGGTCGTGCTGGGGGAGCCGGCCCTGGGAGCTGGCGTGGAAGCTCCACGCCCCAGCCCCACCTCTCCCCAGGGCACCTTTGGCCTTCCTGTCCCTGAGTTACAGCCTCTTAAAATAAACCAATGATCTAGTGAGTCAGCTGTTTCCCTGAGTTCTGTGAGTCGCTATAGCAAACTGAACCCAAGGAAGGGGTTGTGGGAACCTCCCATCTAACGCCGGGCAGTCAGACACACAGGTGGTGGCCTGGACGCGGGATCAGGGTCTTTCTCCAGGTGGACGGTGTCAGATGGAGCCAGATGGTGGGACGCCCAGCTGCCCAGCTGCCCTCAGAGAAGTACCTCGCGCAGTAAAACACACACACGTTGGATTCTTGTAGTTTGGTCTCCTTTTTACTAAAATCTCGAAATGGACACTGGATTAAGACCTCAGCAGCTGTGTGCCCCCCCCTCCTCTGAGCATGCAATCATCAGTGTAGGTGCTTGGATGTGCTCCTCAAAAAGATGTGTCCATGTCCTAGTCTGGTTCCTGTGAACGTGACCTTACCTGGTAATAAGGTCGCCGTGGATGTGATTAAGGGTCTCAAGACGATAGGAAAGCGGTGCCCCTGGACCACCAGTCCCCTGACCTTCTAGAGTGTGTGTGGTATCGGGGATGCTCTCGGGAGCGCCCGGGGCGGGGCAGGGAGGTGAGCACACAGGGGCAGGAGCCCGGGGCCACGTCCATCCAGAGGTGCTGTGCTCCCAGGGAGTGACCAGCTGCCTCTCTCTGCACCTCGTGAGGAGAGGCTGGCACAAGGCCGCTCCCTCCTGCAGACTCTGGACACCCCTGCCTGCAGGGCAGGTGGCCGGAGATGCTGGGGGCTGCTCGGGGGGAGGAAGGCAGGACCCTTTGAACAACAAGCTGGACATCTGCCGCAACGTGGCCGGAACGGGGCTCGGAGTCAGCTTGGGGCAGTTACTGGAACAAACTTGACACTCATAAAGCGAGTAACAAAAAGCTGTTACATTTTTCATTTTCAATCAAGCTGCACTCATAAACATCTTTATTCAGTTTTCACTTTGGGTGGAGAGGTCATTTAAATTTTAATTTTAATGACTCAAAAAT
>NC_138374.1:484028-493864 GCF_054177405.1 Leptonychotes weddellii
CTGGGGGGCCGGGGGGCCAGGGGGCCGGGGAGGCCGGGGGGGGCGGGGGGCCGGGGGGGCGGGGGGCCGGGTGGGGGCCAGGGGGCGGGGTGGCCGGGGGCCGGGGGCAGGGGGCAGGGGGGCCGGGGGGCGGGGGGCCAGGCCTCCTTCTTCCCTGACTCTCTTGATGTCATTTCTTTAAGATTAAGGCAGGAGTTAGTTTCATTTTCCAGTTCATTGAAGAAAGATATTTGTATTCAAGATGACACCTTCAAGGCCTCTATCCGCACACCTCCCCGCTCGACGGTGGCCTGCTTCCGCTCCCAGAAGATGCTTGTCAGTTAAGCTGGATTCTGCTCTGGTTGCCTCATGTTGGCGAAGCGTAAGCACCCGCTTCATCACGTCCACCTTGTGCTGGGCTGACAGCTCAGTGATGGCAGTGGCCACGTGGGAGTGGGAGCCGTCACTCGTGGTGAGGGAGACCGGCAGGGACGGGACTGGCCTGCTTGGGACACACATGTGGGAAGTCCGTCACAGACGCACACGTGCGCTCACACTCATGCTCACACACCCACACGTGTGCTCACCACCCACACGCGCGCTCACACTCATGCTCACACACCCACACGTGTGCTCACACTCATGCTCACACACCCAGAGTCTCACAGATGCACACGCGCGCTCACACTCATGCTCACACACCCACACGTGTGCTCACACTCCCACAGAGCCTCACAGACGCACACGCCCATGCTCACACTCACATCCCCACAGCACAAGTGCACACGTGTGCTCACACACGTTCACACGCCCATGCTCACACTCATGCTCACACTCACACACCCCACACGCACAAGTGCACACGTGTGGACACACACACAGCCCACCACCCTCAGAAGCCGGCTGGCTTCACCCAGGGGCCCCCAGGGCACAGGCTGACTGCTGGAGGGTTCAGTCTGCACAGAAATTTTGACATTTCTGGCTTGTCTTTGTGCAACCTCAGCCCCTTGTCCTTGCTTCAAGCTTTAGGAACATAATTAAAGCCAACCTCCATCAAACCATTTCCAAGTTTTCCAGGACTTCTTCTGACACCTTCAGCTAGTGCCACTCTCCTTTCTACTCTCACAGCTTAAGTGTGAGGGCCCTCCCTTGGAGTCAGGAGCAGGCTTGTCCCCTGGGCAGGTGCTGAGCCTGGCGTCCGTCAGTCAGGGACACAGAACTGTCTCCCAGGCCCCGTCACCCTCCCACGTGGCTGCGGCCTGATCAGGACAGTCTGGGCTCACACATGGTCCTTCCCCTCAGGGGATGAGCTGTGGCGTCCCTGCGAGGGGTGGCCAGGCACCGGGACCTCGGCTGCGACCCACCTGTGGCTTCACACTTGCAGGGGCCTCGTTCCTGGCAGTGTGAAGGGGGGCAACGTCAGGACAAGGCTGCTGACACAAGCCAGGCTGTCAGGCGGTGGCCGGTCCTGGCTGTGGGTGTGGGCAGCTGAGTTCCTCACCGCCTCCGTGTTCTGCCCGCGCCCCTGTTCACCTACCTGCTCAACAGCCTGGCCAGGTGTGTGGGATATGTGAGCCGGTGGGTCAGACGCAGACGGTGGGGTTGAGGTCGGCCCCAAGGCCAGTGTGCATCCCCAGGAGGGCGCTTGGCTGTGTTGTGGGCTGACCTGGCCGCAGGCCTGATATAAGGGTCCAAGTGCATGTGTGCTGGGGAAGGGCCTCGGGAGCATGATGGGGCAGGGAGGGAGGTGGAGGGAGGTAGTAGGCAGTGTAGACGTGGACTCCAGCTCTGGTCCTGGGGCCAAGTCCTGCTGGGACCCAGAAGACATGGAGAAGCCTCAGGTTCCACCAGCCTGGGCAAGGGGCTCCCAGCAGCTCAACCACCTGGGCGGGGAGGCCAACTGCACCTTTGCCTGAACTGCAAAGAGCCACCCTCCCAGGATAACTACAAAACATCACCCCTTGGCTGATGGGCCACAGAAGGTACCCACCCCTCTGTGCTGGGGAGACAGTCCGCCCCGACTCCCAGCAGGCCAGGGAAGGGTGGCCAGAGGGGAGGATGGGCTCCTTCTCCTAGGCCAGCCGGGTCCTCTCCACCCGAGGGGCCTTAGCCGCATTGCCACTGCTCCTGGTGCCTCTTGTCTTGAGGTTCAGCACCCCGAGAACAGGGCCTGACCCCGATCACATAGATTACAGCCGCCCTTCTGCAGAAAACAAGACATGCCTGTAGGAAGGTTTCAGTCAGGGCCTCTGTCCACAGGGCCACTTGAGAAATGCCAGCTACCCCTGACCTAAGGGGACATTTGTAAGGAAAACCGTAAGGTGACAATTGAGATCAGTCTGCTCCTTTCACGAGGGGTCCGTGGGGCCTCGATAACAGGCTCCCGCCATAGGCTTGACTGACCTGAGCACCACCCTGGGACAGGAGTGTTGGGGGACACCACCTTCAGAACCCCAGGTTTGAATGGCTTTCTAGTGCAGACCCCTGTGGGGCGCAGCCCAGACCCGTCATCCAGCATCCACCCCGGTCCGGGCTGAGAGGGGCTGCTGGGACCCCCGAGGGGGACTGGAGTTGGGGGCACAGGGAGGAGCTGACTCTGCAGGGCTGGCTACGGGCCTCAGGGTCCAGTGGGGAGTTTTGTCACAGTGGCCGGGCCACCACAGAGCCCAGGGATAGGCCGTGGAGGTAGAGTCGCAGGTGGGGACAACCCCGACTTGAGGGGAGCGGAGAGGCACCACAGCAGCCCCACGAGATTGCCGGGGAAGCCACGTGGCTGCGAACCCCAAGCGTTCCTGAGCACGGCGGGGCAGCCTCAGGACCCCTGGAAGCAGGTGAGAGCCTGGGGCCCTTCCTCATTTCACACCCCACATGCTGAGAGGAGACACGGAAATCCATGGAGGCAGCAGCTCTCCCTTGGGGTGGGTGACCCCCTTCCCAGAGGCTGGGGGTGTCGGGCCTGGGGCAGGACTGCAGCCTCATTGGTGGAAGCCCCTCCAGGACCCAGTTTCCTCACTGTGAGGGAAGCCCAACGTGGGCTGTCTGGGGACAGTGAGGGACCTGGTCGCTGGTCCAGGGGCATCTGACGCTTTCACCACAGCTGGACCCTTCCCAGCCTGATTTCGTGGTTGGGACCCTCGTGAACCTTCACTGATCTGCTCACAAATGGCTGCCTGTCTGTGATTCTGGGGAAACCTTGTCTGGTGCTGTCCCAGCCTCGGGACACTCATGGCCCCTTGGACGTCACCAGCACGCTGGGCTTCCTGCCCGAGGCTGAGGAGCCTCTGGCTCTCACTGCCCCGCCCTCCAGGTGTGTGTGGGGGGGACTGGCGTTAGCTAGCTTGTCCCTCTGCTCCCTCCTGACCCCCCCGGCCTCCTTGTGCGGGTCCGCCTGCGCCTCCCAACCCCCCAGCAATGCCCGCCCTGGCGGCTGCTGCCTGGGGCACCCCGGCCTTGTCCACCGGGAGCACTGCCCCAAGAACGGACAGGACCCCTGGGCACCCCCGAGTCCTGGAGGGGCACTGCTCGCCTGCAGGCCCCGGGGGGCTCCACGGCGTGTGCCTCGAGGCCGGCGGTGCTGAGCAGCGGGAAGCCTGTCCTCTGGCGAGGGTGCGTGGTGCGCCCGGGCCGCGGTCCTGGAGCGCAGGCCACCGGGGTCCGTGTGTGAGGATGGGGGGCTCATGGCTCACATTCCTGTGGGTTCCCAACTTCGGTGAGTGGAATTGTGCAATTTCTTATTTTATCAGATCGCTGAGCGTCTGTCCGGGCCGACTGAGCAGCTGCTGGCCGGGTCTCAGCGCAGGGAGAGTAGGAAACGCCCGCGAGCCGCGCAGCCAGCAGGAGGGAGACAGCACAGCTAAAAATACGCAGCCCGCGCCTTCACAGAGGCTCTTCCTCCCCAGACGCAGGAAGGGCTGGTCTCCACGGACACGGGCGCTCAACGCCACGGAGAAGCCGAGCAGGTGTCCTTCGTAGCTGGACCTCGCTGTCTGAGCCCAGGAGCCAAATCCCGAGGTTTGGGCACCAAAATATCCTAAAGCCACCCGAACACTCCCCACCCAGCACAGATTTCCTCGCCAGCCTCCACGTGGCCCCCACACATGGCAGGGTTTCCAATTCACAGATGGAGAACCTCAGGACCGTGGTTGAGTGAGTGGCCTGCAGCTGCCCAAGGAGGCATGAGCGGTGTGGCGCCTGAGCCGCTGGGTCCGGTTCCAGAGCCCAAGCCTGTGCCATCACCCCCAGCGACCCCCGGGGCCCCCAGGCTCACGGTACGTCGGAGCTGGGCCATCTGTGGACCGAACGAATGGAGCCCGGCCTCCTGGGATAGTAGGAAGTGGCCAGGCCCCCAACGGCACTGGGCAGGAGGGACGATGCCCAGAGAGGTCCTCCCGGCAGCATCGGTGCGGCTCCTGGTAGCTCCTTCCCCTCAGTCCCCAGGCCGTGGCCACAGCACCTTCCCGAAGTACATTCCAGGCCCTGTGTCAGACCTCGAGGAGCTCGGGCAGCAGAAGTAGGTGCTGCCTGCCCCTGTCTGCACAGGAACGGGGCCACTTGGAGGACTCAGTGAGATGTTACAGAGGCCATCCCTCTGGAAGCAGGGAACATGGCTTTCACACAAACAGGAGCCCTCTGCACCACGGGTGGAGGCCACGGACTCTCAACCAGCCGTGTTGTGACTGGCCACTCTGGACGCGGAGGTTGGGGGTGGGAGCAGAAGGAGGGACCAGGGAGGGGCCGTGGGCAGTAAGCCAGGTGAGAGGGAGCGGCAGACTGCTGGAGGGTCCAGGCACACGGCCCTGCCTTCCTGAAATAAAAGTCACTTTACTTCCTTTTTTCCCCTCTTTATGCCTCTGATTCCTTTATTTTACCAAATTGCACCAAGGTAATCTTGAACGTCTTTGTCTTGTTTCTGACTTAATGAGAGTAATGATAATATTTCCTTAAGATGTTGGAAAATGCTCATTTCTTCCTAATTAATTTAGAGCTTTTAATCAAGAATAGATGCTGGATTTTATCAAATGCCTTTTAGGCACTTAGGGAAATAATCATGTCAAGAATAAATGTCCGAGTGTTAAGCTACCTTTGAATTCCCAGGATGAGCCCACCTGGCCATCCTCTTTTTTTGCGCTGTTAGATTCTGCTGGCTAATACTTTATTTATTGAAGAGTTTCACATTGATGTTCACAAGCAAGACTGGTTTGTAGCTTTCAGTTTTGTGCTACCTTGTCAAAATTAAATATCGATGTTTTTCTGTCTTCACAGACATAATTTGGAAGATTTCTTTCTTTTTCTGTGCTCTGGGACTGTTTACATAACATTAATTATTAATTCTGTTTAAAAGAATTAATATCTTTGTAATGTTGAGTCTCTGTATCCAAGCACACCCAAGTCCCTTGTCCTTTCTCCAGTCTCCTGGGAAGAGCAGTGGAGTCAGCTTTCTGCCAAGATTCTGTGGCCTGTCCCCCGTGGCGTTGGGTCTGTGTTCGGCTCTGTGTCCTCCATGGTAACGGGTCCACGGAGAGGGTTCTCTCTTCCGGATGCTGTCTTCCTTCCCATTTTCCTAGAAAAGCACCATAAAAACAAGGTATTCTCCCATGAGTTTTAAGTTTAAACCTCCATGCGATTCCTTCTTTATCATTTATTATTTCGTATATTTGTACTTTTTCCATTTTTCTCAGCTAGCGACAGGCTAATTTGGCACTGGATTTATTTAGCCAAGCTCTGGTCCTTCTGCTTTCTCCTCTTTCCTATTATTATCGCTTTACTTCCTTCTTTGTGCTTCTATGTTAATGTTATTCCTTCTAAAACTTGAGTTGGATGGTTGATACTCTGTGTGGTTCATAATCGTAAATATTCATTCTTCCTCAGAGGACTGCCTTTGGCAGTAATGTGTATGCTTCCCCTCTGGTTCTTTCTGAGATGCTCTATTTGATAAATTTGTTTTCATTTCTCCTCGAATCTCAGAGCTGGTTAAGACACAGGTGTTTTTATTCGGTTAGGAGGGCTGTTGGCCGTTGTGTTTTAATGTCTAATTTTGTTGTCACGATCAGACACTGTTTCTACTTTGGGGACTATTTAAGGGTTTTTTGGGAACCTCATTTGGGATCAATAATGGGACATTCTGTGGGAAACAAAAGTTTTGTTCTCTATGTTCAGCATAAGATACAGATCTCAACTGGACGTCTCTAACGGAGACATAAAATTTTACACCTGTCTTCTTGGCCCGTGTTAGGTAAGACAGAATTAAGGTTTCTTATTTTGAATATTTTCCTACTGTTTTTGTTGATGCTTTCTTAATTTGATTTTAACCTTGCCCGATAGCAGGACTCTCCCTGTCTCTCCCTCCTACCTGTTCCCGTCTGTCCGACCTCTCTGGGCCACTTGGGTGTTGGCGGGTCTCTTTTAACAGCAGGTAACTAGTTTGCTTTGTGTTCCAATTTGAGTCTTTTTCATTCAACAGGTGTGTTTTAGGCCCATAACATTTATGGATATGACTTTGGTCTTATTATATTTTAAGTTTTTATATTTATTTGTTTTATTTGTATTTTATGTTTATTCATATTTTTGAATGTTCATGTGACGCTTTCTGTCTTTATTGTTTTTTATCTTTTTCTTTCCCCCAAATGATCTGTGAATCCTGTGCTTGGGTTTGTGTGGCTCGCCATGGAGGCTGCGCCCTCGTGGTGAGGCTTCTCCCGCGGCCGCGCTGCTGTCCTGGGGCGCCCCCTGCTTTGTCACCTCTGCCTTTACTTTTTCCCTGACTTTTCCCCCTCAGTACATTTTCTTCTAATAAAATCCTTTAAGTCTCTGGGGTGGGGGTGAGCCACCAGAAGAAATGCCTGAGGTTCTGCTGACAGGAGCCAGGGGAGCGGTCAGCGTGCGTGCCCAGCACCCTCGGAGCGGGCCCAGAACTGGGGGACCCTCCCGCCCAGTCACTGGGGAAGGACGCCGGTGCCACGGTTCTGGGACTGTGGCCGCGGGGGCTGCTCGCTCTCCTGCTCCAGAACACACGGCTCAGTCCCTGCTCTTCACGGTGCCGGTCAGGAGGGACCTATCTCTGAGCGGCTCTGTCGTCCCACCCACCCCAGTCCACACTGGTGGGGGCTGCTCCCCAGCCCCCCAGAACTTTCCGGAGCATCTGAAATCCCCTCTCCTGGGGCAAGGCTGTTGGAGCAGCAGGGCCCCTCCTTCCTGGGCCTTCATCCTGCCGTCTGTGCAGCCAGCCTGGTTAGACAGGAATAGGCACCACCCACCGACGCTTGCGACGAGGTCCACACCCCCTCTACAGAGCGAGCTCTCCTTCCCGGCAGCTTCACCAGGCGGCACTGCCCGCCCCTCTACCCGGGAGCTGCCGGCGGCCTGGCACAGAAGGACCCCCGGCTGCCCCTGCCCGACCTCCAGACGCCCTGGGCCACACCCCTGCGTGCCCGCCCTCCCGGCCTGGCCTGGCCTGTATGGTCCCCCTTCCCTGAGGGTGCCAGGCCACCTGCCTGCCCGGCTGGACCCCAAGGCTCAGAGCACAGGGCAGCCGCCCAGCTGAGAGCAGAGAGCCCTGAGCACGGAGACCTGAACACAGAAGTAACTATCTGGGGTCCCCTAAAACCGGCAATGGCCGGAGGACACCAACTGTGCTGTTCTAGGCCAGGCCTGGGAGCTCCTGAGCCTGGGGGGGAGGTGGGGGTGTCCCAGGGGCATCTGCGCAGCCCAGCCAGCAGGGAGAGGTCACAGCATCCGGGCCTTGCTCAGCCTCGGCGGTCAGAAACCACACCCCGAGGCCCGGCCTGAGTCTGCCCTGCACACAGGGGCCCTGCTCCCCTCCCTTCATCCCTGCGGCCCTGGTGCTTCTGCATGAGGCCCAGCGCACAGCGAAGGTGCCAGAGTGTGGGCTCCACCCGGCTCCCGTGTCTGGGGCTCTGCTTCCCCTCAGGGGTCCCGAGTTGGGCCTGTGAGGACCAAGGTCCCATCCTGCCGGGCCTACCGTCTCACTTCTTCCCGGACATTTCTGCCTAAAGAGCCAGCCGTGACCCGGAGCCCACTCTCCCCGAGGCGCCGGGGACGTGCTGAGCCCCCAGTACAGAGTGTGCCTGCAGATCTCTCCTGTTTGTGGGACATTTTTCCCGGACCATGTTTCAGATGGGCTGCTTCCTCCACCAAATCCTGCTTGGGAGAGTGAGGGGAGAGCTGCAGGTCTAGAAGGTTCCCCGTGCCTTGTGCTTTGCACACAATGAAAACCCCTCTGAGAATCCTTTCCCTGAGCCCTGCCTCTTTCTCATCCTCAGACCAGGGCCAAAGGGAGAACCTACCAGGTCCCCATGGGTGGGGGAGGGGGAGTGAGGCCCCTCCCACACTGGGGTGGGTCAGGTGGGAGGACCCCTCCCCAGGCACCATCCTGCAAGGTTCTGTACAAACAAGACAACAGGCCCAAAATGGAATCGCTCACCCCAAGCCCTGGGTCACCAACCTGAACCCTGAAATGGATCCTTAAAGCAGTGAGGCGGGAACGCACGGTCAGCCCTGGGTAGGTCATCTGCCCGACACCCCTGCTGTCCCCTGAAGAAAGGTCACCCTGCGATGACCCACCGGCGTTTTGCTGCTGGAACTTCCTCGTCCCGATCCCTTCTGCCTGTAATTCCTGTCTGCGGATGGGATGCCGCCTGATTCTTGAATCATTGAACAAAGCTAGTAAGATCCTTAAAATTTACTTGGTTGAATTTTGTTTTTTAGCAGTTCCAGAAGAAGTTGCCATTTTCGATTTAGGGTCAGTGGTTCCGTGGGTCCCTGTTCTCATCTCCCATGATGCCTGGGGCAGGAGGGAGGTGTGCGGGCTGGTCTGCATCAAATAGGCACAGACGTGGCATCTGCTTCGGTTCCGGCGCCAGAGACCAAGGGCACGTCCCCATTTTGGGTATAGGGGAGCGTGAGGGGGGCTGGGGTCCCCTGAGGTGGATGACGTGAGTGCCTGCTGGAGGCTCTGCAGCTCTGGGCTCACAGGCAGATTACCCACGTGGTTGAAAACCTGAAAAAAGTGCAAATTTGTAGGAACAGCCGTCTGGAGAAACTCAAGATGAGCCGCAGAGTGGGTATCGGGAACAAGGCCCGAGGCTTCCCTGCTGCAGCCCCGCAGACGCCAGCATCCCACAGCCCCGATGGGGCCGCCTACGCCCGTCCAGGTACCGGCCTGCTCTGTAAACCCAGGGGAGACTGACTGTGGAGGACCGGTCCACGAAGCCCCAGGACTGGGGGGGACGTTCCCGCCGCACAGCGAGCGGAGGAAAGACCTGTCCCCAGGATGCACAGGAGCTCAGGAACTTGGGAACTCCATCCAGAGAGGACAGACGGCTTGACTCAGTAAATGGGCACAAGGCCTGGCCAGGCACGTGGCAGTCCCACAAGCACACGAGCCGTCAGTAAGGAAGCGCAAGCGGAAACCAGGGTGAGGTGCCACATCACACCCACAAGAATGATGACGATGTGAAGGTGACGGCAAACCACACCAGATATCCGGGGCGGCTGGAACTGTCCTGCGTTGCTGGCGGACATGTAAAATGGTGCAGCCCTTTGAAAACCAGTTTGCAGTTTTTATGAAGCAAGCATACACCCACCCTGCGTGTCAGCATCTGCCCCAAAGAAGCGAAAGCAAGCTCCCGAAAAAACACGGAGTTGACAGAAGCCTTGTTCATCACAGCCCTCGGCGGAGCGTGGATGCGTGGCCTGGCGTGCGCGTGTGAAGGAACAGTGCTCACCAGCCCCCCCAGTGGAGCGTGGATGCGTGGCCCGGCGTGCGCGTGTGAGGGAACGGTGCTCACCAGCCCCCAGCGGAGCGTGGATGTGTGGCCTGGCGTGCGCGTGTGAGGGAA
>NC_138374.1:494364-516371 GCF_054177405.1 Leptonychotes weddellii
GGCCGCGGGGGTTGGAGGCCGGGCCGCGGGGGGTGGACGCCCGGCCGCCGGCCCCCTCCCACACTGGCCCCCCGGTGCACAGTGATGCCATGCGGGCTTTCTCCTGACCAGACCTTTCTCCACTGTCGTCCTGGTAGATGACGCGTCCCTGAAGAGGGCTTATGAGCTGATTAAGTCGGCCAACCTGGGCAAATCAGAGTTTGACCCCATGGAGAGCTTCAGCCCCGACCTGTTTGTTTTGTGTGCAGAACAGGCGCTGAAGGTACGGAGTCGGGGGTCCTAGGAGGGTCTCTGTTTCTGGGAGCACGAGGGGGAGCTGGAGACAGCGGTAGCACCCGGGGGCGGGGGTGCCGTCCTCAGGTCTTGGCAGAGCCGCTGCCTGGCGCTGCATCCGCAGGCACCCTTCTGGGGCCGTTCATGGCCGCGGGGTGGTGTCTTGCAGATGGGGCACCCCGAGATGAGTGACGACTGCATCCAGATGTACTTCAAGGCGAAGGGGCCAGTCACCCAGTTCCTGGGCCGAGCGCACCTGTGTAAGGCCCAGCTCTGTGCCCCCAAGTCCACCGAAAACCTGGTGAGAGACGCCCCGGGGAGCAGGCGTCCATCTGAGGGTGAAGCCTTCCAACCCTAACCTTCCGTGGGACCCCCACCAGGTCCCCGTTCCTAAACGAATACCTAATGGTTTGTCCCACTCGAGGTTTTCCCTGAGGCTGCCTTGATTCTCCTCAAAATTTTACATCTTGTGTGGAAAGAGTTACAATCTCACCTGCTTCCAAAATTGTGTCAGGCTAGACAAATCCTAAAGTACTCTTTATGGGGCGCCTGGGTGGCTCAGTCGTTAAGCACCTGCCTTCGGCTCAGGTCGTGATCCCAGGGTCCTGGGATCGAGTCCCGCATCGGGCTCCCTGCTCCGCGGGAAGCCTGCTTCTCCCTCTCCCACTCGCCCTGCTTGTGTTCCCTCTCTCGCTGTATCTCTCTCTGTCAAATAAATAAATAAAATCTTTAAAAATAAATAAATAAAATAAAATAAAGTACTCTTTATGGAAAGGTCAGCGAGCAGATTTATCATCAGTTTCCCGCTTGTGCTTTTCCCCGAAGCTCCTGTCTGACCTTTGGCGTCTGCATCCTGGTGCCCTGGTTGTGCCCAGGACAGTTGCCCTTGAGCCCGGCCGGGTGTGCCTGAGGACGCGCGAGGCGCCCAGGCTCCTGCTGCTTATACATGGGCTCCCAGGCCAGTCCTTAGTGTGGTTTAATGTCCACGGAAGTGACCACGAGCAATGATTGATGTTTCAGTGGCAAATTCAATGCAATTGTGCATTTTTTATGTTGTTTTAGGAGGAATTTGAAAATTGTGTGACTCAGTATATGAAGGCAATAAACTTTGCAAAAGGAGAACCCAGGTAGGCATATAGAATTGGCCATTTCTAACTGGGATTGTGTAAAAGGTACAGGACCAGGATTTACCAAGTGGTTCTACCTGTTTGGACTGTGGGGGGTTTTGTCCTTGTTGTGTCCTTGCTGTATGCTTGTTTCTAGCGTGTAGAGCTGGGTCCCATACACACACGATTCCCTTGGCCTCCTCCTTTTGTCTGTCCTGCGGTTGCTGTGATATGCAGACGGCTTTTGTCTGTGTTCTCTGTGGACACTTCTCCTTTGGCCGGTCTCCGTGGCCCTCTTAGTTTCTGGGCCTCTCTGAGGGCTCAGCATCAGAGTCCCGCCCTCCCCTGCCCCCCCTTGCCTCTGTTCCCTCTGGCAGATTGCCCAGGCCAAGGCCTCCTGTCTGTAGCGATTCAGCTAAAACTCTAGCACAGTTTTCTACTTAATTAATGTTTCTTTCATCAAAAAGAAAGATTATTGAAACTGTTAAGTTTGCACACAAAGTGGTATTAATACAACCTATTTAAGTAGGATACACCATTTAAAGGAGATTCAGGTGTAAATCCTGATTCACTCCTTTGGGCTCCTGATCAGTGCTGTTGCGAGCCTCTTCCCCATGCACCCTGGGTCTTACAAGGCAGAGCTGGCCTCTCAGAGAGGCCTGGAGCAAGAAAGGCAAATTGGTTCCTGTGGTGCCCTTACTCCAGTTCCTCCGGTGGCTCCTTCCAGCCCTCAGGAAAAAGCCCACCTTCTGAGGGGTGTCCCTGCTCCTCTCCTCACCCCTCCTCCTGCCCCACTTTGCCCTTCATGCACAGGCATGGGGACTTTGTTCCCCAAAGATTCTGCTCTCCCTCTTTTTTACCTGGCAGACCCTTTCCCTGCACCGCTCTCAGGGCTGATTGCGCTTCACATTTCAGGTCTCAGCAGGATGTTACTTCCTCCAGGAAGCCTTCCTTGATTCCCCCTGCACTTGCCTGTTCTTGTCTATCTCTTGGGAACCAAAGGAGACCTCGCTTACTGGTGTATTTTCACAGGGAGCTGATCACTTTCGGAATGACTGAATGGGTGAAGGGATCTCTAGTCTGGACTCAGGAGTCATGTGGCCGGGTCATCATGGCTGGGGTTGAACTGCAGCCTCCAGCCCCTTCTGCGTAGGCAGTGTGGGTGCCCGCAGCTCAGAGCGGCTCAGATGGTGCTGCTGCCATCTACTGGGGACAGAGGACTCGAGGCTCCTGTCTGAGGCCGCTCCGACAGGCTCTGGACGGGCTTGGGACCTAGTCTCAGACTTCCTCTGCTCACGTTGGCAGGTATTACTTCCTGGTGTATAACGCATCAGTCCTCTACTGGCAAATGGTGAGGCCGTTTCTCAAGCCGGGATATCATCACCATCTGATCTCCAGCCTCTCCCAAATTGTCAACGTGTTAAATCAGACTGAAGAAGAGGACAAGGAGTGGCGGGCAGAGCTGATGCTGTGAGTTGGATGCCCTGCCACAAGTCCCTAAGCAACCACGCTTGGCAGCCTCTGACCTCCTTCCCCTCCCGCTTGCTCCCAGGGGGATGATTATCTTACATGCTTTCTACTCTGTAGTTAGGATTACGGTTTTTGTGTCTCGTCTGATGAGGTCTATAGATAAAATCGCAGTGTCCTGATCATATGGGTGTTACAGCAAGATGAGTGTTTAGACTCAAAACACAGGAAGTGTGACCTTGTGTCATAATCCTGGCTCGTGGCTTTAACTTAGTTCAGTGAATTGTTACGCGGTAGACAGTTTAGCAACATAAAACTCAGCCAGAATGGCCCTGTTTCGGGAAGTGTGCTCCTTGTGCATCAGCCTAGGGACAGCCCTGAGAAGCCACAGTGAGAGATGTCAGCATATGATCCTTGTGCTGAGTGGACCGGAAGGCAATCAGCCAGACTTGTGCTATCTCTGGGAAGTACCATGTGCAGGCTAACGACTGGGTGCATGTCTGCAAGGAGGATCCAGAGGATCTGCCCTGCGGTTGGAATCCAGAATCTAAAGGCTTTCTTTACCTGCTTTATGGCTATTTGGGGAGCTTTTAACAGAAAATAAGTATAAATACAGTCTTTCTTAAAAATGCTATTATAAGAGTTGGAGGTAGTTATGGTGCAAACATTTCCTTTCCCTCCTGCCAGGAGTAGCATAGCTCTCTCAGCCCCTGCCTGCAGTCCCTGCTGAGCCACACGCTGCAGGTGTGGGGTAAGGAGCTGCCTGATCCCTGCATGTTTCTGAAGTTTGTGAAACGTAATAAAATGCAACCTGGTTACTAGACATTTGCAGCAGAAAACGATTTCATCAGGTTTTAATATCCAGTATTTTTATATTATCCAGGGAGCTTCTGGACTGTTATCTACAAGCTGGAAAAAAGGAAGAGGCTGCAAAATTTTGTGTCACTGCAGCGCCATTTATAAAAGCTAGCGTGCCACAGAAATATCGACACATATTTTCTGTTATGGTAAGCTGGCATTTTGAAAAATGTAGGCAGAAGTAATTTTCTTAAATGTCATTTTTGGAGAACCGTGTATAAAAACAACCAAGTCTATCCACTGAGAGAGGCGAAAGCATACATGCATCGTGCACACATTGAGAAAACAAAAAATCTTTTGCCTTCATCGTGATCTCTGAATATTACACTTGTAACAGCACTGAATGACAAAAAGGCTAGCAGAAAATTTGTTAATCTAGAGTAATCATAAACCCTACAATATGTATGAGGAACGTCATCATCTACTAACTTTCACGTATAGGAAATCAACTTGGGTTCTATATGAAAACTAAATATAAAATACCATTAATAAAGAGATACTTGTTCATTACAAATATTAATTTTAAAGGAAGAATAATTGTAAAATAGTAATTAGTATCTGGATCTCTACCTAATTATTTGTTTAAATCAATTAATAATTCTGTCCCATTTTATAACAGGTGAGACATGAATTCGTGGATGAGCTTCAGTTAGAGGAAGAAAAGAAAACCTCCGCTAGCCTGGCTGTCACTTACCACATTAATATGCTAAAAGCGTAAGTGGTTTAGGAGTTTTAGGTGCTGACTCGGGGTCTCTGTGCCATCTAGAGGGGATATGGCTGTGCCAGGGGGTGGGTGAGGGTGGAACAGTAGGGTGAGGCCTCGGCCCAGAGGATGGGACTCTGCCTTGTCTCCCTTTACTTAGAAGTAGCCAGAGAGAGGCTTCCCATGGGTGAGTGTAGCTTCTAAGCCAGTGAGGAAAGTGGTTTAGGAGGAGAGTCACTGGCTGGGTGAGATCTGTCTAATAGGCCCTTCCATATGAGGCTTGACACTTGACCTTGACAAATAGGAGTAGTTAATTTGGGTAAAACCCTGACAGTAGTGGTTTAAAGTGAAGGAAGAATGGAACTGTATGCAGCTGTCTGCTAAAGTGGCAAGAGGGAATTAGGAGGGTGGAGAGCCACTGTGTGAGAAGAAAGGGCAGTGAGGAGATCCAGTGCGTGTGAGGAGAAGGCAGTGAGGAGATCAGTGTGTGTGAGGAGAAGGCATGAGGAGATCAGTGTGTGTGAGGAGAAGGCATGAGGAGATCCAGTGTGTGTGAGGAGAAGGCATGAGGAGATCCAGTGTGTGTGAGGAGAAGGCAATGAGGAGATCCAGTGCATATGAAGAGAAGGCAGTGAGGAGATCCAGTGCGTGTGAGGAAAAGGCAGTGAGGAGCTCCAGTGCATGTGAGTTGAGGACAATGAGGAGATCCAGTGTGTGTGAGGAGAAGGCATGAGGAGATCCAGTGTGTGTGTGAGTAGAGGGAAGCTGTCCAGAGGGAGGCAGTTTGCTGCCCAGGGTCCTGAACAGGGGAGGTATGAAGGGCCAAGCCAGCCTACAAGGTTGCCCTCCTATGGGTCTGGTTCTGGCAGAGGGGCTGTACAGGGAAAAGGAGCCTGTTCTGGGAGTGAGGAGAGTAAGGAGGTGTGAGAAGTCATCTTGGAGAGTGAAGGAACGAAGGAAGAGGGATTTTTTAGGCCTGTTCAGTGGGAAACACAGGTTCATAGACTTGGAGTTTGTCTTAGGATAATTTGAACAAATCTGACATGATATTTTGGTTATTTATTGTTTGAATAAATTCTAGAAAATTGGATAAAAATGAGTTACCTGAAGATGTGAACTCAATTCTGAAGAAGGCCTATAAACATTTAAGTTATTATAATCACCAGCGCTTCCCTTCAGTCAGAGAGGAAAAGTAAGTGTTCGTGTTTTTTCCACTTTCACATCTACGTAATCGTTGTACCGTATCAAGCATTAGCCATTGTGGAGATTCTACTCTTTTTCTGGTCTTGAGGTTTGTACTGTTTGAGGAGCATTTGGGATATGTAGCTTCATATCGTACATTTTAAATCAAATTTAGCTTCTCAGCATAGGTACTTTTCAAGTTACTGAAACAGCTCACAGCTTTCTGAGTAGCAGTCTAACATCTCAGCAGCTAGAGTCCTCCACCCCCAGCACTCAGTTTTTCAATCCTGTGCCTTCCTCCATCCTCTGGGTGCTGTTTGCATTTAGGAGGCGTCCTGGATTGGATTCCCAGGAATGGATAGCTGAGCCAGAGGCTGACAGAATGAACTAGAATGTACCCTCTAGTTTATTCCCACGGAAATGATGGGTGTGCTTCCCAATCTAGCAGCTGTTTTGTCACATTCTCACGTGTGCTGACTTAAAAGAATGGACGCCACCGCCACCCTATTAACGTGGTGGCTGAAATGATCTTACTGCTTTGGTTTCCATCTGTGCGCCTCCGATTACCCATGAGGTGTAATACTCAGCCATATGTGGAGGCCTCTGAACTACCACTTTTGAGACTTCATCTTTTGAGTTCTCAATGATTTTCTCATCAACTTCTCTGCACTCCTAACACATGAAACATTTTGGCCGTTGTCTATAATAATTATTTATGTCTGTTTTCAGTCTGTCACTCATTCGTTAATTTTGGGGTGTTATGGGTTGAACTGTGTTCCCCCAGAAGATCTGTTCAAGTCCTGACCCTTGCTGCCTGTGAACATGATTGTATTTGGAAATAGGGTTTTTGCAGATGTCATCAAGTTAAGATGGGGTCATACTGGATTAGAATGGGCACTAATGAGTGACTTTTGTCCTTATAAGAAGAGGGAAATTTGGGATGCAGATGCTCACGATGAAGAAGCCCAGGTGACGATAGAGGCAGAGATTGGAGTGTTGTAGCTGCAAGTCAAGGGGCACCAAGGCTTGCTGACGAACACCAGAAGCCAGCAGAGCAAGGAAGGATCTTGCGGTAGAGGTCTCAGAGGGAGCGTGGTCCTGCAATACCCTGATTTTAGTCTCCTGGCCTCTGGAACTGTAAGAGATGGAATTTCTGTTGTTTAAGCCAATTAGTTGATGGTAATCCATCACAGCCGCCTTAGAAAACTCATATAGGGGGTGTATTATCCATTGCTGCTTCACAAATTACCACAGAGCTTGCAGCCTACGACGATGCATGTTGATTCTCTCACGGTGTCTGTGGGATGGGAATCCAGGCACAGCTGCCATCCACGTGTTGGCGGGGCCGTGGTCTCTTCTGAAGCTCGACGAGCAGGTGCTTTATCAGAGCCAGCTAGGGATAATTGGCCAGCGCAAGGGAAGTCAGAATTGCTTGGGATCTGATCAGGCCCAAGGTTGAGGTCTCCTGTTGGTTAGCAGTGAGTTACTCAAAGGGAAGTGACCACACAGGCCATGAACACCAGGGAGCAGGGTCACCAGGCATCTTGAGGCCGCCTGCAGTAGATTGGATGAAAGGGACCACAAGATGGCTCGTGTTCATGTTGTCACTTCCTGTAGGAACTCGTCCACGGCTTTTGAATTTGTACAGATTTAATGCACCAGGGGTGGTGTATATACATATTTTTAAAATGATTTTCATCATTGGGACGCCTAGTGGCGCAGTTTGGTTAAGCATCCGACTCTTGGTTTTGGCTCAGGTCATGGTCTCAGGGTCGCGAGATTGAGCCCCACATCAGGCTCCATGCTCAATGCAGAGTCTGTTTGTGATTCTCTCTCCCTCTGCCCCTACCTGTCCCCCAGCCCCATACTCGCTCTCTCTAAAATAAATAAATAAATCTTTAAATGATTTTCATGATTTTTTTTCTTATTTCAAATTTAATATGCAGTAATTGTAGGAAGTTTGAAAATGGATCAATGTATATTTTCAACATTATTATCACCTAGGTTTTTAATCTACTTCTCCCATATGAATTGTGAACATGTTTCTGCATCACAAAATATTCTGCAACTAAGTTCTTAACATGGGTTTTCAGGCCTTCTAGGAGGCCAGTCAGAGCACCTGGGGTTAGGAGACCCATGCACACGCATAGACATGTGTACGCACGAATGTGCAGTGTCCCCTCCAGTATCCCTTGTTACAGCTGGGCCCTCCCTTGGGGGTCTCACTACTGATATGAGCATCTCCAGGGGAAGTTTCTAGAAATGGGACTCTGGGGCACTGCTGCATGCTGCAAAAGCCACACGGAGCACGCATGTGAAGACCCTTGCCTCTGACCTCTCCGAGGAGAGGGGCATGCCGTTGCTCTCACCCCGTCCTCTGACTGCTGGTGTTTTATCCTACGTTTCCTGGCATTTTTTCCCTTTATTAGTTTCCTATACACTTATTTTGCCCATTTTTTATAAGTAGGATATAAACCATTTCATTATTGACTTGCAGATTTTTCTATTTTAAAATTTGAGCACTCCAGCTCTAGTATATTTATCAATTGTCCCAGGTTGTACACCTTTTAGGTTTTTAAAATTAATTTTTGATGTACAAAAATGTTTTATTTAATATAAGAATAATTTGAACTCATATTCATTCCCATCAGTCCTGGGCCTGTCGCGGATTCCTTGCCCAGTAGCCCTGTGAGTCAGGGCTGACCTGGGTCTCCCAGAAGTCCAGGCCGTGTGGCCCCAGCTCAGAGCTGGCTGCATACCCTGACCCCCACTTGTGTGCCCCCTAACCCCCACCATGAGCCAGGCTTGGCCTTGTGTCCCCCATCTCTACCTATGTGCCCAGCAAGGCCCTCCCATTCTCCAAGTTTGAAAATGGTTCTATCCCCTGCGGTGTCTCTGTGGCTTTACTTTTGTAAGAACTTCTGCTTTTACTGTGTGTGGCCAGAGGGGTTGAGCCCAGCAGCTCCTGATGTGGACAGTTAGGTTTCCTCGGCTTCGCGTGCGGTCTGCGTTTGCTTGGTGCTGCTCAGGCCTGGAGGAGAGGGCGTGTCCTGCGCTGGCTGGGCCGCCTGTCCCGAGCTGCCTTCTGTGTTTGCTTTCAGGTCCTTCCTGTCTAAAAGCCTCAGGCTCCCAACTCTGAGTGAGGGACCCTGCTGACACCCCTCCACCCGGGCTTCTGTGCCTAGAATTCTGGGTGGGAAAAAATGTTCTGTTAGTTTAAAACTGAAAAAAGGACTAAAACCCAGTGATTTATATCTTTCCGGGTTCTCCCTCCTTACCTGCGCAGTGGGTCCGTGTGGCCGGAGCTCAGGGAGCACGGAGGGGCAGGATGTCAAGCCAGGGCTGCCAGGGCCCTTGGAGCTCCAGGGGCTGAGCGGGGGGAGGAGGTGGGCGGGGATGGTGGGAGTGCAGGTTGGGGAGGGTGGCGACACCGAGTTCGGTTATTACAGCAGACTAGCCATTTGGGGTCCTGGGTAAGACTGTGATGGTTAGCTCGCAAAGGGCAGAAAGGGCACCGGCTTGTCCCAGGGGACATTTGGCATGTCTGGAGACTACCAGTGGCCGCCGTGGGGGCTGCTCCTGGCACCTCGTGGCTGGCAGCCAGGGGTGCTCCTCAAGGTACTGGGGTGTGCAGGATGCGTCTCCCGTGCCCAACCAAGAACTGCCTGGTCCAGGATGTCACGGTCAAGGCGGAGGACCCGGGCCTGTCCTATATCAGGCCTGGACTCCTATGGGTTTATGTTAAGTCTCAAGATCAGGTAGTCTAGTCCTCCAGCCTTGTTTTCAAAGTCACTTCGGCCCTCCTGGGTCCTTTGCATTCCCATGTAGATGTTAACATCAGCCTGCTTCTTTCTACAAAGCCCTGGACTAGTGGTATCCTTGGATGCTTGTCCCGTGGTCAGAGGAAGAGGCATTGAGTCAGGAAATTCGTGGCTGTTCCCCGTGTTGCTCCCACTGCTCTGATGATTCAGACGGTGACACCTGAGGCGCCGAGAGGCTGTGCGGGGCGTTTCCCTGCCTCCTTTCCTGAACTAGTACCCACCTGAGGGCAGAGAAGGAGGAGCAGTTCACCCAGCGGATGGAGCTCTTCATTGCCGCCAAATTCTGTCAGGGCCTGGCGGGGCTGGGCTTGGGGACCATGGCCCTAGGATGTTTGTTTTATTTTTATTTCCCACCTCTGGTTAAATGATGACTGCTTTTTCTCCCCTACAGGTACATGCAGGTAAATGGTCCCTGACGCCTCCTCTGATCCATTGCTCTCTTGTTTCTTCATTTCCAGAATTCTTTTGCTTTTTGAATTGGCTCGTCTCTCTTTGACCTTGAAATGTGAGGAGATCTCCTCTGGCTGCCTCTCAGACTTGAAGAGTATTGACAGCACAGTAAGTGATGGGTGACTGCGGATGGATGTACGGCACCTGCTCATTGTCACCTGGACGTAAAAGGCAAAGGGAGGGAAAGAAATTCCAAAACCCTCCCGCAGGAGGGCCTAGCAGTGTGGTTGGCAAAGTGCCTCGTTTTCCACATGTGCATTTCACCCAGCTGAGATGATGTGACATGCACATCACGCACTCTCGCTGCCACGGTCCGTGGGGCCCCCAGCGTCACTTCCTGCCTTTTCCATTGGGCACCTGCTGTGTTTAGTCCCAAAGTACCTCTGAGTCTTAGATATCAGCTGCTTCTCCCAAGTTTCCCTCTAAATAAAGCTCTAGCATAGGACCCCTTCCATGGTGCAGGTAATAAGACATACAGTTTAGCAGAAGGGAAATCAGTCATGTTTGTGGTTCTGTTGATCTGGAAATTGTTCTAAAAAAGGAAATAAAACTTCACCTGGACCTTGACAGTCTGGCAGTACTTGGATAGGACTGCCAGATGGGAGAGCTGGGACGAGCGTGTGGGGGTGGGTAGAGCTGAGGCCGGAGAACTCCGCAGCCAGAGAGCACAGGGGATGGAAACAGCGGAGGTAGCTATTTCTGAAGGACTTCAGAGTTCTTTTACGGCCCCATTCCCATCTTCTGTTTCCACACACAGTGGCCCAGCCTTAGCACTGGGGTCTCACCCTGCTCAGACCACCCGCAGAGAGCAACCTCCTGTGAGAGGGACACTCGCCCTGGGAGTGTGTGGTCCTCCTGGTGCTGCCGTGGTCTGTGGTATCCGTGGAAACATCTGGCACTGGTTCTTTTTAAAAGTTAAATGTGAAACTCAAGTGCCGAGGGCCCAGTGAATTGCACCTCTGAGATCACAGCACCCTCTCCTCACTGGCCCTTTGCAACATACTCAGTATTTGTTGCTCTTAGATTTTGTAAATGTTCTGTGCATACTCGAAGAGGATATCTTCATTTTTTAAGTGAAGGATTCTGTAGGTATCCACTAAAGTAGGGCTCTCAGTGTTAATTGGTTTAGATTTTTACATCCGCACTCATTTTTATCCGTTGACTCTCTTGATTTCTATGAGAAATGTGTTAAATCTCTCCCTGCAAATATGAGTATCTCATTTTTACAGCATACATTTGTCATTATTTATGGGTATTGGAATTGTTACATTTTCCTGGTAAGTTGTTAGTTACATTATTACATCTTGACCTTTATGTCTAACGACGATGTTTATGTGTTACTTGGTGATTGTCCATTTTCGCTATGAGAACACAACCTGTTGGAGGACAGGGACCTGCCTGATCCGTTTGCTGTTGTAGCCCCATTTCCCAGCGCAATGCCTGGCACTTCAGAGGTGCTCGGCAGATTTTGTTGAACAGAGGAATGGATGTTAACATCATTACAGTCTCCCTAAAGTGGGCATGTTCAGATGTTCAGGGTTTGTCAGCTCTTTCTTCAGAGGGTCTCCCTGCATTGACGAGCCTCCTGGCTGGGAAGTCCAAGAGCTGGGTCACTCAGGGGATTGGTGTGGAGCAACATCAGTCAAGAGGGAAGAGTCATAATCGAGGAAACCAGAAGTGACTGTGAGGCAGAGTTAGATTTCCAACACTGAACTGCACTGCCTGACGTTTCGCTGTCCTCTTAAGAGGAATGGAAAACAAAACAAACCTGTCATTCTGTATGATTGTTGAGGAATAAGTGAACCTCTTCTTAAAAGGGGGAAAGAATATGAAATTGACATAGTGAAAGAAATGAACTTTTTCTGGCCAAGTTGGAGTAAAAGGCCCTCATGCCTGAAACAACTAAAAAAACCAAACAATATATGAAATAATATTTTTCAAGACCCTGAACAACAGCTAATGAAGGAAAGCAAAGCTTGAGAGGTGGGCAACAAATGCGGGTGAGTCTTATCATCACCCAGAGCTTACTGCCTGGAGACTTTGCAGACTCGGCGAGGGAGGGGAACACAGGTGAAGCCCGAGACAGTCTACCTGGATTGAGGAGGAGTTGGCAGTCAGGAGGACGGAGCAGCTCCAGCTCACAGGACTGAGCACCACAGAGGAGTGAACTGCACAAAATGAGAGTTCTGGAGAGCTCCAGAGGCTCCCCCTTGGAGTCTTCAGCTGAGTTCTGATTCGTGCACGTGTGGAAGGGAACTACACAAGCTGGAGAGGGGGCCACCTAACCAGAGACCGGGGACCAGTCTTCAGAGTTACACAGGGCTGAGAATAGTTCCTGCCACGGAATTTAAAGCAGTTAGATCTAGATCCCGGCTTCCTGGCCACTGGACACACACCCATGTCACACCCAGGATGGCTTCTGTCAGCTAGCCAGTGCCCAGGACCCCAGAACTGCTGTTGCTGTGCAAGCACCCCGATGTAGTCTCCAGCTCCACGACTGCCCCATGGGCGTCTGTGCACCAGAAATCCGTGCCACCACTGCTAAGGTGCTTGCAACCCAGACCCAGTGCCAAAAGAGATCCCCATGGCCACGACATCCCCGTGGGAGAAAAAGTGATCAGGAGGTCCCCAGCAGCCTTCACCACCAAGGGCCCCAACAGACCTTGAAACTGGAGACCAGCAGCCTTGACTGTTGAGGAATCCTGCAGTCTTTGCTGAGGCTGGAGACGATGATGCTGGGCCTTCCCTAGCACGATAGCTGCCAGCCCCATCCTACTAGCCGGCATTCTCACCCCACCCACAGGGGAAGGTCTCTCCCCACCAAAACTGGACTGTGAAGTCTGCAAGAGATGACTACTTCACCAAATGCCCAGACATCAACACAGGCTACAAAAAACACAGAAAATCAGGGAAACATGATACCACCAAAGAAACACAACGATTTTCCCGTAACCTACTCCAAAGAAATGGAGGTATATGAATTGCCAGACAAAGAATTCAAAATAATTGTTTTAAGGAAGCTCAGCAGGCTAAAGGAACACAGATACACAATGAAATCAGGAAAAACGTGAACAAAATGAGAAGTTCAATAGTGATAAAAATCATTTAGAAAAACAATCAAATAGAGATCCTGGAGCCGAAGAATAAATACAGTGAATGAAGTGAAAAATATAGTGGAAAGTATCAATAGGAGGCTTGATCAAGCAGAAAAAAGAATTTGTAAACTAAAAGGTCATTTGAAATTTTCCAGAGGAGAAAAAGTGAAAAAGCATAGAAAGCCTATGTGAATTATGGGATACTAGCAAGCAAAACAATATTTGCTTTATGGGAGTCCCAGAGGCAAAAGGAGAGGAAGGGGCAAGAAAACTGATTAAAAAAAATAATGGTTGAAAACCCCCCAAATCTGGAGAAGAGGTATGGCCATCCAAGTACATGAAGCTCATAGGTCCTATAAGAGATTCGACCCAGTGAAGACTTCACCAAGGCATATGATAATAAAAGTGTCAAAGTTCTATTATACAAATTATTATTATTATGAAAGAGAGAATTTTGAAATCAGCAGGAGAACCAAAATGATCTGATACAAGGGAATCTCCATAAGGCTCTCAATGGATTTATCAGCAGAAACCTTGCAGGCCAGGAAGGGATTGGATGATATATTCAAAGTGCTGAAAGGAAAAACTGCCAGACAAGAATATTTTATCCAGCAAAGCTGTCCTTCAGAAATGAAGGAGAGAGAAAGACAGTCCCAGACAAACAAAAGCTGAGGGGGTTGATCAACACTAGACCTGCCCTCAAAGAAACGCTAAAGAGAGTTCTTCAAGGTGAAGTGAAAGGACATTAATTAGTAACAGCAAAATATACAAAAGTATAAATCTGACTGGTAAAGGTAAGTATATAGTCACATCAGAATACTCTTATACTGTAATGGTGGTATATAAATCACTTCACCTGGTATAAAGTCTAAAAGACAAAATTACTAAGAATAACTTGCTACAATAATTTGTTAATGGATACAGAACATTGAAAGACGTAAATTGTGACATGAAAAATATAAAATGTAGTGGGGAGTGGTAAAAAGGTAGAGTTTTTGTATGTGATTGGAGTGAAGTTGTTTCAACTTAAAATAGATTGTCATGACTATAGATGTTTTCTGTAAGCTTCGTGGTAACCACAAAGCACAATGCACAAAAGATTAAAAGAAAAGAGTCAAAGCATACCACACTGGAGAATCATCAAATCACAAAAGGAGAAAGCAACAGAAAGGAACAAAGAAACTATAAAACAGCCAGAAAAGAAGATGATAATAATAAGTTCTTACCTATTAAAAATTACTTTAAATATGAAGGAGTAAATTCGCCTATTAAAAGACATAGAGTACTGAATGAATTAAAATTTTTTTAGAAAGACCAAACTATATGCTGCCCACAAGAGACTTACTTCAGCATTAAGGACACACATAGGCTGAAAGTGAAGGGATGGGAAAAGATATTCCATGCAGATGGTAACCAAAAGAGCAGGAGTAGCTATACTTACTTATCCAAAAGTAAAAAAAAAAAAAAAGTAATGAGACAAAGAAGATCATTATATAATGATAAACAATTGATTAATCAAGAGAATGTAACAGTTGTGCATACGTACATACCCAGCATTAGAGCACCTAAGGGCATGAAGTGAGTATTAACAGATCTGAAAGCAGAAATATACAGCAACACAATAATAGTAGGGATCTGCAAGACTTCACTTTCAACGTGGATATATCATCCAAACAGAAAATCATTAGGGATATATTGGGCTTGAGCTACACTTTAGACCAAATGGGCTTAATAGACATATATAGAGGAGAGAAGGCTCAAATAAAATCAGAAATGAAAGAGGAGACATTACCACTGATACCACAGAGATATGAAGGATTGTAAGAGAACACTATGAAAATTATACCCCAACAAGATGGATAACCTATAAGAAATGGATAAATTCCTAGAAACATACAATCTACCAAGACTGAATCATGAAGAAATAGGAAATCTGAATAGACTGATAACTAGTAAGTAGTTTGAAATAGTAATAAAAAATCTCCCAACAAAGAAATGCCCAGGACCAGATGACTTCACTAGTGAATTATACCAAACATTTAAAGAAGAGTTGATGCCAATCCTTTAAAAACTCTTCAAAAAAAAAAAAAAAAAAACTGAAGAGAAAGGAACACTCCCCAACTCATTTTTAAGGCCACGATCTCTCTGATAGCAAAGCCAGACAAAGACACCACAAGAAAAGAAAACCACAGGCCAATATCCCTGATGAACATGGATGCAAAAGTCCTCAACAAAATACCAGCAAACTAGATTCAACAGCACATTGTAGAGATCATATGCCAAGATCAGGTATGATTTATCCTGAGGATGCAAGAATGGTTTAACGCAGACAAATCAAATAAATGTGATGCAACACATTAACAGAAAGAAGGATAAAAGCCATATGATCATCTCAACACATGCAAGAAAAGCATTTGTCAAAATTCAACATCCTTTCATGATAAAACTCTCAACAAATTTGGTATAGAAAGAATGTTATCACAACATAACAAAGGTCATCTATGACCAGCCCACAGCTCACATCATACTCCATGGTGAAAAGCTAAAGGGAAAATTCCACCAAAAACTGTTAGAACTAATGAGCAAATTCAGTAAAGTTGCAAAATTCACAATCAGCAGAAATCAGTTGTTTCTGTACACTAACAATGAACTATCTGAAAGAGGAATTAAGAAAACAATCCCATTTATAATAGTATCAAAACCATAAAATACTTAGGAATAAATTTAGCCAAGGAAGTGAAAGACCTATACACTGAAAACTATAAGACACTGATAAAAGAAATTGAGGAAGACACAAATAAATGGAAAGATATTCAATGTTTATGGATTGAAAGAATTAAAATTGTTAAAATGTCTATACTACCCAAAACCATGTACAGATTCAATTCAATCTCTATCAAAATTCCAATGGCCTTTCTCACAAAAATTTTTTAAAAATCTTAAAATTTGTATGGAACCACTGAAGAGCAAAAGCACTCTTGGGAAAGAAGAACAAAGCTGGAGGCATCACACTTCTTGGTTTGCACCTATGTTAAAAAGCTGTAGTGATCAGAGCAGTGTGGTCCTGGCTTAAAAATAGATGCATAGAACAATGGAGTAGAACTGAGAGCCCAGAAATCAGCCCACACACATTAATGTCTTTGACAAGCGCACTGATAACACACGATGGGGAAACGGGGCGTCCACATGCAGAGGAATGAAATTGGACCCCTATATTACACCACTCACAAAAATTAACTGGAAATGGTTTAAAGACCTTTAGGACCTGAAGCCATAAAACTCCTCCTATACGAAGACATAGGGAAAAAGCTTCTTGACATTGGTCTTGGCTATTTTTTGAATATGACAACGAAAGCAAAAGTAAACAAGTGGGACTACATCAAACTAAATGCTTCTGCACAGCAAAGGAAACAGTCCACACAGTGAAAAGGCACCCTATGACAGGAGAAAAATATTTGCAAACCATGTATCTGATAAGGGATTGGTATCTAAAATATGTAAGGAACTCATACAATTCAGTAGCAAAAACCCCCAAATAATCTAATGAATAAAATGAGCTGAAGACCCGAGTAAACGTTTTTTCAAAGAAGATACTCAAATGGCCATCCGGTACACTCATCATCAGGGAGATACAAATCAAAACCACGGTATCACCTTACACCTGTTAGAATGGCTGTTACCAAAAATATAAGAGGTAACAAGTATTGGCTTCTACCCCACTTCAGATGCCCAGGGATGTGGAGAAAAGGAAACCCTTGTACACTTTAGGTGGGAATGTAAATTGGTACAGCCATTATTGAAAACAGTGGGGAAGTTCCTTAAAAAATTAAAAATAGACTACAATATGATCCAGCAGTCCTCCTCCTGGGAATATATCCAGAGGAAGTGAAATCAGTATCTCAAAGAGATATCTACACCGCCGTGTTCACTGAAGCATTAATCACAATAGCCAAGATACGGAAACAACCTGTCAGTGGATGAGTGGATCAAGAAAATGTGTGTGTATAAATACACACATAGACATATGCACACACAGTCTGTAGATAATATAGTTATATATATATAATTATATAATATGGACTCTGCACATATACGTATTGTGTGTACACACACACACACAGAGGAAATCCTGCCATTTGTGGCAACATGGACTAGTCTAGAGGTATTATGCTGAGAGAAAGTAGCCAGACGGAGAAACAGAATAAAATGGTGCTTGCTAGGGCCTAGGGGGTGCAGGAAGGGGGGAGATGTTGGTCAAAGGGGACTAACTTTTAGTTATAAGATGAATAAGTTTTAAGGTTCTAATGTACAGCTTGGTGACTGTAGTTAATAATACTGTGTTGTAGGGGCTCCTGGGCAGCTCAGTCGTTGAGCGTCTGCCTTCGGCTCAGGTCATGATCCCGGGGTCCTGGGATCGAGCCCCACATCGGGCTCCCTGCTCCGCGGGAAGCCTGCTTCTCCCTCTCCCTTTGTGCTCTCTCTCTTTCTCTCTCAAATAAATTTTTAAAAAATCTTTAAAATTAAAAAAAACAGAGGTAAAATATTTATTAAAATATACAAAATCTGAAAGAGTCTGACCCAGATTACAAGAAACTTTAGAGGCAGCTCTTCAGGTGGAAGAAAGTGGCGCCAGATGGAAGTCCAGACCTGCAGAAAATAGAGAGCAGCCCCCAGAAAGGGCAAGTACATGAACAAATGCGAAAGACTTTTAAAAATAGTTGAATCTCTTCAAAAGGTCATTGGCTGTTTAGAGTGAAGATTCTGTGTGAATCACAGGACTCTGTCCGGGTTGGATGGCGGCTCTGGCGTGCTCCCACGCAGAGTCCTCGCAGGAGAGCTTCAGAGATGGACACACTGATCATGAAACTTGCATGGAAATGCAAAGGAGCCAAGCTAACGCAGAGACACTCTGGAAACGCACACGTGTCAGAAGGTGGACGCTACCTCGCTCCCGGACGAATGGCAGATGCGCAGTCGTTGGGCCAGTGTGGCGCTGGCCCGAGGAAGTGACGTAGATGGAATGAGTCCAGGCTTAGACCCGCAAACATACGGCCAGCTGACTTTCGACAGAGGTGTAATGGCAACTGGTGGATAAAAAAAGGCATCTTTTTAAACAAATGGTACTGGAGCAGGTGAATAGCCACATGTTAAAAAACAAAAAGAAGAACAAACAAAACAAAAACATTGACTCCCTACTTCACACCATATACAGAAATTAGCTCAAAATGCACTGTAGACCTAAATGTGAGAGTCAAAACTATACAACTTCTAGAGAAAAAAAATCAAATCTTTGTGACTTTGAGTTATGCAAAGAATTCTTAGATTTGATGTCAAGAGCATAATTCATACAAGAAATTGATACATTTTGTTAAAATGAAGAACCTTTGCTCTTTGCTACTGTTCAGAAAATGTGAAAATACAAACCAGATCCTGACTGAAAATGTCTGCAAGTCACATATCTGATAAAGGACTTCATATCCAGGATATGCAGAGAACTCTCAATATCAAGAAAACAACCCCCCAAAAAAGGGAAAGCTCTGGATAGACACTTCCCCCGGTGAAGATGTGTGGATAGAGAGAAGAAAAGGTATGGAACGTCATTACTTGTGATGTTGACTGCTCTGGGAAGAGCTGGTTTTCCAAGTCCTGAGTGTTTCTGCTTTGCTTTCGCACAGAACAGTGCACTTCCGGCACTTCCAACACCAAATGTGTGTGGGTTTTCCCCACAGCAAGCAAGTCTGAGACACGAGCTGGGTGTCCTATAATTTTAGACAATTCTGATGCTCTTATTGGAGACAGCATCAGATCCCACAGGTGAAGGACTCAGGCCCACAAAACTGCTCCCCCACTTTGGTGCCAGTGGTGAGTAGAAGGTGCCCAAGGTTACCCACAACTTCTGTCCTTTTTGCCTACAAATGAAGGGTTCCCACAACCCCCTCCTTGGGTTTGATTAATTTTCCAGAGTGGCTCACAGAACTCAGGGAAACAGGTTTACCAATTTATTATATAATAAAGGATGCAGATGAACGGCCAGATGAAGAGATATAGAGGGCAAGGTCTCGGAGGGTCCCAAGCGTGGGGAAGAGCTTCTGTCCCTGTGGAGTTGGGGTGGGTCACCCTTCCAGTATGTGGACATGTTTACCAACCTGGAGGCTCTCCGAACCCTGTACTATTGGGATTTTATGGGGGCTTCCTCACATAGACATGATCCAATTATTGATGCATTTCTGGAGGATAGCGGCAGGGCTGAGAGTCCCAAGCTTGTAATCATGGCTTGGTCTTTGTGTGACCAGCTCCCACCCAGGAGCCCACGGGAATCACATCTTTAGAAGGAAAGATGCTCCTGGTGCTCTGTCACTTAGAGCATTACAAGGGTTTCAGGAGCTGAGCTGGGAACCGAGGCGGAGACCAGTGACCATTCTGTACTAACTCACAGTGACGCACCTCCTAGACTGGCTACAGTTCAGGACTGACCACACTCAGCAATGTGGGAGAGGACGTGGGGAAGGTCTCACCACAGTCACAGCGGGCGGGAACGCAGAAAGCTTTGCAGTTTGGTAGAAGCGCAGTGTGCCCCGCGAAGACAAGTCCCGGGTTCCTGCTGCCCACACCTCTGCCTCCACCAAGCAGGGTGCTCTCATCCTAACCCTGTCAGGGATTAAGTAAAAGAAAACACGTTTGCCATCTGAAGTTGGTGTAATCAAGTAAAAATTCAATGTCCAGTGAAATTAACTATCCTTTTTCCCCCACGATTAAAAAGGTATGAAAAAAACTTTTGTTTGCTTTCTCACTTAAATCTTTGCATTTTGGAGGAACATTTTAAGTTTTTGTTATATGTCTTTGTATTCTCTTATGTTTTCTTGCTGAATTTCTACCTAGTAAGTTAGATGTATTTTAAAATGGTCTTTGAAGTTAATGAATGTGTGTGATTGCTTTCATTAAAAATCTCCCATGTATACAAAAACTGTGTGTGTCCTGCAGGATCCTGGGAAGCTGATTGAAATCGAATGCCTGGAGTACGAATTAGAAGCTTTAAGACTCGAAAGTAAAATTAAAATCTATGTCCGAGCAGCCGTTGAGGTAAACCCCTGAGCAGGCTCAGCATCACTGAGCGGTTTTGCGCACTTCCTGGAAGCTGCTGGCTCCCAGGTGACGGGGACACTAGGCCAGCCTCCTGTGCCTCGGGTTCCCACCCGTGAACTCGGCCTCTCTGGCGGGAGCCCCACCGGGACTGGCTGCCATTCTCCACAGCAGTGAGCACAGTCCCCCATGGCTCCCAGGGCCATCTGGCCTACCGGGCGTGTGGGGCTCATGCAGCCTGCTGCTGGGCTGGGGATCGGAGGTGGGCAGAAGAGGGTCATCAGAGGTTGTTGGGGATACAGGGATCCCAGGATGTGTGGGGGAGAGGTGGGGAGCTCAGGGACGCGTGGGGCGGGGGAGGCGGGGATCCCAGGGGCGCATGGGGCGGGGGAGGCGGGGACCCCAGGGGCGCGTGGGGCAGGGGAGGCGGGGATCCCAGGGGTGCATGGAGGGGGAGGCAGGGAGTCCAGGGAGGGCAAGTCCAGGGGACCCCGCTGGGAGGGGGGTACTGTGCTCACCAGAGCTGCTCTTCCTCGGCTGCTGCACTTGGAGATGGTGGCCTTGTTTGCCACGTTCGTTCTGCCGTTGGAGAGGAGGCAGCTTCTTTCCGATGAGCTGGCACAGCAGCAGCTGTCTAAACATGGTGGCAAAGAAGTACAGGCGACGGGAGCTTGGCTGCTCTCTCCCATCGGCTTATTTAGCGCAGTAGGATTTGGACCGGCAGCCCTGCCAGGAAAGGAATCCAGAGATTATTTTAGACTACTCTTTAATGAGAATCTTTGCAGCTTAAAAGGAAAAGAATCTACTGGAAGAGAGTAGTGGTGGCTAGCGTTGATGTGGAGCTGAGGCGGGCGCTCATGGATCAGCTCATGGCGCCTCCAGAGAGCCTTCCGGCCAGAGGCCAGCAGCAGTCACAGGGCTCCGTACTCCGCACTGCAGCAGGCTCCGCATGGCGCCTTCCTTGCTGCCTGGTGGATGTTCATGTTCCTGCTGGACTTGCTCATGTGGCTCTTGTAGCCTTGACCTTGTCCGGCACCTGGCAGGAGCCTGACCAGGGCTGTGTGGGACGTGGCTGCCAGAGCACACTGGCCCCAGGTTTGATCACGGGCTGCAGCGGAGCACGCGGCCTGAGGGGCTGCGACGGGCGGCTGTGTGGAGCTCAGTCCCTCGGCTTCTGCCCGCTGGTACTGGTCGGGAGGTTTCAGGTGCCAGTTCAGGAGGCAGTGTGAGGGGAGGCCCTGAGGGTGCTGGCAGCCAGAGGCCGTGGAACGTGGCCGAGTTAGGATCGGCGGGCAGCCCCGGGGGGCTCTGCGGAGGCGTGGGGCTGGAGGCCGCTTCCACACATCCTCGCATGTGGGACCAGAGCCTGGCTGGTGGGGGCACACTTGTAACACAGAACAGAGAAGATGGTCTTCGGGTTGCAAGCATAACTGCCTGTAGGCCGCGGTGAATATACAAGCCCGAGAAATGCGCACACGTGGACTGAATCAGCTCATGGAAGAGAGACATCCGTGGCTGTGCAGAGCCCATTCTAGGCCTTTTAAGGAAGTATCTTACAGACAACCAGTCCCTTCTAGAGAAGGTGACATGGGCCATTGCCACAGACGGCCCCACCGGCTGCCTCCCGACCCTCCAGCTCCCCAGGTGGTGTGCGGGACTCGCCTTCGGTCTTCACAGACTGGCCCGTGTGTTTTGTGCAGACCCAGCTGAACCTGGTGCGGAGACTTGACGTGGCACTCCAGCGGGCCGTGCGGCTGGGCGAGCCCGGGCCCATCCACGTGGTGTGTGCCACCCAGTGGAACACGAGTCTCCCTCTGCTGCAGCACCACCTGCGGCAGCAGCTGCGGAAGCCGCTGGCCAACGTCGCAGACGCCCTGGAGAAGGTGGACAGGTAGCTGGTGCCTCCTGGTCCTGGGCTCAGAGGGGGGTGCTCCTGTGGGAGAGCGCTGGGCAGACCCTTCGACACCAGCAC
>NC_138374.1:516871-545356 GCF_054177405.1 Leptonychotes weddellii
GCTAATTTTTAGAATCCTGCCCCACTTCCTTCACTGGCTTCTTCGTTTCTCCACTGTGGGTCCTGGGGCGGCGGGTTGCTCAAGGCAAGGGCTAGTAATACGGGTCCTCAGGCAGCAAAGTCCACGTGGGCCAGTTGTGCACCCCTCCCCACGTCCCGATGGTGGAGCCCTGCAGTGCTTCTCCCCGCTCACTGCACCCACTGCCTTGGCGCTGTTGTGGTCATGGGTTTCACGTCTGGACGTGGTGTGGTGATTCTTACGTATGAACAGATCTGCCTCACCTTGCAGTGCTGTCATCTGGTCTCACAGCCAGTGGTTTTGTTTGTTTTTAAGAAAATTACAGAGGAAAATAGTAGTTTCTCATGTTTACCTACTTTGCTGATCCCACTGGCTCTTCTTTCCTTCGCACACATCCAAGTTCCCACCTGCTTTATTTCACCCTAAAGACCGTCCTGCAGGTGAAGAACTCTTGTTGATCTGAAACTGACTTTACCTCACTCTCATCTTTGAAGACTATTGTCACTGGTTATTGGATTCTGGGTTTACAGATTTTATCTTCTTTAAACACTTTGAAGAGGCTGTTTTATTTCTTCTGGCTGTCATAGTTCCTGATAAAAGGGTGCACTGTTTTCAGCGTCGTTCTGCCATTTGCTACACGCCTTTCTGCTCCTTTCCGTTTTCGGAGTTCTGATTGTGGTATTCCCCGGAGCCTTTAAAAACTCCTACTTGGGTCTACTGAAATGCTCAGACATGTGACAGGGCCTCTCATCAGAAATTATTAGCTGTTATCTGTTCATCCTCGATCTCTGCCTCCTGGGACTTGAGCTCACACGTGTCCTGAATATGGCCCGCTGGTTCCAAGCCTCTGCTCATTTTAAAAATCTTGTTCAATCTGTTCTTCCAGTGGATGGCTTCTAGGATTGCTGGCTCTTCCTCCCCCTGTTTCCAGCCTACTGTGAGCTCCAAGCAGGAGCTTTCCAACTTCAAATATTCCGGTTTCGAGCTCTAGTGTCTCCAGTTTCTGCGGGTTCTCCTCTCCTGAGATTCCGTATCTGTTCTGTCCTTAGTATTGTCTTCCTTCAGGTTTTTGAATACATTTATATTTGTATTTTAATATAGGCGTTGAAGGATTTATCTGGTAAACCCAACATCTGGCCCTTCCCATATCCTGACTGTGGGTCACACTTTTCTCTTTCCTTGCACATCTAGTGTTATTTGTTGTGTGCTGGACATTGTGGGTGATGCACTATGGAGTGCTTGGCTTCTGCCATCTTCTTTGGAGAAGCGTTCGTTTTTGTTGTAGTAGGTGTTGAGTTAAGCATGTCTGGTGATGGACAGCCTCCGGCACTGCGGAGCCCCTCACTCCATCCTCCTGTGACTCCTACTGCCCAGGCTGAGCTCCGATCTCGCCTCCCTGGCTCAGCGGCCCCGTGCTCTGCCAGCTTGTTCCTGACGCGGGCTGTCCCTCTGTGTAGCCCCCATGCTGTGCGTGTGCTCGGTCAGCCCTGGACGGGTCTCCCACTGTGGGGTCTGGGCGCATGCTGCCCAGAGGAGCATCATTCAGGGCAGGGCCTGCCCCAGAAACGTGGCCCATTCTGGGCAGAGGCTGCGAACCTGGTTCCCTGACAAGGCGCTTGGACCTCACCCCGGCACTAACCAGGGACCCCTCACGGGCGTGGGTGGAGCCACAGGCGCTCCTGCGTCCTCGTCCCTGAGGTCACAGGCATACCACGCGGCATTTACGCCTCCGTCTGCGCTCAGCCAGTTCAAGGGTCCTGCAAAACTTGCGTTCGGCCGAATTTGTCGGATTTGCTAATGCTGGTGTCCCAGGGCAGTGGCTGTGATGTGGGGTCTCTGCCTGTTGTGGGTGGAGAAGCTCTGAGGATACTCCAGTGACACGTGCAGATGCTTGCAGAGGCCCAGCCAGAGAAGCAGCCAGGCAGGGGTGAGGGCCCGTGGGACGTGGTGGCCGTTCTGAGTGGGGGGTGTTCCTCAGCTGCCAAGACCAGAGCAGGGCCCCATCCTGGGGGGCAAAGAGCAGGCTGCTGGCGGCGGCGGCGGGCAGCAGTGGGGCATGGTGGGTAGGACAGCACCTACGGACAGAGGTGGTGGCAGCAGCATCGCAAGCTTCCCGTGTCCGCTGAGCCCTCCACCCAGCAGGTCTCACTGGCACGGCCCCCAGTCTGCTGACCTGCTGCTTCTCAGCCCCAGAGCCCAGGTCCCAGCTGCTCTGCAGGGACCTCCCTGCTCGTCCCCCCGTGTGAGTCCTCCGGGCAAAGCCGGGCGGGAGCTGAAGGATGCTGGGAAGCCCAGGCGCCGGGAGGGTCTCACAGGAAGCCAGCATGCCCCGGGCCTGAGTCACACCGTGCTGTCCCTCCCCAGCCTCATGGTCCTGCTCCGTTGCCAAGTGCACATGGAGATGGCGCACATCGAGGAGGACGAGGACCGGCTGGAGCCGGCCATGCAGCACCTGCAGAAGGCCATGCTCCTGGACAGCCTCGGCCTCTACCGGGACAAGCTCACCATGGCCTTGAACCGGCTGCACCTTTGTACCATGCTGTACCAGGCCCCTGAGCGTGCTGAGGACAAGGCCATCATGGCCATTGAGCAGGTGCCATCGTGGCCTCTGCAGGGTCGCCCAGGGCCTGGGGGCCTGCAAACAGCCCGGGACAGGGTCGCTTTAGATGACGTAATAGCCCGCTCATCATACCACCTCTTCCTGTTGCAGGCAAAAAAAGCTATCCCAAAAGATAGCGTCAGGAAGAAGCGGGCTCTCCTGGTGAATGCAGGTCTGGCGCTAGCCCCCGACACCTTCCAAATTGTGCTCGACAGTGAGAATGAGGCCAAAGGTACACACTGCCCTCACTCCTGGAGCCCAGCATGTTTCTGCTCAGGAGCCGCCCTGGCATGTGGGGGCCATGCTGTGCTCCGCACCTGCCTGTCCAGGCCTTGATGTGCATGCGGTCTGGGGCTCTGAAAAAGCCAGGCTGGGTCTCAGCTCGGCCACTGTCACCAAGGAGCTCCTTCACAGCAGGACCGACCAGGCGGGCTGCAGGCCCGGGGTCCAGATGAGGTGTCAGCAGGGCTAGGAGCTCCCCCTGAGGTCGGGTGGAGGGCGGCTCCAGCCCCCTTTGGCTTGCAGATGGCAGTCTTCTCCGTGTCTTCACACCATCTTCCCTCTGTACCTGTTTCTCTGGGTCCAGAGTTCCTCCTTTTTAAGGACATCCGTCATAACAGATTAGGGCCCACCCTAATGATCTCATTTTAACTTGATTGCCCCTGTAAAGACACAAATAAGGTCACATTTGGAGGTTCTGGAGGTTAGGGCTTCATCGTACCTTTTGGGGCGCACAGTTCTGCCCATATCACTGATCTGCCCAGCGCATCACGTCCTGTGGACAGCAGGTCTGTGCCCGGCCGGGGAACCCCACCCAAGGCTGCCCCAAGACTTTGCTCTCCCAGTTGTCATGCCCCAGCGGCGGGAGAGGCCCGCTCTGGGATATGGTCCTCTGCTGGCCGTGGGGCTCCTCTGGGGTGTGCTCATGCCACCTTGGGTTTCCACCTCACCCCCGCAAGGGTAGGGCTGTGTCGGCAGACCTGACATGCTCCGATCAGCCAGCGTGTTGCCGGCCTGCCAATAATCCAGCCGGAGGAGGCCCTGCGGCCCTGCATGGAGAGGGCTTCAGGGGGCTCCGAGGGCTGGCTCCCCAGGGCTGGCGTGTTGGCTGAGGGGGATTGGCATGTGCTGCCACCCTGTACCGATGTGCCAGGCATCCCAGCGCTCAGGGAGCCCGAGCTCTCGAAGTTTGGGCTCCATGCACCAGAAGGAGCCTCCACCACCGAGCAGATCAAAGGGCCAGGCCATGAGGGTGGTGGGTGGGGGGTGTCGGGCAGGGGCCGGTGTGAGGGAGAGCCCACCAGAGAGGCTCCACCAGAGCCAGCAGAGCCGGGCTGCTGCAGGAGGCGGCCATGCCCACGGCCCCCGGTCCCCGGGACACAGACACAGCTTCTCCCAGTCCTGGGGTCCCTTACCGTTCCGACGTCAGCCTGGCATTTCCGTTGCCACCCTCAGTTTCCATGGGGAAATCCAGGGGCCGGTTCACCTACCTGTTTGCCAAGGCGCGGCACCACATGATCAGCGTGGACAAAGCTGCCGGGCATCTGCGGCGTCTGGGGAATGAGAACGACAAGGAGAGGTGGGTGAGGAGGCGCAGCCCCGCGGGCACCCGGCGCCAGCGCCCTGGAGGGAGGCGCGTGGGGCCCCCCACGTGGAGCCACCGGTGCCCCCTCGGGCAGTGGCAGCAGCTCTGGGAGCTTCCTGACCTCTCGCCCCTCGCGTGCTGCCCTCCTCGCTGGCTGGTGAGCAGAATCCAGATCTGGGCGGAGCTCGCCAAAGTCGCCCGGAGGCAAGGCGTGTGGGATGTGTGCCGGGCAGCGAGCCGCTTCTGTCTCCTGTATGACAACGTGAAGGTGAAGAAGCTGGTGCGGCCGAAGAAAGGTACCAGGGCCCCCACCCGCGCACCAGCCGGACACCGCTCGGGCTTCGCGCCTTCTCTGAAGCCCGGAGCTGAGAGGCCGCGGAGCTGCGGGCAGCGGCTGGGCAGGGGCTCTCAGCGCAGGGTGGCCAGTGGGACAGGCTCCCAGTGGAGGCCGCGGTGCGGGTCAGTGCATCTCTGCTGGGACCCAGCTCACCGTGACCCATCGGGCCCTCCGTGCAGCTGTCTCACCCTTGACTGCTGGCTCGGGTCACTCGAGGTCATCAGGGGCTCAGAAAGGGGAAGGCACCTGCTATGAGCAAGAGAACCCAGGCCGCTGGGCTGGGAGCCTGGGGGCAGAGGGCAGAGGGCAGGGGTGACCGTGGCCGAGCGTGGCCAGGCGGCCTTCTCGGGAGTGTGGGGGGCAGCTCCCCGGAGGAGTTCCGGTCTAGTGGACAGTTAGGACACAGGGACGTGCCAGGGGTCCCAGATGGCCGGGGACGTGGGTGCCGCAGGCTCCATGGGGCTGGGGGCTTCTCGAGTGGCAGAACTGCACGAGCAGAACCAAGAATGTGTTGTCGGAGTGCCCGAGCCACCCCCCCTCAGGGGAGCCTAGCCCACTGGGGAGTTTTCCTCCGGCCCCTTCCTGGGCCAGGAATCCTTGTATTTTGTTTGCTAGAAAAGACGAGCATGTCAGACCGAGGCTAGAGCGCGACCCTTTCCCTCAGGAAAGAAGAAGAAGGGTGGAGACAGCCAGGCCCAGGACGCCTGGGGCCAGTCGGAGGTCACCCTGCAGAGGCAGGTGTCCCCCACCCTGCTCCGGAAGTTCGCGGAGGTGGGGTTCATCAGTGCAGAGGTGCGTCCCTGCTCCGCGGCGTCGTGGGTGTGCCCTCAGCCGGGCGCCTGCAGCTCCCCCCAAAGACGGTCTCCCGAAACGGCAGTGCAGAGGAGGGCCGTTTTCCTGGGTTCACAAACGTATTGTGATTATGTGTCAATATCTGTTTTTCCTTAGAAATCATTGCTCAATCTGGCACCCAAAGTTCTGGAGGTACTAACGTGACGGTTGCATTTTGGGGGTGTTTGCTTCAACCGCACTTTGAGTGAGGTGTGCGTGTTGTGTCTACTCCCGTCAGAGGTGGGCCGGCCTTGCCAGGGTTCACCGTTGCCTCCCGCAGTGGGCACACGGGGGCCCCAGGGTCAGCGCTGGGGCCGCGGGGCTGAGCTCTCCGCACGCCACCCACACCTGCACCCAGGGAGGCGATCCGTGGTGACATCTTGTCACTCCACCATCGTTGGGGCCACTGTGGCCTGTTTGTCTTGGCGTCAGTGGGGCTAGAGCCTCTGATGGAGTCTGTGCCGTGAGCTGGGGACACGGTGACGACGGGGCCGAGCCTGGTGCTGGGGAGCAGATAGCCGGTGGCGGCAGGGCCGTCCACCCTCCCGCCCCCCGTGTGCGGCCCCTCCGCCCATGCTGGTGCCCTCAGCCGCCGTCAGTATCTCTGCGCACTTGCGGAGTGGCCGGGGGGCGGGGGACAGACGCCCAGAAGGGACTGTGTCCGAGCAATGGCGTGAGCGGGACTGTGCCCTTAGAACGGGCCTTCTCTTCCTGAGTGTTTATGGGCAGGTGGGGGGCAGGGAGGACACTCTGAGAAGACCATGGGGTTCATCACAGGGTCTGCCCATGCCCCTGACCGCTCCTGCCGCATACTTCCTCTGCAGGCCACTGTCCAGTTGCTGCGCTCAGAAGGCGTGGAGCTAAATAACCATCCGCACCCGCCGGAGGACCTGAGCCAGCACTCGGCCGGCTACACGGTCGAGTCCCCGGAGGACAGCGCGCAGTGGATCACGTACCAGTAGGTGGCCTGACAGGGCCCGGGCATCCCCAGCAGCTGCGGGCCCGGCTTGTCCACGGAGTGCGGGCTGGGTGGCCAGGGGCGTCAGGGCCCAGACCCAGGGTGGCTGCGCCCGGACCACGTGTGTGGCTTGTGTTGCGTGTGACACATGTGGGTCCTCCCAGTTAGTGTGTTATTAGAACAGGAGAGCAGGGGACGGTCTTCGTGGCGGGAGTGTGGAGGAGGGGCGGCTCTGCTCACAGGAGGGGCTGTGATCCGCTCTCCCCATGGAACCGGCCCACGTGTCTGGGCCTCCGTCATCCTGAGTGTGGATGGGAAGGAGCACTTTGTGTGGGACCGCCCAGAAGACGTGCCACGTGAACCACCACAGAAACAGGCACGAGTTCGAGGAGCGGTGTTAACGTGATGGGTTTTAGTCGTCTTTGATTTAAAACTAAGTATTTTAAAAAGGGAACGTGGTAACGAGTGGCTACCCATACATCTCACAGGAACCATCGACCCTCCCAACTGCTCACTCGTTAAGGGGGGCGGTGAGCCGCTTTCCCTGTCGGTTCCACCAGTCAACAGGCTCTTGGCCACCGCCCGCTCCCATGGAGGGTGGCACATTCGTTTAGCGCACATAACGTTTGTCTCAGTGTTTGTTACGTGGACGGGTGTCTTTGCCTCAGTCCTCGGAGCGTCGCACGGAGCACAGCCCGGGCCTCTGCCCCCGGGAGCCTGCAGCCACGTGGCGGGGCATGCCAGGCCTGCTGGGGGCCCTGTCTGCAAGTAGCGGAGGTTCAGTTAACCACAGCCCAGGCCATACCTGACCCACTGATGCTTCTGTATGGCCCACACGCTAAGAGTGGTTTTGACATATGAAAAATTTGTAAAATAAAAAGGAGAAAAATGTGCCACAGAGACTACCTGTGGCTCACGAAGCCTAGAATACTTGCTGTTTGGCCCTTTACCGAAAAGGTGTTAGGAACATGGGTCCAAGAGAATGGGCCGCCCTGCGGGGGCGAGGGTGAGGCTGCAGAGGGGACAGGCGGCCAGCAGCCGGGGGCCCGGAGGGAGGTTTGCGGGCCAGGCACAGAGTGGGAGGGTGTGATCTGCATGTGTGGAACTCAGGGCCGAGGGAGGACGTCCAGCTGGGGGACGGGATGCCGGGCAGAGCTGGACCCCAGGAGGGAACGCGGTGGGTCCAGCAGGCAGCCCCAGCAGGGGCACCTTTCTGACCCCAGACGCCGCAGACAGCTGGGCCATCGGCAGATGTCATGCTGGCCGTTCAAGAAGGGTCCTGTTGCAAAGGAAGAGCCTGACGGGGTGCGTTGTGGCGCAGGACCTGGATCGAGAGTCTGTCGCAGAGCGCCATGCACAGCTGGTTGCGGTCCGCCGAGATCGGACAGGAGATCCAGGAGGGCTGGATCGTGCAGAACGCCGTGGTCTACGTCCTGAACCACAACCACCACCTCATCGTGGCCGGGAGGCAGAAGGAGCTTGTGGACACCCTGGACCACCTGCTGAGCATCGTCAAGGCCACAGGCCACAGCGGGTAGGTGAGGCTGGCGGGCACTGCGTGCACTCCTGGCCTCCCGGGCTGGCTCCATCCTGATGCCCCGAGAGACCTCGATTCAGGCCTGGGAACTGTGGGGTCGCACGAGGGTCCGCTGTGGGGGTGCTGCCCCGGGACCCGCCCCCCGCCACCCTCCTCCTTCCGCTGAATGGCCGGGCCGCTGTTGGCTGGTGTGTGGTGGTGACAGGGACGCGGGGAAACCTGTGGGGATGCAGGGAGGGCTGCTCAAGCATCCCCAAGCAGACGCTCGCCCTCGCCCGCACGCAGCCCCCCTCGGCCCCCGCAGCGCCCCGCACAGATTCCTGCCGGCCTCACTCTGTTCCAGACAGAAGGATTTTGAGGACTGTTTGCTGAGACCCAAGTCCCTTGGGAAAATGGAAGGAAAGAGCAACCCCATCTACGAATCTCACTCTCGTTTTGGAGAGGGTTGAAAATCTGCATCTGTGCTTTCTTATCCAGGTGGATGTGAGCCTTTGAGCTAAAATTAAACATTTGAAACCATCAAGTTGGGTTAAAGTTTGCCTGACAAGGATGACATTTCAGAACTCTCCTTTGTTGTTGTTGGTTTGGCTTTTAGTCTGAGCAATAAGATTTTAGATTTTTGCATCATATACTGAGGTAGAGACATCGCAGTGGGTCGGAATGTAGCAATGCATGTGTGGATTTTTGTAAGTGACAAACAACAAAAATGGACCACGAGATCCAGAACTGCTCAGCAGGCCCCACGGACGCCCCTCTGACTCGAGCGCCTGCTGGGACCCCGTGGACACCAGTGTGTCCCCCGTGGCAACTCCCCTGCAAATTGCCATTGTGGATGGGGATCAGACTTTGAGTCCCTGATTCTTGACACATGGAGACCATTTTCGACCATTTTTACCGACCCATGGGCAAGCCTGAGGCATGAGTAAGGCCAGACAGGCAGATGCCCCAGAGCGGGCACAGAGGCCAGGAGGGTCTCTCTGTCCAGCCCCCAGCGACGCCCTGAGGAGCCCGCCCACCTGGCACGGGGTGGCTGGGGGCGCCCTCTGTGTGAAGGCCACCTGTGGCGGGGGACTGAAGCGTCCCCAGTGCAGCCCTCATCACAGCCAGTGTCCCCTGGACGGTCTGAGAACAGCTCCATGAACCGGGGCCGGAACCACGGGCGTCTGTGTGTTTTGTCCCAGCAAGACGGGAGCCGGGACTGCTGAGGTCCGCGCGTCTGCCTCTGCTTGAGTCTGTGCGTGTGACTGTGTTCTCACCACCGGTGCGTTGCTTTCCAGAGACCCCACCATGTTGGTGATGCTCTGCAATGCGTTGGCTCGAGGCTTGATTCTTAACTGGATTCCGGCCCAAGTGCCAGAAAAATCCAAAAGACCCATGCGCTCGAACCTGTTTCACATACCACTGGACTCGGTAGCCAGCTCTGAAGTCAGGACTGCGGTGGAGGTACGACCCCCACCCCGCGCGAGGCCAGGAGACCCTCACTCAATTAGTGGAGGCGACAGATGGCAGAGCAGTTAGGAGGTGGGGTTTCCACGGCCAGGAAATGGGGTGCAGGGCAAGGAGGGGTGGGAAACGTGCAGTTCTCTAAAAATAAGGAAACAGGAGAGCCCTGGACGTTCTCGGGGAGGCTGCGGGTCACCGGCTGTAGGTGGGGGTCAGGCCACCCGGCCTCAGGGCTGGAGCCTACTTAAACCACCGATGTGGTCTGGCCAGGAGCCATGTCTACTGATTCTTAATCATTTGGGTCTCGGCTCAGTTTTCCCTGTAAAATTCAGGTCATAAGAGCAAGGACCTGTGTGCTTTAGGTCTGCGAGTTTGCCCTGAGCCTGACGGACGGGACTGTGCACAAGGAGGCGGTGCCCACCAGCGCCCGGCAGCAGCTCATCGCCACCTGGGTGAAGGCCAAGCAGCTGCTGCAGCAGCAGATTGGGCCACGGCTGGGCATGGACGAGCAGGTGCCCATACCCCAGGGTGCTAGCCAGCGTCTGGGAGTGCCCAGGGGCTTGGGGAGGCTCGTCCCATGTGCCCAGACCTGCGGGGCAGGCGCCTCCTGCTGAAATCTTCCCTTGTCTCCCGCCTGGGGCCTCGCCAACCTGGGCAGCGGTGTGCACGGGGAGCGCTCCCTCCTCCTGCAGGGCGGCGCTTGCCCTCCTGGAAAGTCTGTCCCCAGTGAGGTCACCGCCCCGGCCGGCCGCAGCATCCTCTCCTTAGTCCTGTGGCCTTATGTGGAGGTGCCCTCAGGCCGGAGGGAGCCCCCTGAGCTGGGAACCCGGGGCTGTGGGGGTGGGGCTGGCGGCCGAGCAGGGACCTGGAGCGGAGAGGGTCAGGGGTCCACAGCCTCTGCTCCCACAGATGTGGGTTCTGAGTTGGTGGGCAGTCAGAGCGGGCACCTGGGCTGCGGGAGTGCAGCCCCATCATGCCGGCCAGCCCAGCCGCCAGCCCTCCTGCCTGGAAAGGGATCTTGGAGAGACCCCGCAGCGGCTCTGGCGGTCGCCACTATGCTGATGTGTCCTGGCACGTCCGGGCACCCTGGGCTGACGACGCTCTCGCTCCCTTCCCCTAGAGTCCCAACGAGGACGTCAACTCAGTGACGCAGGTCCTCGTCGCTCTGGAGATGTACTCCAGCAATGGGCTGGGCCTCATGGACTTCACCGTGCCCCCCTTGGCCCAGGTATGCATCCCCCGACCTGAGGCCGCTCGTTGAAACCTGACACGGAGCCAGGGTCGGGGGGCCTTGCCTGAGGGGGCAGACTTGGCGCCCTGTGGAGCGACCCCATCCTCGTCACAGCGCTCAGCTGCGTCCCGCAGGGCACCTGAGTTTGATGCCACGTGGCAGCTTCCCCGTGTGCCTTCTCCGCGCTCACAGACGCCCCTTTTCCCCCCCGGAAGTTGGTGAAGATGGCTTCCGAGTGCAGCTGGTCGGACCCCCTGGTGGAGCTGCAGACCCTCATGCGGCTGACCCACTTTGCGCACGCAGCCCACGACTACGAGGTCACCATGCTCTGCTCTCAGAAGGCCATCCAGACGGGCATTCGGTACCTGAGGATGTGTAGCCCGTAAGTAGCCTCCTAGCACCGGACTCCTGGGGTCCCGATGATTCCCCAAAGGTCAGGAGGGGTACGTGAGGGGTTCATATCACATATTGTGTGCAGCACCGAGGAACAAGGCAGGCAGAGGTCACAGCGTGAGCGCCAGCCCCTCACCAGGCCCCGGCTCATCCCAGCCAGTTTCCCAGCCTCGCCCGTGCGTCCACGCTGCCTCCGCCTGCCAACTCTGCCAGCCAGGCCGGCCTCAGCGGCCATGGCCCCCGAGAGCTGTGTCCAGGGCCCCGAGGCCTCACCAGCCTCCCCGGCTGTGGCGGGACAGGCACGGAGGCGGAAAGGGGCTCCCGGATCGGCCGTCTGCCGTTCCCGAGGGACCCAGAGCTTTGATTCCGGGAACTGTGACGAGGCCACGTACATTCAGGGTCGCTGCCCGCTCCCCGCTCCCCACAGGCCACGGTGATGCTGGTGAGTGTGAGGCTGTTCCAAATCTGTGGCTGTTGTAAATGTTTCTGAGGTAAAGACAGCCTCCCTTGAGGTTCCTTTTCGGGTTATTTTCTGAAAACAACGAAATCACTGACCTGAGGGTATGAAGACGTTCGCGGCAGAAACAGCAGGTCTGGTTGTCCGAGGCCAGATCCCAGGTGTGCCTGCCAGCCCCGTGATGCCAGCCTCGGGCCGCGGCCCCGTCTCAGGCTGCAGCAGCGTGATTGGGAGCTGGGGGTGGTCCGTCTCTCACTCCGACTCCCGGGGACGAGGACGCCTCCGCCATGTCTCAGCGGCAGCTCCACAGCCTGCGTCAGACACGCCCGATGTGAGTTTGGGGGCCAACAGGCGAATGCCCCCTGAGGTGTCTTCACACCCCGACCGGCCCGTGGCCAGGGCCTCAGCACAGGGGCCGGCGGAGGCTGGTGCACCACGGGAACAGGGCACCCGAGGGGCTCTGCGGCATTGCCTCGTTCACTCCCAGGAGCCGCTGTCTGGTAGGCACCATGGCTCCCACTTTGCTGGGGGAAACTGAGGCAGGTAGAAGCCACACCACTGGCCTGAGGCCACCCTGCCGGCAGGTGCAGAGCTGGGACTGGGTCCAGGCGTCTGGTTCTACAAGCCCACGTTCCCAGAGACCACGGACACTGCCTCTCGGATGTGAGCATGGCACCCACTCTGTCAGCTGGAGCACGCCGGAAACTTCCAGAAGAGTCAGCCACGGTCCCTGTGAGTGCGCGTCCCCAAGTTTGGGCGCAGCACAGGGTCACGGGAGCCCCCAGGCCGTGGGGCAGTAGGAGAGGCCCCCCACCCACGGGGGGGCTCCGAGGGCCTGGGCCCAAGGAGTGAGGTCCGTTCCTGGAAAGTCTGGGAAAACCATCTGAATTGCACTAGGAACCCTCATATTTGGTTAGTTTACGTAACTTCCTCCAGAGTCAGACATCATGGGGGCAGCTCCCGTTCTGAGAGCCTACGTGAGCACCAGCTGCCCCGAGAACAGAAGACAGAGTCTCGCGCTTCAGCCGCCGACTTTCCGTTATACCCCTTCCCCCGGGTGACCGCAGCGTAGTGACCGGGCTGGAGTGGTGTGTGCCCACCAGGGCCCGCCCTCATCAGACGGGACGCTCTAGTGCAGAGGCCTGGCATGGGGGAGTAGCAGGTCGAGGCAGGAGACCCAGCGTGAAGAGGGCCCACGGGGGCACAGGAAGCTCACTCCGGGGGCAGCCACGTGGCCGTAAAGCTGGGGGGCTGCAGGCACTGGCCCAGCCTAGCGGATAGCAGAGCAGGTGACAAGGTGGCCCCACAGGGAAAGTCAGGGTGGACGCCTAGGACCCTGGGCTGCATGACCCGTCAAGACAGGGCCGCCCCGAGGGAGCCTGGAGCTCAGGGCTGCGCCTCTGAGGCCCAGCGGTCACCAGAAGCTGAGGCATAGGTCTCCAGAGTGCCCAAGCCGTGAACATCTGTTGGGATGAGGTGGAGCTGGATGAGGTTTCCCCACGAGAGCAGAGGAAAGGTGGGTGGGCAGAGGGCGAGGGCTCTTGGAAAGTGGTAGGAGCCGCAATCTACGGGCACGTGGTTGACTAAGCCCCCGAGGACCTGAGCGTTTGGGACATGTGCCTGCCAGCCTTGCCCACGATGCCCGTGCCCACCATCCCCCAGCCGTGGGGACGTCAGAAAGGCTCCCTGGGAAAGCAAAGGTGATGATGGGGCCTGTCGTTTCTCACCACCAGCACTGAGGGGCTTTCCATCATGAGTGACCCTTCCTCCAAAACAGTGTGGACGGGTTTTGGTGATGGTGTATTTGACGGTGCTGAGGCTAGACATTATTTTTTCTCAACAATCTGTAATAAGGGTAACTTTGCGACTTCCCACCCAGGCTTACCGTGCAGCGGGTGGGGACGGAGGGGCGGTCTCTGGCCAAGCAGCTCGAGGGCTGCAAGCAGGCTGCGTGCTGCTGGCCTCAGCCCACGCCGGCACCCGTGTGCTGAGACAGGATGTGCAGCAGCCCGGACAGAGCACCTGGCTGCTGCCGGAAGTCTGGCCCCGGGCAGAGCATCGGGGGTGCTCCACCCGCCACCAGCTCTCCGCCAACCAGCGTAAGGCTGTGCCCATCAGCAGATGGGCCGAAGCCATGTACCGAGAGCTCCCCAGCAGCATCTTAGCCACGCTCTTAAATAGGGAGAATTACTCTGATGCACGACTGCACAACGATCAGAGGACATCAAGAAAACCCCTCAACATATCTGGAAAGGTGCAGCATTTAAGAGGTAAAGCACAGTGTTGCCGTGGAAAAGGAATAATGAAGGACCGGAGATCTCTTGAGCAGAAATCTCGCAGGAAGTAGATGAAGAAGGACAGACGTACAGAAAGCGTGACAGAAGCCAGAAGACACATGGGACATTTAACTTTTGGAACTCCAGAAGGAGCAGAGAGTGCTCTTGAGAAAGAAGTTTGAGCGGGGGGTGATGAGGAGAGGCCCCAGGCGCATGGCCCACCTCGTGAGCGGCCCTGCCACCAACGAGCAGCAAGGGGAGCAAAGAGACCCTCACGTGCAGACCACGGGGACACGTCGAGTCACCACAGATGGAGGGTCCAACAAGGTCGCAGGAGACAGAAGTGCGACAGGCTTCTGAGAACCCATCACTGGAAGGGGAGGAAAAATGGAGCTTTCTAGGTGAAAATAATTTTGAGCCTAGAATTCTAATTCACCCAAACTATCAGTCAAGTTTATGGGTGTAGAAAGCCATTTTTAGATGGACAGAGACCTAGAATATATATGTCCCACACACCTGTTTTTAGAAAGTTCCTTGAAGGATATGCTCTAGAAAAACAAGGGAATAAACCAAAAAAAGAGAAAAATGTGGGATGTTGGAAATAATAGATTCAACCCAGAAAAGTTGTCAAGCTGCGCTGCTAGCTGAGAGAGCCACCTGTCTAAACTGGAGCAGGATGGAGGAGGGCCTGGCGAGTTAAGGGCAGGGAAGACAGACGACCCAAGGTGTTGTGATAAAGGAAAATAATACAATGGAGAGAAAGCCAGTTGGAAACTCCAGAAGACACATTAAGTCATACACAGCTTGACTCCTCAGTGAAGAACATTCACGTTATCACGGTGTTCACTGATACTTTAGTTTTAGGATTAACATTTTGACAAAGGAAACCTCTTTGTGATTACTTAGCGAAAGCTAACTGTTACCAGTTTTGACAATACAAAAGTGAAAGTGCAGATGACACGCTTTAGTAGGGGAGGGGCGTGTCCAGAAGGGAGGAGAATGTGATAACGTCCTTGCCCGAGAAGGTGAGCAGTCAAGTGTCACCGGCTCAGGGTCCTCAAGACCTGGAGCTAGCATAGTATTTTCAGGTACAAAGATGATAAATAGGGGAATTAAAATAATGCTGTAAGCAGCCGTACTCGTAGGTTGGAGGGTCTAAGTAAGTTAAGCTTCCGTGGATCATCGTAAGAGCTCCCCCGGGGGACGTGTGAAGTCGGCACGTTGGGAATCAAGTGAGATGCCAGGGTTTTAGAGGCAAGCGCATGCCTGCTGGAGGACCGGGCTGAGTGTTTAGAAGTCATTCCCTCTGGGGAACAGCACCGGGAGCCAGGTGGGAGGTAGTTATTCCTGAGCACGTGCAGGCGCCACTTTGATAACAGTTCAGACGTTATCTTGAAAAGAGAAACTGCGAAGACACTGTTACAGAAGGAGGCGGTACTTGAGTGCTGCTGCGTGCGTCCTGTAGTCAGGCTAAAAGGTCCTTCGCTGCTGGCCGAAGGCCGGTCAGGAGGACGCGGCAGGTAAAGTACGTGTGCCCTGGCTTCGCCATTCTTCGTCAGTGATTCTTAAGTTGAGTTTTATTTTAGAATGATAAATCTCATACTAAGATAAAAATATAAATATATACATAGAGTAATAGGGAAATACAGGTTCTATAAAAATTTAATTTCCAATTTCCAGGCTGACTTTTGAAAGCATCTGTAGAACGTCGCTGTCCTCTAGTGGTCACCACTGTCACTGCACGCGGTGGAATTGCCCGTCTAGCCTGGCTTTGGCTGGGGTTCTCGCCCTTCATCCAACCACAGCGGGGTGCTAGCTGTGTCTAGGGACGCTACTCCATGCTAGGCGGCTGGAGAGACACACAGCAGTGGTCCTTGGCTCTGTAAGACATGCCACGCTTTGTAGTGATCTTGCTGGGCACTCAGAGCACTGGACCCTGTGCCCGGGCAAGCAGGGTACATGGTCACACTCAGCCACATGGCATGCACTGCAGATGATTCTTTTTTCTTTTAATTACACATATTACAAATTTTTGTGCTAATTTTTCCATTTTGCAAGTTATATGAAGAAACTCTAGTGTGGCATTGGTCACAGAGTAATTTTATAATAGCACTTCATATTAAATGGTAAAAATAATTTTTAGTTCTTAGTGAAAAATAATACAGTTACTAATCAATAAGTATTTTCACCTTTGAGTGTTTAATTACCAGAATAATTTTCACATTCACACTATCAATGTAAAGGAATATACATTAATAAGAAATTTCATGTGGATCCCTAAAATAGACACAAAATAGGTTAAAAGGAAGTAGTCTACGAATATTTGGGACATTTCTACTTTGTTCAACATTTTTATTTAACATAATCATCAGTGTTGGGTCTTTATACAAATTTGAAAGTTCCTTTTCTACATTTCTGGCCATGATACAGTAACGGATAATATACTCTTGTTCTGCGGGAAAAAAAAACAACCAAAACTGTAAAGCTCAACAAAATACATGAAATAATCATTTTCAGGCATTGGACAACAGATGGTCCAAAGCGGAAATTTTTGCAAGAAGGGAACATCAAAAGTGGGCTGTCTCCACATTCACCCTTACTTTCTTCCAGGTGGGGTTGGAGGACTGTTCAAACACCAGCACTGGGGAGTGGAGGCCAGACAGAAAACATACTGGGGTAAAAAAGGGATCCATGCCGGGGGCTGCTGAGGCAGCTGACATTTACAGGATATGATGTGAGAGAGGAGGTTACTGTACAGAGCGTGTGTGCTCACAGGCACTGAGGTGTGGTCTCTAAGCTAAAAAGAGATGGTGGAATTGACCAACAAGAGTCAGGGAGGCTTCATGGAACTTGCCAGGCATTCAAAAAGATCACACCTTAGGAATAGGGCTATAAGGGCTACCGTAGACTTGCCCTAAAAAGCCTCATTCCAATCTTGATAAGATAAGCTGAGCCACCAGTAAATTAACTGCCTGTCAGAACAAAACCCAACCTTCTTTTAAAGGAAGGCAACATCATCCACACTCCCAACAGTATACTCTCAACAATAGAGCCCTTACAGTGTCCAGCGTTAAGATAAAAAATTACTAGACACATGGGAAAACAAGAAAATGTTCTCCCATGCAAGGAGAAAACACAGTCAATAGAATAGAAACAGTTGGATGCCTGCATGGCTCAGTGGGTTAAGCATCTGCTTTTGGCTCAGGTCGTGATCCCGGGGTGCCGGGATCAAGCCCCAAATTGGGGGGGGGGGCTTGTCTGTCTCTCTCTGCCCCTCTCCCCCGTTCCTGCTCACACTTTCTCTCTCTCTGAAATAAAAATAAATAAATCTTTAAAAAAATAGAATAGAAACTGTCAACAGACCCATATATGACACAAATTTTGGAATTAGACAACAAATTTAAAATCTAAATTAAAACAACTCTTCTAAATACAAGAATATATTTTTAGTGGAAAAACTAGTATACAGGGCGCCTGGGTGGCTCAGTTCGTTAAGCGACTGCCTTTGGCTCAGGTCATGATCCTGGAGTCCCGGGATCGAGTCCCGCATCGGGCTCCCTGCTCGGCGGGGAGCCTGCTTGTCCCTCTGACCCCCCCCCTTTCATGTGCTCTCTCTCTCTCATTCTCTCTGTCTCAAATAAATAAGTAAAATCTTTAAAACAAAAAAAAACTAGTCTACAAGTGGGGGATTTCAACAAAGAAATGAAAACTGTAATAAAGAACTAAGTGGAAATTCTAGAACTGACAAATTCAGTATCTGGAAATATTACTGGAGAGCTTAACGTGTGAACACTGAAAATGTGATAAGTAACTCTGAATGCAGGTCAACAGAATACTGAAACAAAAGCACAGGGAAAACAGAAAAGCAAAATGAACAGAACTTTAGCAACATGTGGGGCATAATCAAGTGGCCTAACACACATGTAATGGGAGTCTCAGGACAGAGGCAAGAGAGGGAGGCAGAAATACACATATTTGAAGATAGACTAGTTTACATTTTTTCAAATTCAGTTAAAAACATCAACCCAGAGATCCAAGACTTTCTTTTTTTTTTTTTTAAAGATTTTATTTATTTATTTGAGAGAGAGAGAATGAGAGCGAGCGCATGAGAAGGGGGAGGGCCAGAGGGAGAGCAGACTCCCTGCCGAGCAGGGAGCCCGATGCGGGACTCGATCCAGGGACTCCAGCATCATGACCTGAGCCGAAGGCAGTCGCTTAACCAACTGAGCCACCCAGGCGCCCGAGATCCAAGACTTTCAATGACTCCAGGCAGGATAAACACAAAGAAAACCACACCTATTTTCACTGTAGTCAGATTGCTGCAGACCAAAGGTAATGAGAAATCATTAGAAAGAAGTCAGAAGGCAAACAGATGCATTACATATAGGAAAGCAAGGTTAAAACTACAGACTTCTCAGCAGAAACAATGCAGACTGCCTAACACTTTAAGTGTTAAAAAGAAAAACCTGTCTATAATTCCATGTCCAAGAATAGCCTTCAGAAAATGAAGGCAAAATCAAGACTTTTTTTTTTTTTTAAAGATTTATTTATTTATTTGAGAGAGTGAGAATGAGAGAGAGTACATGAGAGGGGGGAGGGTCAGAGGGAGAAGCAGGCTCCTCGCCGAGCAGGGAGCCCGATGCGGGACTCGATCCCGGGACTCCAGGATCATGACCTGAGCCGAAGGCAGTTGCTTAACCAACTGAGCCACCCAGGCGCCCCAAAATCAAGACGTTTTAAGATAAACTGAAGGTAAGATAATCCATTCCTAGAAGAGATGCCAAAAGAAATTCTTCAGGCTAAAGGAAGATGATAGCAGGTGGAAAGCTGGTCCAAGAAGCCATGGAGAGTTCCCAAAGTGGTGAATGTGTAAGTAAATATAAAAGGCTTTCACCCTCAGTTCTTCAGTTCTTTAAAAGACATTTGCCTGTTTAAAACCAAAGTACATTGAATTGTGGGATTATTAATAAATGTAGAAGTAAAATGCATGACCATGATAACACAAATGATAGGAATGAGGTACATAGAAGTATACTGTTAAGAGTTCTGACATCACCTGTGAAATGATAGAACATTAATCCAAGCTAGACTGTGCTAGTTAAGGATGTATGTTGTAATCTCTAGAGCAAATCCTAAAACATGATAAAAAAAAAAAGTATAACTAAAAATCCAATAGAGAAGACAAAATGGAATACTAAAAAATATTCAATTAACCCAAAAGAGGGGAGGAAAGAAACAACATAGGGGATGAAAGGAAAGCAAAGAATAATGGAAGATTCAACCCCAACCACATCCATGAATCTACTAAATGTAAATGGACCAGCACTCTAGTTAAATATGCAGGGGTTATCCCACTGGATACAATAAGTAAGACCCAACTAGAAGCTGTTATCAAGAGACACTTCAAAAATAAAGACTCAGGTGGCCCATGGAGGGAGTCTGCCCAGGAACCAGTATATTTCTCCTAGGATAAGTCCAGTGCCCCCTGAGTGGAGTTTCAGGGATTTGCTCCCCTCCAGCCCTGGACAGGGGGTGACATCTTAGTGTACGTGGTGGTGTATGTGCAGAAGCCACAGTGTGGCTAGGATAGTAAACACTGAGGGAGAACGGATCACACGGCATTCTTGACATTGCTTTGAGTCAGAAACGTATAGGACTGGGCTCTCGGCACACAGTGGAGGCCCTCTGAGACCACACTCACTGGGGCACAGGGAATGGAGCTCCATTGTTGCTGGGGGTGCCCGGCCATCCTATGGGGGAGCAGGGCAGAGGGGCTTGTGATGCTCACCCATTGCTGCTGCACAACAAAAACACTTTACAAATGAGTCATTTAAAACACCAGTCCATGACTCTGCGTCACGGTCCTGTGGGTTGACTGGATTCAGCCAGTCAGTTGTGGTTTGGGGCCTTTCATGAGGTTACTGTGGATGCCCCCAGGGCTCGTTTACCTTTCTGCATAGCACCTGTCTCCCCTGAAGAGCCGTCCTGCATGTGAGGCACTTGTCTGTCTCCAGGGTCGAGACTGAACTCGTGGCGGAGATGCTGAGCACCACAGCCTGCATCCAGGGCAGGAGCATCATGGAGAACCTGAAGGGGAGAAAGCAGCTGCGCCTGGTGGCTGCCAAGGCCTTCATAGAGAGCGCCCAGTATGCTGTCTTGTGCTGAGTGGCCAGTGGGTTTGGGGTGCATACTGTGCATGGGATAAATGGCAACTGCAGGACCATGTAATGAAGGACACGATGCTCAGTGGGGACTGTCACTAAGGCTGGCTCTCCCTTGGTGACCCCATGGCCAGAGCTATCTCACCCTTTGTGGTGACCCCCCACCCCACCCCACCCCCTTGGGCATGAGCGGGTCACCACGTGGCCATCAAAGGGAGGGAGCACACATGTCATGGGGTATTCTGTGGCACCCAGCCCCACCTCCTCCCCTGTAAATCCAGAAGCCTCACATGTTGCTGCTGTGTTGTCCGTCCATGTCTACACCTCTCCAGGTCAGGAATTCCCTTTCAGGTTTGGGGGCATCGCGAGGAACAGCGCCCTGGTGATGCTGGCCGTGAGGCACTACTGGAACACCTGGCTTCCGTTCCTGTCTTCGGCAGCCAACAGGAAGAAAGCCAAGAACGTCATACAGAGGATCATCAGCATCATCAACAAGACAGAAGCGAAAAAGCAGGTGTGCTGTGTGGGGCCACAGTGGGGCAGGCTTCTTCCAGAAAGGGTGGGCAAGATCCCAAGGAAAGACAGACCCCATGGAGCAGTTGAAACCAGGAACAGGAAGGCCAGCAGAGTGGGGGGCTTGGAGGACAATGACATCTCCAAAATCCCAGCTGGGCAAAATCCCACCTCTCCTTCCCTCCTCTCCTAGAGAACGCTGACCCATACCCAGAAAGCTCCAGCAGGAGAGAGGAAGGATGGAGGAGGTGGGAACAGAACAGTAGACTCAGACAGATGAGGAAAACCACAGAAGAGCCAAAGTCCTGGCCTGACTCCACCCCACGCCCACCCCACACCAGCACGTGTGGTCTTGGTAAAGGGACTGTCTCTGGCTAGCTCCCTCTGTCCACCTGGCCCCGAGGCCGGCAGAGCTGGGCCCAGACTTAGCTTGAGAGGGTGTGTGGAGGTCAGTGAGGGCTGCCCCATCTGCCTGCTGACCACGTGCGTCCTGCGCACATCCTAGAGATTTCCAGCCCCAGGACTCGGCTGCCCACAGAGCTTCCAGCACCTTTCCTATCTGCCAGGGAAGGCCACACTCATACCTGTAAACCTGCGGTTTTCAGCAGGGCCCTTCTGAAAGGAAGGCCCGCAGGTCAAAGGCTTTGGCAGACAGAGGTCTGTGGTCAGACCATCTGGAACAGAGCCCATGGACGGAGCTTCTTGAGCCCTCAGTCCAGCCCATATGTCCAGCAAAACCTCAGAGGCCAGCAGCCAGACAAGCTATGGGAGGTTTGGCGGGGATAGGACGAGATGGGGGAGCCACCCTCTATGCTGATTCCAGAGCTGGGCCTTCCCAAGGCTGTCCCTGGCCCAGGAGACTGCTGTTCAAGAGACAGCAAGAAGAAAATTGAAAATCATAGCCTCATACAAGAAATTGATCGATGCTTCTGATTTTCTTACTAAGATATTTATGACCTCTGATAGTCTAAGCCAGGGGTGGGCAAACCACCACCCACAAGCCAAATCTAGCCGGTCTCCTGTTTTTGTCAATAAAGTTTTATTGGGACAGAGCCATGCCTGTTCATTTACATCTTGTCTGTGGCTTGGCTACAACAGCAGAATGGAGTAATTGTGACAGAGACCATGTGACCCACAAAGCCACAGGTACTTACTATCTGGCACTACAGAAAAAGTTTGCCAAGCCCAGGTCTAGACATTTATAAAACTTAACCTAAAGTTCAGTTTTTGCCAATTTGCTTTTTAAAACTGTGGTAAAATATACATAATTTAATATTTACCATTTTAACCATTTGAAAGTATACAATTCAGTGACCTTAATTATATTTACAATGTTGTATGACCATCACCAGTATCTCTACCTGAAACTTTTTCATCATCCCCAACAACATCCCCATCATCCCCTGTCCCCATTAGACAACAGCTCTGCTTTCTGTTTCTATGAATGGGACGGCTCTAGGTTCCTCATATAAGTGGAATCATACAGGATTCGTCCTTCTATGTCTGGCTTATTTCACTCAGCATAGTGTCCTCAAGGTTCATCCATGTTGTAGTAGGTGTCAGTATTTCCTTCCTTTTTATGACTGAATAATATTCCACTGTATGGATGGACCACTTTTTGTTTATCCATTCATCTACTGACGGACATGATTGTTTCAACCTTTTCACTGTTGTGAATCGTGCTGCTATGAACATGGGTGTACAAGTATCTCTATGTCCCTGATGTCGGTTCTTTTGGGCATATACCTAGGAGTGGAATTGCTGTTTATATGGTAGTTCTGTGTTTAATCTTTGGAAGAAATGCAAAACTGTTTTCCACAGCAACTGCACCATTGTACATTCCCACAGCACATCCTTGTCAACTCTTGTTATTTCCCATTAAAAAAATTATACCCATCCCAGTAGGTATAAAGTGGTACCTCATTGTGGTGGGTTGTTTTTTTTTTTTTTAAGATTTTATTTATTTATTTGAGAGGGAGAGAGAGAGCAAGCACACCAGTGGGGAGAGGGTCAGAGGGGGAGGGAGAAGGAGAAGCAGACTCTCCGCTGAGCAGGGAGCCTGCCACGGGGCTCAATCCCAGGACCCTGGGATCATGACCTGAGCCGAAGGCAGACACTTAACTGACTGAGCCACCCAGGTAACCCCTATACCTCATTGTGGTTTTGATTTGCATTTCTCTGGTGACTAATGATACTGAGCATCTTTTCATGTGCTTATTAGCTATCTGCATATTTTCTTTGGGAAACATCTGTTCAAGTTCCTTGTCCATTTTTGAACTGGTTTGTTTTTTGTTGTTGAGTTGTAAGAGTTCTCTGTATATTCTGCATATTAATCATTATCAGACATAAGATTTGCAGATTTTTTTCTGCATTTGTTTGACTCCCTTTTCACTCCCTTGGTATCCTTTGATGCACAAAAGTTCTTAATTTTGATGAAATTCAATCATTTTTTTCTTTTCGCCTAAGTTTTGGTGTCACATCCATGGAGTCATTGCCAAATCCAATGTCATGAAGGATTTTTCCAGTGTTTTCTTCTAAGGGTTTTATAGCTTTAGCTCTTATGTTTAGCCCCCTTTGAGTTAATATTGGTATATACCGTAAAGCAGGGGGACAATTTTATTTCATTGCATGTGAAAATCCAGTTTCCCCAGCACCAGTTGTTGAAAAGACTGTTCTTTTCCCATTGAATGATCTTGGCATCCTTGTCAAAAATCATTCCACCATATATGTGAGAGTTTTTTTCTGGGCTGTCTCTTCTATTCCATTGGTCTGTATGTCTGTCTTGATGCCAGGACCACACTGATTTGATTACTGTAGCTTTGTGGCAAATTTTGAAGTCAGGAACTGTGAGCCTTCCAACTTTATTAATCCTTTCTGAGATTGTTTTGACTACTTGGGGTCTCCTTACAATTCCACATGAATTTGAGGATTGGCTTTTCCTTTTCTTCCAAAAAGGTGTTGGAATTTTGAGAGGCGTTGTGTTAAATCTGTAGATCACTTTGGATGGTGTGTACAGTTTAACATTTTTAAGACTTTCTATCCATGAACATGGATGTTTTTCCATTCATGTAGGTCTTCCTTAATTTCTTCCAAGAATGTTTTCATAGTTTTCAGCAGATAAGTCTTTCACCTCTTTGGATGTATTTAATTCTTTTAGGTGCTAGTATAAATGAAATTGCTAAAAAAAAAAAAAAAGTAGGAGGGGAAGAATGAAGGGGGGGAAATCGGAGGGGGAGACAAACCATGAGAGACGATGGACTCTGAAAAACAAACTGAGGGTTCTAGAGGGGAGGCGGGTGGGGGGATGGGTTAGCCTGGTGATGGGTATTAAAGAGGGCACGTTCTGCATGGAGCACTGGGTGTTATGCACAAACAATGAATCATGGAACACTACATCAAAAACTAATGATGTAATGTATGGTGATTAACATAACAATAAAAAAATTTAAAAAAAAGAAAGAAATTGCTTTCTGTCTTAGCTTTGGCTGCCATAACAAAATGCTGCGTGACTGGGTGACTTAACCAACAGAAATTTGTTTCATGTTCTTCTGGAGTCTGGAAGTCCAAGACCAGGGAACTAGCATGGTCAGGTTCTGATGAAGGCCCTCTTGGGTCTTGCATCCATCTGCGTTCTTGCTCTGTCCTCCTCTGGGGGCAGTATGGGGACAGAGTGAGATCTCTGCTGTCTCGTCTTGTGAGGACCCTCCCCCTCATGGCCTCATCTATCCTAATTACCCCCTAAATAGCAGCACGCTGGGGACGAGGGCTCCTACCTGTGAATTTGGTGGTGGAGAGGGGACACAAGTAAGTCCACAGCACTTTCCTGGTTTCCTTTCCGGATTGTTCGTTGCTGATACATAGAAAAACAACTGACTGTTGCATCATGTCCTGCAGCTTTGCTAAATTGATTTATTAGCTCTAATGATTTTCTTGGGGATTCTTTGGGATTTTCTATATATAGGATCATGTCATCTGTGAATAGAGTTTTACCTCTTCTTTCCAATTAGGATACCTTTTATTCTTTTTCTTGTCTATAAATCTGGCTGGAATTTCCAGGAGAATATTGAACAGCAGCAGTGAAAGCAGGCATCCTCATCTTGTTCCTGATCTTAGGAGGGAGCTTCAGCTGCTTATCACTGAGCACAATGTCAGCTGTGGGTTTTTGATAAATACACTTTTTGTGTTGAGAAATGTTCCCATTATTCCTAGTTTTCTGAGATTTTATGATGAAAACTTTTGGATTTTGTCAAATACCTTTCTCCATCAGTTGAGATGATCATGTAGTTTTTCTCCTTCCTTTTATTAATGTGATGGAACCACCCTTGTATTTCTGGGTTGAACCCCACGTGGTCATGGTGAATAATATTTTTACTATACTGTTGGATTTGATTTGCTAAATTTTGTTGAGGATTTTTGCCTCATCTCTATTCATAATGGATATTGGTCTGTGATTTTTCTTGTGATGTGTTTGTCTGGATTTGCTATCAAGGTAATGCTGGTGTCAGAATCAGCGTGGAAGTATTTCTTTCCCTTTGGTGTTTTGAAGAGTTGAAGAGGATTAGTGTCAATTGTTTAGACGTTTGGTAGAATCCACCCATGAGCCACTGGGTCCAGGACTTTTCTTTATTGGACGGTTTCTGATTATTGATTCAGTCTCTACTCAACGTTTGTTAAGATTTTCCATTTCTTGTTGAGTCAGCTTAGGCAATGTGCATGTTTCAAGATTTTGGCCCATTTCTCCTGGTCTTCTAATATTTGGTGCACACTAGCCCACAGAGTTTCCTAGAATCCTTTTTATGTCGCCAGGGTTGGTGGTAATGTTCCCACTTTCACTTCTGATTTTAGTGTCTTCTTTCTTTTCCTCTTTGTTAGTCTTGCTGAAGTTTTGTCAATTTTCTTGATCTTTTCATTGATTTTCTCTGTTATTTTTCCAATCTCTATTTTGTTTATCTGTGCTCTAATCTTTACCTGCCTTCTGCTGGCTTTGGGTTTAGTTTGTTCTTTTTCTAGTTCCTTAAGGTATAAAGTTAGGTTGTTGATTTGAGATCTTTCTTCCTTTTCCATGTAGGCATTTGCAGCTATAAATTTCCCTCTGAGCACTGTGTTTGCTGTATCTTACAAGTTATTTATTTATTTATTTATTTATTTATTTATTTATTTATAGCATGCACAAGCAGGGGGAGGGGCAGAGAGAGAGAGAATACCAAGAAGACTCCCTGCTGAGCATGGAGCCTGACGTGGGGCTCGATCCCAGGACCCCGAGATCATGACCTGAGCTGAAATCCAACAGTCAGACTCTTAACTGACTGAGCCACCCAGGCATGCCTCTTATAAGTTTTTTCTAATGTGCTTTTGGTCCCATTGATTTCAAGCTCTAAAATGGATTTGGATGCTTTATGTCATTAAAAAAGCTGCAGGCTACGTTGGAGGTGGTCTGTGTGTGTGTGTTCTCGTTTGCACTGGGGAGCTTTCTCTTATGGGTGAAATGTGACTTCACGTTTTATGACTTAGTATTTCAGAAATTTAGTTGCAACTTCTGTAATTAGATGCAGGGCCAAATAAACATCCAAATGGTCAAAGAATAAATCGCAACTTTCAAACGTATGTATTGTTTCTTTGTTTTTACTTCAGGGAAAAGGGAAAGTGCTGACTCTGCACCAATGGCCTACGGCGGACTTCCACAGTGGTGGGATGACAGAAGGTCATTTTCTCCCAGGTTTGTAGACACAAGACAGACATGGCCACAGGCACGAGGAAAGGGAAGTGTTCAGTGCTGGGAGTTCTTGCAGCCTTGTATGAAGCCGCTTGATCAGGACGGTGTCCCCAGAGAGTGAATGCTCGGTGCTTGGGGTGTGATGAGCAAGAACTTCATGGAATCCCCATTGTGTGCACAAGGACACCAAAGCCTAGAGGCCCACTGTCCAGGGCCCCCCTGGGTCAGGGCAGGTACTCTCAGCCTAGGGGCTGCCGTGAAACCCAGCCTCTGGGTTACTCTGGCAGATAGATCATATTCTTCCTCTTCCTTAAAAAAAATGTGGAGATGTAGACTTGCAAAACAAAAACAAAACACAAACTGAACTTAGAACAGTAAAACACTATTTAAGAATTCATGTTTAATTCTGCTAAAAAAATAATCATCACTGTTACCATAAGGGACGCAGTGTCTGTTGGGGAGTGTAAATGCTGGGGATTAGGACAACAGTCTCCCCTCCCTGAGAACTTCAGGTCTATTTGGAGAGATAAACTTGATTTAAAATAATGAACAAAAAAATATGACCCTGTGTAATTAAATATTAAGTTGAGTACTAAACCCCAGCAGTTCCCATAGATGGCAGAAACGGGCGCCCGGTGCAGAGCTAGTCTGCCTGCTAGAATACAGCACCACCGGGAGACCGTGCAGGTTGAGTGCACGCTGAACTCCACGCCCCGAAATAAGCACCAAATGTCAAAGAGGGTAAGCAGTTGAGTAGCAGTAAAAATTCAAAATGTGTTGGGGAAAAATCAGAAAGTAAAATTGAGCATGGCAAGTGTTTTGTGGGAAGATTACTTCTTAAACTTTAAAGTGAGCAGAGACTCACATCTTCAAATGTACAAAAATTTAAATGAGAATAATGAGAAATACAGAAAATCAAAAAGTAAACACTGGGAAGATATTTTCACCAAATTTGGGAGCTAAATGAATAACTTCTGTGAGACGTAGTCGTATTAGTCAGGATGGGCTATGCCGTGCTGTGGTAAAAAAGTAGCCCGAGAGTTGAGAGGCTTGGCCCCACATGGCACTGGTCTCCCTGGTGGGGACTCGCAGGCCTCCCTGCATCCCGAGGCCCCCCCTGGCAGGACCTGCAGGGGGAAGGGGTGGAGGAGGAGGAGGGTCCCAGTGCCCACAGGCAACGGCTGGCAGGGTCTCTGCCACAGGCCTCCATGGGTGGACTGGAAAAGCGGCCAGTGGTCCAAAGACATGAGCATGACTGTGGATCGGGGAGGATGCTGCTCCTTGGCATGGATCAGGGAGAGGCAGACGAAAGGCAGGACCCCTGACCTAGTCAGCACTGAAATGACAGACATCAGCAGCCCTTGCTACCCCAGTCTCAGAGGTTGACCAGCTTGTCCAGTCATGTGCCTGAATCTACCTGCTCCTGGGCGTGGACAGCGGGGACACCTGTATACTGAGACCCCACGCACCGGCCGTGGAGAGGCCACAGGGGGCCCACAGGTCCCACGCAATGTGGCGTGTGGGTGGCAGGATCCCCGGGCATGCTCTTCATCTGCTCCAACAATTCAAAACAGGGAAAGAAAGCTACATGGTCAGTGATGTAAAATAGAGCCCCCTGAGTGTCCTGTACCCAGGGCGGGGCCTCTGCTCACGTGGGACAACGGGGCACTGAAGCTCGGCAGTGCTGTGGCGTGTTTGGTGGCAAGTCAACAAGACGGCTTGGTCTCTCCCTCCGCAGGGTGCTCCCACTCCTAACGGTGCTGCCTAAGGCTGCCAGGAACGGATTCCTCTTCCCTCGTGCTCGCAGTGTCTATTTCTAGAGTTACAGAGACTAACAGAAAGGGCTTGGAGGTCGCAGAGTTTGAGCAAGCTTAAGTGGGGGCCGGGAGGTGCTCTGGAAGCACGTGGTGGAGAAAGCTCAGTGGGGCAGCTGCAGGGACGGTGAGCCCCTGATGAGCCTCTTCTGAGTGACCGGGCCTAAAGGACCGATGTCACGCGGCCCTGCTCCCCACAGACAGGCGGCGTGTTGGCCGGAGGGTGGTTGTCGGGCCCACATGGTTGCCGACGCGCAGGACAGACGCCGCGCACTTGCCCTTCGGTGCGTCCACCGCCTCGGGGGTGGTGCTGAGAGAGCTCCACGGGCACCCCAGCCTTGCTGTCCACACAGGCCCCTCTCCCACTGCAGGGGCCGAGGACGACCTGACGCTCCGCGCCGCGCTCTATGGCCTGCTCTTCCACTGCCACGCCGACCATGGCGACTGGGAGGGCGGCCTCAAGGTGCTGGACGAGGCTGTGCGGGTGCTGCCGCGGACCGCGCACCGCCTGTGAGTGCTCCTCCCCTCCGGGAGCCCCGCCCCCAGGGACCCCCGCCCCCCCCCCGGGAACCCCCGCCTGTGAGTGCTCCTCCCCTCCGGGAGCCCCGCCCCCAGGGAG
>NC_138374.1:545856-555054 GCF_054177405.1 Leptonychotes weddellii
CACGGATGACTTTATTTCCCCGCTGGGAATTCAACACAAGAAGGGTGGGGATTTAAAACACAGCCCACGCAAATGCCAAGGAACTGAGGTTCCATTCTGTTTTGTCTTTGTAAGTAGGAAAAGGAACACAGATTCCTTAGTTTTAGGAGCATTACCTGTATTTGTTTATCATTCAAGCATCTCTTTTGCTTCTTTCTAGCTTGATTTTTAAACATATGGTCATTGTGAAGGCCAAACTTGGCCAGAATTTTACAATGGAAATACAGAAATTCAAAGACGAAAGCGAGGATTATTTGGCACGCATGTGGCACCGTCTGGCCTTGAACTCGAAGAGTGTCTGCGGAGAGCTGGTCTGCTACCACAACGCCGTCCAAGCCTTGCAGGTCCGACTGAGGAGCTTTGGGTGGTGGTGACCCAGCCTCTCGGGTATGGATGTGGCCCCGTGGAGGGAGGCTGAGCCCCTGGGCAGCTGCGTGGAGGCACCCCAAGGAAGACCTTGCCCAGCAGAGGAGCCACGGGAGGGGACGTGCCTTTCTGATGAGTCAGGGCCAGTAGACAGACGCCTGTCTTCCGTCGCCCCTTCCCAGCGTGGAGGGACGAGGTCCCTGTGTGGGTGGGGCGCCCTATTGCTGCAGGGGAGATACTGTGGGGGGAGTGGGTGAAGCCCACCCAAGGGGGGACGCCCAAGGCTGGACTGGGCTACAGACGGAGCAGGGCTCTGCAGCCTTCTGAGACTCCCCACCCCAACCAGAACCAAGACGGACTGCGAGTGACTTGGGGGCAGGTTCGGGGGAGGGGCGGTGTCTGGCGTGGCGGCAGAGCAGGTGGGACTTGCGGAAGGACAAGGAAGCCCTGTCAGATGCACCGGCACCAAATATCTGTTACACAGAACGTCTCTCACGGAGCAAATCCTGCCGTGAGGTTCCTCGACTGAGCCAGGGTCCCAGGGGTGGCATGTCTCTTGGGAAGGCATTAACTGGGGACGGGTCAGGACGCCGCTCTGTGTGGTCAACACTGAGTGGTCAATGAAGACCAAGGTCCCCACCAGGTTCACTGGGACCGGGCAGCGTGGACCCCACCGCTCCAGAGAAAGGCACCAGGCTCCTTGCAAAGGCTCTCTGTCCCCCCGACCCCAAGTCCCTTCCTCCCTTGCTTCCTGTTTCTCAGGGGTACAAAACGTTTTTAGTAAATACACAGGGTCACACAGCCATCACTAAGGTCAACGTTAGAATATTCCATCACAACCCAGAAACCCGGTCCATCTGCCCTCACTGTTCTCCCCACCGCCAGCCCCAGGGAGCCGCCAGTCCACTTTCTGTCCATAAGGGCTTGTCTGTGTGGACATTTCACGAAAGTGCAGTCACACAAGGTGTGTCCGTTGTGACTGGCTTCTTCCACTTGGCATAACGTGTCCAGGCCTTGTGTGATAGGCTGTGTCCGAGCTTCCTTCACGCTCAGGGCTGAGAGTCTTCCATCGGACGGGTGTTTGTGTTCTTTCCATGTTTAACTATTGCGAATAGTGCTGTGTGGACACGTGGTCACATTTCTCTTGGGCCCAGCCAGAACAGTGTAACTGTGGGGCCGCGCCGATCTCCACCCAACCTTCCAGGAGCACTTTCCCACCAGCCGTGGCAGAGAGCGCTCCAGTCTCTCCATGCCTGGACGACACTGTCACCTGGCCGCCTGGTTGTATCGTCCTGGCGGGTGACGGCGCTGTCTCATCATGTTTCCCGGGTGACTAATGCATGTATTTTCATGCATGTATTGGCCACGTGTCTATCTTTTTTGGAAAAATGTCTATTCAGATGCTTTGCCCAACTTTTAATTTGGTTGTTTGCCTTCTTATTGTTGAACTGTAGGACTTCCTCGTGCATCCTGGGCACGACCCCTTATCAGATACAAGACTTGTAAATTTTTTCTCTGTGTTGTTTTTTCAGCCACTTTTTCACTTTCTTGATGATACCATTTGTAGCACAAAAGTTTATAGTTTTGATGAAGCCCAATTTATTTCTTCTTTTGTTGCTTATGCTTATGGGACGGTATCCAAGAAGCTGCCCCGTAGTCCAAGGTCATGAAGATCTACTCCTGTGTTTGTTGTAGGAGCTTCATTGCTGCAGGTCCTACATTGAATCTTTGATCCACTTGGAGTCACACTGTGGCTGGTGTGAGCATGTGGATGCCCTGTTTTCCCAGCCCCATTTGTTGGGAAGATGATGGTTGTGTCATAAACACTCCAGCCCAGCTCTCACCCTCTCCAGGTCTCCTGCAGAACTCTAGCCAAAGCCATCGAGACAGCCATGGGGGTCCTGAGGCCCCATCTGCCCTGTCCCCCCCCCGACAGGCTTCCTTCACTGGGCTCCCACGTCCACCTGCCTCTCGCTCACTCCTCCCTCCCCCACCACTTACTGAGGCGGAGGGCAGGGGCTCAGGGCTCCATCCACAATCCTCCCACCTTGACGATCTCAGCCAGGCTCCTGGGCTAAACACGACCTCTACCCTGAGTCTCCTCACAACGTAGTGTGTAGCCTGGACCCCCTTCCACCCTCACCTCACATGTCCCACTGCCCACTCCCCCTTCCATCTTACCATGTGTCAACCCAGCACCCAAAGTTAAACTCCTGCTCCTCGGCACCACCCTCCCCTTTCCTGCCTTCCCCCGCCCCACAGATGGCAGCTTCCCCTCCACTTGCCCGAGGGTCAGGTGTGGAGTATGGTGTTTGGGGTGGGGGCGTGGGGCCGGGGGGGTGGAAGGTAGAGGTGCCATCGGCTGGGCTGGCTCTGCTCTGTGAGGGCCGGGGAGCAGCTCCACTCCCTGGTGCAGTGATTTGTGACCCAGTTTGTGCATGGGCCAGGCCTTGGGCTGGACTCTGGGGCTGCCTGCTGGACAGAGCAGCATCTTCCCTGACCCCGGGAGCTCTGGTTAACCACAGAACCATCCAGAGAGTGCCTCACATACACATTTGAATGAGTGCCTTAGGAAACAAAGCTGGGTACAGACTGAAGACAGCCTGACTCAGGAGGCCTGGGGGCCAGAAGGGGCAGACCGGGCAGGCAGGCCCACAAAGGGAGTGGAGGGCCCGGAGAGATCTGCGAGGCTTTGGTCTTGGGACAAAACTATCAGCAACGGAAAGGTTCTAACGAGTGTGGACAGCAGATGTCCCGCTAGAGGGTCCCGCCGCGGTGGAGGCGGGGTCTGTGCACACACTTGCTTCCAGAAGACACCCTCCGTTTCAGTGTTTGGGATGCTGAGTGGTAAGCACATGTCTCTTCTGTCCTTTTTTGTTTCATCCCAAAGAAGCCAGAGAACGAGTGGCAAAAAGTTGAGTACATCATGGAATTCAGCGAGTGGCTGTATTACAAACAGTTTCCTATGGAAGACGTGACATTCCACCTGAAGTGGGCGATTGACATCCTGCTGCTGATGACACCTGCCAGTGACACACCTGAGCTGGCAGGTGAGGGTGGGGTCTGCTCTGGTTCAGAGCCGGGCCCGGGGTGGACGTGTCCTCTCGGGCCCCCGAGGGGACTTGCAGCCGGGGGGAGGAGCCCTGGAACGCGGGGCGAGGAGCCCCGGGACGCCGGGGGAGGAGCCCCGGGACGCGGGGGGAGGAGCCCCGGGACGCGGGGGGAGGAGCCCTCGGACGCAGGGGGAGGAGCTCTGGGACGCGGGGGGAGGAGCCCTCGGACACGGGGGGAGGAGCCCTGGGACGCGTGGGGAGGAGCCCTGGGACGCCGGGGGAGGAGCCCTGGGACGGGGGGGTAGGGATGGGGGTACAGAGCCCTGGGACGCGGGGTAGGAGCCCTGGGACGCTGGGGAGGAGCCCTCAGATGCCGGGGGAAGAGCCCTGGGACACCATCCCTGAGGCCTGCCTGGCCCCTGAAGGCGGGTATGCCTTCTAGAAGGACCCAGTAGGGACATGCTCATGGCTTGGACACCCCTATCTTGCAGGGGAGCACCTGTCCACTCAGGGAGCCCCAGAAAGTGTAGTGTCGGAGGACGCGGGGTCAGTCACCTTGGAGAAGCTTCGGAACGTGAGACAGCTGGAGGCGCTGGCTCGCGCCTACACCCTGCTGGCCCTGATGGTGTCCCCGAGCGCGGCCAGCTACGAGGACTACTGCCTCATGGCCTACACGTACCTCAAGCGCATCTGGCAGGTGAGGCGTGAGGCTGCTCCTTGATCGGTCCCCAGCTCTTGGCAGGAGCCCATGCCTCTCCCTGTAGCCCACGGGCCTCGCCTGCTCGTGCAGCCCTCGGAAGAGGGCCCTCACCACACTGCAGTGGCTGGGGACACTCTTCTCTGAAACCTCTCCACCACCCTTGCCCATCCACCACGAAGTACCCCTGGGCAACGGTCCCGGGAGCCTCTGCATGTGGAGGGGACAGCCAGCCCATGATTGCATCTGCCTGCCTTTCAGCAGCCCTGGCCCTCGGCTTCCAGAACCTTCTTTCGTTCATCCCTCCTCCCCCATCATCTCTTTACAGGGCCCTCCCAGGGCAGCTCTTTGAGCCTCTGGTTCTCGAGGACCTCCTGAGGGCAGTGCCCCGACCCTCCCAGCAATGTGCTGGGGGACAGTGGGGCTGTCACCCCTTGGCAGTGGGAAGAATGGGAGGGACTGGGAAGGCATCCTTGGTCTTCAAGATGCCCCAGCCCACTCTCCCACCGTCCACAAAACAAGGATTCTTTAACACTTCTTTTAGGAGAACCACTAAAAGTTCTATGTGTTCTCAATTAGAGACATGAATTCACTTCATGGAGCTGGGACAGGCACTCCTCAGAGGTCAGCTCCGTGTCCCCGTTGGTCCAGGTCCTGGGGGCTGAGTGTCCCACCCACTGAGGGACGCTGCAGTCACCTGTGCATGGGGCGAGCTCACTGGTGTGGCCCTGGTGCCCTAGTGGACACAAGGTTACCACTCAGAGCCTTAGGACCACTAGCCGCCCCTCAGATTTGAGCAGGTGGGGGAGCGTGTGCATGGCTGTTCTTAATGTTGCAAATCTGGATTTCATTTTTCACAGGTATCTTTATTAACAGCAGGAAAAGCAATTTCAGAAAGTAAAATTCTAGCAGCAACAGCTAGTTCACATTTGTTATTGCCTAAAAAAGAGAAGGAGAAGAAGAAGGAGAAAGAGAAGGGGAAGGAAAAGGAGAAGGAAAAGGAGAAAGAGAAGGAAAAGGGGAAGGAGAAGGAGAAAGGGAAGGACAAGGAGAAGGACAGAGAAAAGGGCAAAGACCTCAAGCAGGTACTGTGCGCACTTTCGAATATGGGGCTGTGTCTGGGCCCCTGACAGTGGAGGGCCAGGGCCACAGACTGGGGCCACATGGCTGGGCCTGGACCCACACCCAGGCTGTGGGGCCTGCCGGACCCCTCTATGCCTCAGTGTCCTCTTTTGTAAAGTGGAGGACAACCCCAGGCTGTTAGGAGGGTGACCCAGGACATGTGTCTCCTCTCTGGCTGTGGGTGTGTGGGAAGGAGGGCAGCTCTCTGGAGCAGGGGAAAAGAGCCCCCGCATCCTGAGGGGCCTGCAGCCCACATGCGCACCCACGCAGCCGGACACTCCTGTGTGCATGGCCGTCCAGAGCGGGCACTCCCACCGGGCTCCAGCACTGTGTCCTCTGTGCACGTGTCCACACAGCACTGACTGCACGCAGATGCGCAGGTCCTGGGGGTACCACGAGCCGGGGCACCCCAGGCAGACTCTGGTTTGCACATGGCAGAGAGCATCAGCTTTGTGCTCTTGCAGGTGATGTCAGAGTGTGTTTTGGCTGTGAAATCGAACGTGGCTCTGGTGTGGGTCACAGCTCGGGCTTGGGTCACAGGGAGGGCAGCCATGTGCAGGGGCGCCGTTGGGGCAGAGGCGGCGGGGGGGGGCCCGGATCCAGGCAGCACTGGGTCCCCGAAGGCGCTGCCCTCTCAGGGCTCCCCGCCGTCTGCTCAGGCTGTGCTGATTCTACAGCGAATCCTGCGTTCCTGCTTACAGCATCACACCGCGGTTCCTAGCCAACAGCTGGAAGACTTACCGACAAGCATAGAAGAATGGGCTTCCTACTCCTGCCCTGAAGAAGTGATGTCGGTGTTTAAACAAGATAAAAGCGACTTTACCATTAACCCGTCAAGCATCCAGAAGCCGGTAAGGTGACTTCAAGCAGGGGTGCGGGCTTGGGTGGGGTGCCAGCCAGCTGCGTTCCGAACCCCGTGTCCCTGCCCCGTAGTAGCCTTCCTGCCGTGAAGTGTATCCAGAAAGCGGGCGGCCTGAGCAGGGGGCTTAGTGACTCATTGAGAGGGAGACCCCTGTGTGTGCCGCCCGGGCTGAGGCGCAAGCACGGTCAGCCCCGGGCCTCCCCGTCCCGGCCGCCACTCTCCCCAGACGAACTGGAGTGTCGGTGGGAAGCACGTGCTCCCTGTCGTCATGCAGCCCCGCCCCTGAACACGCTGAACACGGAAACGCCCCTGTGGGCAGTGTCTGTGCCTGCGACCTCCCAAGTAACCCACAGAAATCCCTCCCTCTCTGGATTTCCACACTAACCACACTGGCAAGGAAGCTGTTGCTTGTGAGGTTCCAGGGGTTAGACCCGAAGACTTTGGGGACCTTCAGTGCCCACTGCCTTCTGCCTGTCTTTTGTGCTTAAAAACGTGGAAATACTCCTTATAAACCTTTTGTGTTTGGGTTCGTTCACTCAGTATTTTGTGGGATTTGTCCACGGTCGTCTGTGTCTCCGTCACCTGTTGGGTGCAGTCCCACGGCCCCTGACTAGACCACGGTCCATTTGTCCGTTCGACACTGGATGACACTCGGGTTGTCTCCAGCTCGTGGCTTCACGCGCGAAGCTGCTGTGAGCGCTCGTGATGGAAGCCGTGCGTCTCGGAGCGTGTGTTTGGTCGACTGTGCCGGCCTCGTCTGGCTCCCCTTCCTACTCTGGCCGTTCAGAGGAAGCATGGCAGCACCTTCCTGTGCCCTCTGGCCACCCGGACATCTTCTCTGCGGCCTTTCCAGTCTGTTGCCCACATTTTATTAAGGTTTCTGTCTCTTTCTTGTCAGTTTGAAGGAATTCTTGATCTAGTCTGGGAACAACACTTTGACAATTTACGAAGGGCCAATTACCTTCCACTCTCGGCCTGGCTCTCTTGCGGTCTTCTCATTGACTAGAGGTTCCTAGTGTTAATGTGATAAAATTAGTGATCTGTTCCTTTGTCACTATACTTTGTGTGTCCTGCTTAAAAAGGCCGTTTCTCTTTCCAAAGGTCATGAAGATATTCTCTTACAATATTTTCCCCAAAGCTTTATGGTTTTATGTGCCAGATTCACACGGACCATCCACCTGAGATTGGTGGGTGTGGTGTAGGGCAAGGTCAGCCTCAGGCTTTTAAATCTGGGTATCTGAATGTTCCAACCCCATTTATGGGAAAAGCATTTGCCCATCTTCTTTGCAGAGCCATGTTTGTCCTGAATCCAGTGTCTACACACGTGTGCTCACATCTCACGGTCGTGATTACTGAACTTGCGTGCCCTCACCTTGTTCTTCGAGAAGGTCTAGGACGTTCTTTCCATTCTCTTTGCATTTCCACGTGTACTTTAGAATCCAGGTGTTGGATTCCACTTAACACTCTGGGCGGGGGGTGCAGGTCGTGATTGCTCAGAGTCTCTGAGTCAGCTGTGGACTCAGGGAGAGCTAACCCTCTCCCACAGCCTTCCCGTCCATAAACACAGTCTGCCTCTCCACCGGTTTAGACTGCCCTCGATTCTTAACAGAGGATCGAGTTTTCTTTTTCTTTTTTTTTTTTTTAAAGATTTTATTTATTTATTTGACAGAGAGAGACACAGCGAGAGAGGGAATACAAGCAGGGGGAATGGGAGAGGGAGAAGCAGGCTTCCCGCAGAGCAGGGAGCCCCATGCGGGGCTCGATCCCAGGACCCCAGGATCATGACCTGAGCCGAAGGCAGACGCTTAATGACTGAGCCACCCAGGCGCCCCATGGATCGAGTTTTCTGTGTGGAGCTTAAGCACGTGTTAGGTGTATTTCCATGTATTTGATATTTTTGATGCTATTGTAAATATGCCTTTTTGTGTCATGCTTGAACTCCACATGAAATATAGAAATATAATTCTGTTAACCTTTTTTTTTTAAGATTTTATTTATTTGAGAAAGAGAGAGACAGAGAGAGAGGGAACACAAGCAGGGGAAGTGGGAGAGGGAGAATCAGGCTTCCCGCAGAGCAGGGAGCCCCATGCGGGGCTCGATCCCAGGACCCCGGGATCATGACCTGAGCCGAAGGCAGACGCTTAACGACTGAGCCACCCAGGTGCCCCTCTGTTAACCTTTTAATAATTTTGGTGATTTATCTGTAAATTCTTCTTGATCTCATGTGCGTACAATCATTCCATCTACAGCCCGCTGCTTACTTCCTAATTTCTGGTCCTTGCACTTTTCATTCCCTTATTTGGCTCTGTTGGCTCAGGCCTGGGCAGGTGTTGAAGAAACACCGTGACCGTGCACAACCTTATCTCATTTCCTGCTTCAACGGGAGGGTCCCCAACAATACTTGGAAGTATAATTGGTGTTTGTTGTAGTTTTATAGATATTCTTTATTGACTAGGGAAGTTTCTTATTTCTCTTTGCTAAGAGTTGTAATCATGAATGGCTATAGACTTTTACCAAGTATTTTTCTCCATCTGTTCAAGTGATAATGTTTTTTCTCCTTTATTCTTTTAATTGATTACATTGATCTTTTGCTGATGATTATCATAATATGATCAATGTAGCTGAAACATATTATTCATCTCATGTATAATCGTGTTTGACACTTTGGGGTGTTTGCTTCCATGTTCATTCCTGTTCATACAGCACCCATGTCAGGATTTGGTAAAAAGTTACTCAGACTCTGAACCGTTTCCTGCTCCCAGCCGGCGCCAGACATGCGGCTTTTCCACACCAACATCCAGCTCTCCTGTTGTCTGTGCACACCAGCTGGGCGTCCTGTGAATTAGCCCAGTCCCGGCACGGACCTCTCAGGGTTGGTGGGCGCGGGCTCCTCAGGCTCAGAGCTCAGTCCCTCAGGGCGGCCCCCACATCAACACTGCTGTCCGCACCGCTGTCTGACGTGGCTACGGATTGGGGGTTCCCGTGACCCCCTCCTCGGGGTTGATGATTTGCTAGGACGGCTCACAGAACTCAGGGAAACACTTTACTTTCTAGATTAC
>NC_138374.1:555154-569475 GCF_054177405.1 Leptonychotes weddellii
ATGAAATGTTTGGCAGTTGATTTATCCAGTCTCCAGCCTCTCTCCGAGCCTGGCATCGGGGGGTGGGACCAAAGCTCCCGCCCTCTGGTCACAGGGTTGGTTCCCCAGCACGCAGCTCCCAGCCTGAGCTGGACGGGGGCTGCCCAGAGTCACCTCCTGGGCATAAACTCATCTGTGCTCGGAAGGGGCTCATGAGCCACAAGATTGCAAGGGTTTTAGGAGCTCAGCGCCAGCAACAAAAACAAAGTCCAAGGATCCATGTCCTTCTGGGTCACAATCTCACATTGACCTTTTAGTTAGGAAGTGGTCCCTCCCCCGCCCCTTTTTTGGGAGGGACTTCGTGCTTTTACTGATACTTATTTTTTTTAAAAGTCTGGTATATGATGAAGTGGTATTTTATTTATTCTGTCCATTAATAACTGATATTTGAAAATATTTTAATATTAATGGAACATAATCTAAGAGAAGTTCAATTTTTTTACATTTCAATATCAGGCTATTAATAAGAGATAATAAAAGTAATTATGGTCAAAATTATTATATCAAAACTTACAATAAATGCTTGGTATTAGCCCACATACAATTTAGTTTTTGGTGTAAAGTTCTTTGCAAAAAAGAACCACTTGATTTACTTCACTAATGGGAATATGTCTTAATGCTGGGATGGCCTCTTCTTGGTATTTCTTCTGCTGTGGATCTTAGCATAGTTATCTGTGATTGTGTGAATGGAGTTGAGCGGAGAGGTACTCATCACGTTCATTCCAAATAAAAGTACATAACCGGTTACTATAGTAATGAGGAGGTAGATGGCAGTGCAACTGCCCAATATTTTTGAGGCCAATAGGTTAAGCCTAAGGAGTTTAGTCAAGATTCAGGAATAAGATTTCACACAAGATATAGTATGAAGCCAACTTGGGAGCTTAAGAAAGGAACAAAACCGTGAATCGCTCTTTCTGGCAATGGTGACAGTGAATTTTCTACCATTTTCCCTGTGACTTTAGATAATCTTTGCTGGCCTGGGGGGCATGAGGGCGGGGCCAGCCAGGACACTCCTCTTGTCACCGTGGAAGGCCCCCCCATCTTTTTTTTTTTTACTATTCTTCGGGAGACTTGTATAAGATTATTTGTTATTTCTTCCTTAAATTTGGGAGAGTTCCCTGGTGGAAACTTCTGGGCCTTTTTTTCTATATGGGAAGGTCATAAGTTATGATTCTGTTTACTTTGTAGTTCTGGAGCTCTTCAGATTTTCTGTTTCTTCTTGTAATTCGGTGGATTGTGTTTTTCTAGGATATTTCCACTTAATATAAAGTTTCAAGTTTGTAATATAATGTTGTTCTTAATGTGCTTTTATTATCTTTTAGTGTCTGCAGGTCTATAGGATTTGTGTCTTCCCACCCCTCTTTCCTGACCAGCCTCATCAGGAGTTACCAATTATTAGTCTCTCAAAGAACCACATGTTCTCCAGGCCACCCAAAGCCACTGGCTTTTGAGGAAGTCCCTGAGATGGCTGCTTTACTTGTAGATCACCCTTCATCCTAAGGTGCAGCCCTTTGGGCACCCAGCCTGGGCATGAAGCTTTCAGTGGGCCCTCAAGGCCGTTTTGTTGTCTCCACCTTACAAAAAAACCCAAAACAACCCAAACAAACAAAAACCAGAAGTACCATCCAACCTCTCAGCTGCCTCTTGACTCCGCAGAAACCCCCAGGACAAAGGGACCCCAATATGGCAGGCTCATTTCTCTAGATACCCATTGTCTTCTGGCACTCAGCCCAGTAACTTCTCCCAGCATCAATTACCCAGTCTTCAGAGCTTTTGGTGCGTTTTTAAAATACTTCATCCAACTTTTCTAATTCTTCATTGCAGAATAATTATTTTATCAAACCCAGTCCGTTGTTATAAGTATTGTTCTTCTCCACCTGTATTAAATTTTAAGGCAGTTATATGTGTTCATAAAGATTCTGTTTTTAATGGATCCGCAGTTTTTAGTAGAAGAAATCTAACAAAAACATTAATTTGAGTAAATATGTAAATGGATTGTTTCTTGTGAGGACTTTTAACTGTACTTGGGTGTTGAAGATTATGGATGATCGCAGATGACAAGATGAAAGCTATGAATGAGGGAGAGAAGGGGGAGAGCACATCATTCATTCATTCATTCATTCATTCAACAAACACTGTTGAGCACCTGCTGTTTGCCCCAAGCTGTGCTTGTCATGGAGAAGGATAGAGGTTTTTGAAGAAAGACCCTATCAGCTAGTGGCCTACCCTTCCTCCCCTCTTTGACCTTACATGTTTGTTGTGTATTTGTGTAGACGTACACTTTATATTATTTGGACCATTTGGTCAGAGCCCTGCAGAAGATGTCCCTCTACGAGCTCACCATCCCAGTCCTGCAGTTGGGTGTAGTAATTGCAGCATCTGTGGTAGAAAGCAAGAGCCTCAAGGATCTCTACCACCTGCGGTCAGTATGACTGTTTTATATTCAGGGAAACTGGGGAACATTTCGGTGGCTAAAGGGAAAAATTTCCCCAAAGCAATATAAAAACAAACAGCATTTCCAAATACTGATTCTGTGGTTGACTATTTCTATAAATAATAGTCCCTGTGATTTGTAAAACCAAATAAATCAATATACTGAACATAAAAATAGTAATTTTATTTTAAAATTTCGACCTGGCCCTTAAGAGAAGATCATTGTTCTACGGAAATATACGCTGAAGTATTAGAATGAAGGGCCACTGTGTCTGTGGCCTGCTCTCAGATCATCCAGAAAAAAACCATAGGGGGATGGCGGGGGTGGGGAGGCAAAACGATAAAGCTGATACGGCGAAGTGCTCGTGCTGAAGCGGTCTGGGCGAGGGATGCACAGTAACTCTTTGTAGTGTTTGTGCCGCTTTTATGTAAGCTTGAAATCCTCTCAAAACAAAACTGTTTCACATCAGAATCAAAGCAGGCCTTGTCTGCTTTGCACTCGTCACGGTGGCCACAGCCCTGCGCACGGTACCTTATTCTTCCCTCTGAAGGTCGCCCTGCGACGGTATGTGTGGAGTAAGATGTGTGGGTGAGAATTAAAATTCTTGGTACCTGAAGTTTGGTAGAGGCACCGACCGGTGTCATTTTGCTTAGGTCTAAAAATTACTGAAAACATCACTAAATTATACATTCCTCTTTCGTTCACCAATTGTTTTGAGGCCAACTGAGCCCAGTGCAGCCTGACTGTGATCCACCAGGTCCCGTGTGACCGTGTTCTTTCTCCCTATCGCCCCTTCCCCTAGACTTGCCCTTGCTTGTTTGGATTTGAAATTGCGAGAAGCAGCTGCCTACCATGAAGAGGTGGTCGGGCAGACATACATCTATGAGCTGGAGCAGGCAAGGTGTGGCCCTTCCCCACCGCTGTTCCACACCCCGTGGGCGGGACCCCAGCTCACCTGTAACCAAGGAAGGATTTGGCCAACGCGATACTGCTTCCGGCTCTGTCCCCTCCAACCCCAGGCCCCATCCTGCATCACAGCCAGACTGGGGGGCGGGAGGACGCTCAGCCTGGGGCTGCTGTGCCGGAGGTTGGGTTATCTTTGTAAACAGGTGAGTGATCGGTGGCTTCTTATAGCTATTTTAATTTGCATTCCTTGATTACTAATGACATTGGACATTTTCAGGTATTTCTTGGCCATTGTATTTCTTCTTTGGCATATCACCTGTGTTACTCACATTAGCTGCAGAAAAGAAATTGCCTTGAGAAAGGAGAAGAATAAGGAACCGCTCTTGGAAGACAGTGTGCCAACTCTGGCTGAACCCATAACTGCAGTGGACCCAGCAGAAATGAAGCCCCTCGTGGCCAAGGACAAGGTACCCTCACTCTGCAGGCAGCACCTTGTTCCTAGCCCAGCGGGGCAGCGCCGAGGCCAACCTCGGGCTGCTAGCCGGGACGTGTCTTCACCGTGAGCTGTGTCCAGACCCTCGTGCCGGGTTCCCTGGGACACCCGGGGGCTGGTCGGGTGTGCCCTGGATGTCTCTGGGCAAGTTGGAGCTACAGATCACCTCAGAGCATGCCCGCCAGAGGCACTGGGCAGGATTCAGAGAAGACCTTGGGCAGGGTGGTCGAGGCCTGGCAGCTAAAGAGTGGCCAGGAAGTCTGACCACTAACCAGCTCCCCTTCCACACAGTGGGCTCACTTTGTGTGGGCTCGCCCATCAAGGAAAGTAGCCATCCCAGCCACCACGCTCCGAACGCCTGTCACCACGGGCATTCCACCCTTGGGACTCCATTTGGGAGCCCCCAACGTCAACCATTTGGGAGACGTGGTAGGAACATGCCAGGCCCCCACGTGTCTTGCCGAATTCAGGGGCTCAGTGACACCTCCCGTGCTGGTCCAGGTGCCGCCTGGTACCGGAGAGTGGGGTCACAGAGCATGGGGCATGGGCGGGAGCAGCGGCAGCAAGGACCAGCTCCGATGCCCCCGGGGGCGAGCTGGTGGGGGAGGAGAGATGGCTGTCCCAGGAGACCGCTCGCTACCGAGGCAGGGGCCCGGCCTGGTGGGAAACCACGGACGGTGGGCAGCTTCCCGCCAGCCATGGCGCAGACCTGCCTGCCCTGCCTTCCAGCTCCTGAAGATAAACGGAGAGACCGGGAGGGGCCTGGAAGGGACATCCTTCCCCCAGCTGTGGACCCTCAAAGCAGAAGTGCTGCTGGACATGGACCTGTACCAGCCTGCGAGGCTGCTGCTGTCGGAGGCCTACCTGGCCTTCCAGGTGAGGGGCTGCGGGGCCCGGGGGGCGCCTGCACCGCCGGAATCAGCCCCGCCCGCCTGCGCACCACAGCAGCTCTCTGGGACTCGGGCTGTCTGCTTGGAAGCTGGCTTGCCGCTCCCCATTCTGGAACGTCCATCCTGGACTTGGATCTAAGTCTCTGCCCTTCTCCTGTTTCTCTGGTTGTCGTTCATTCTTTGTGGAGAGTTTGCTAAAGTCCCTGCTTCCTATGGTTGCCGCGGGTCTGATTCCACGGATGGCAGTGTTCCCGGCGCTGCGTTTCCTGATGTTGCGTGCAGAGGCTGAGAGCCTGGAGGGCCTGGGGCTAGGCCCCCGGCCCATGAGTTTTGTCCTTACTCCTCAGGTGTGGGCCCTGCAGGTATCTGTGGTCTCTCGGGGTTTTCTGAGCCCCCTCACAAAGGCTTGCATTCCAGTCTGGCTGTTCAGATCTTAGCTCCTTAGCCCCCCTGCTACTCCCGTCTGCTCAGCTTCTTGAACCTGCTCTGCCCTTGAGCACAGATCTTTGGGCCCTCCTGGTGCCCCCGTGATTGGCCCTTCTAGTGCCAGCACCTGGAGGCTCCAAAGCCCCAGCTGTCTCCTCCCGAGCCGGGCTGTTGCTTTTCTCCGGGGCTCTGCCCTCCGTGAGGATGGATGCCTGTGTGTGCATCCCTCCCCATAGAGATGGTGGCCCTCCGGCACCTGCGGACAGGTGGTTCTATCTGCATCCAGCTCGGAGAACTGCATTCACGGGGGATGGGGGGGCAGGCAAGGCAAAACTAAAGGACCAGACAGGCTGTCCCTGGTTTTGAAGGACTCGAGAGAGAGAGAGAAGTCCCTAATAAAAGCACAAAACTTCAAGGCCATGGGAGATTCAGGCAGTGGGCAGGGTGCTCAGGCCAACACAGATAGCTGTGTGCAGGCCGGACTGCAAAGGGGTGAGGCCGGGGGCAAGAGAGGGAGCACCCAGGGTGGGACTGAGAGGCTGGCAACAGCCTCTTCTGAGACCAGTGGGTCAAGGAGCCAGGTGTCAGCTCCTGGGGAGTGTCCATCCCCAGAGGGTGGAAGGGGTACCTTCGCTCCTCCAGACACCACACTGCCCCTCCCAAGCCTTCTCTCACGTGTCCCACATGCGCGGATGGTGCTCTGCCCACGGGCCTTTCCCTTCTGGCCGTCCGCTGCCCTCAACCACCCACACCATGGCCACGTTTCTGTGGGGCCATGGTGGTCAGAGCCTGGTGATGTCTCCTTGGGGCGTCTGCAGGCACCAGCCCCTGCTTCCGTCCACTGCAGCCCGCAGTCTGCGTCTTCGCTGTGGCTCCCCCCCACCCACCGCCGGCCAGTATGTCCACCGCCTGCGTCTACCTCCTCTCCTCGCCTCCAGCCTGTATTTGCCTTCTGCGGCCTTGGCTGTTGGACCACAGGCCCCAGGCCCACCAGGCCCCCTCCTCAGTCTCTTCGGGCTGCATGCTCAGTGCTCTGTCTGGAGCCAGCCGCCTTGGACTCCTGCTCTTCCTGCCTGAGCACCCCGCGTCCTCCTTCCCCGGGTGCGGTTCAGAGGCCAACATCACCCCCACCCCATGCCCAGGCCACCTGCAACTGTGTGCGATGGATGGGGGATGAGATGGCCCCGGCGGGCTAGGGTGCAAAAGTCCGTTCGCCCCCCCCCCCCGCTGCCCTCGGCCAGCATCTGGACGGCGGCTCCCGGGAGGGCACTGGGGACTGCCGCTAAGGGGAGGGGTCAGGAACCCTGGAAGTGGGTTTTCGCACATGCACAGGCCAGAAGCCTACCCAGCCCCATGCCCTGAGGGCAAATATGGGGCGTCCTTCAGAGGTGAGGGGCAGCCCAGTGGACACTGTGTGGGAAGGCCTGGTGCCCCGAGCTGCTCTCACGCTGTCTCTCCCCCCGCACCCCATCTTCTCTCCGCACATATACATATTTTAGGAGCTCAATGACCCTTGTGCGGAAGCAAGATGTCTGCACCTTCTTGCACAACTGGCAAACAAGGAGAGAAACTACGGACAAGCGAAGAAGATGGTGGAGCAGGCCCAGCACCTGGGAGGGGGCGAGGAGTTCTGGTACAGCTCAGCCCTGACTCTGGCAGACACGCTCCTGGCCATGGGAAGCGACGGCAGCGAAGTGGTGGTAGGGCCCCCCTGGCGCTCTCCGAGGGGGGCGTGTGGCCGGGTCTCTGTGTCTGGGAGCCACATACAGACGTCAGCGCCCTGTCCTCCTCAGGCCTTCCAGTTGTTTCAAAGACTCATCGATACCTTCAGGGTCCTGCAGAAGGAAAGACCTAACCGAGTGCCCATCTTGGAATTTATGGTCACAGACCTAGAAGCCAGGTAGTCCTTTGTAGGAAAAACTTAATTCACATGAAAGCCAGGGTTGACTTTTTCTTTATGAGGTTTTCCAAACCTGTGTGCAGCACGTGGCCCCTGGGGGAGGGGGCCCGGGGAGGTCGCCAGAGCCTGACCTTCGGCCTTCCCGCTCCTGGGGGCAGTGTCTCTTCCTTTCCAGTGTGCCTTTTTCTTGGGACAGGGATGCAGGTGGCTTGTTTGGTTCCTAAATTCTCAGGGGACGCCTCTGAGCTCCCCCCAGGTGTTCGTGGACACCTGTGAGGTGAGGGGCAGGCAGACCCCCCGCGGGGATCTGGCTGCCGGGTCTTCTCCGTCCCCCGTGACAGTGTGGAACTCGGTGCCATGAGCAGATGCCTCCCTGGGGTCTGTCGGGCTCTGTCCTCACCTCTGCGCCGGCTGCTTCCCGAGCCTGTCGCCTGTCTGGGCACAGAGCTTTGAAGAGTGGCAATGGCCTTCTGTGCTTATTGATCGTTCAGATTTTTGGCTTCTCTTTGAGCTATCTTTCTGGGAATTTGTATTCTTCTGGAAAATTGTTTCCTCTGGGATTTGGGTCGTGTTGGTATGTGTTTCTGGATCTTGTCCTGTAACGTCACAGAGTCTTTGTCCCCCGCCCCGCGCCCGTGCCCCGCTCTTCTCCTAAATCAGGGCTGCGCGTCACCATTTCATTGACCCGAACAAAGAAGCAGCCGAGGCTTGTCGTCTTCGTTTTCCGCGTTGTGTTTGTTCAGTTCTGGGTCCTGTATCCGAGAGGGGCTGTTCCTGGCTGCCCACATGCACGGGTTCCCGCTCCTATTCAGGGTTCCCGGGACTCCAGCCGGCGGCACCCGCGCGTCGGACGTGGGTTTCCGTGTGGGTTCCTGCCCCTGAGGCACAGGAGGGCGGTGCTGCGGCTGGCGGGGGAGGATGCCACTTTCCAGCTTGACTGTCTTGTGATGGAAGCATGTGGCCTGTGTGGTTTCTGGCCTGCGGGAAGGGCGCTCAGCGTCACGGTGACGCTGCCCGGGCTGCAGTCAACACATGGGACGGTCCACGCCCCCCGCAGATGTGTGCGCCTCCGCATCCGGGCCGTTCAGGGACTACTTGACTGTGAATGCTTGTTTCTGCTGACCGAACTGGATGATCACTTGATGGAGATTGAGAAAAAGTTGACCACCTGGGGCTACAGAGAGAATTGTGTGGACATAAAACTAGAGCGCGCAAAGATAAAGAGGTGAGCAGCCCTGCTGGGGGGGCCCTCCTGGGGGGGGCTGAGGGGCTGGCGCTCTGAGCACAGTCCGGGACCGTCCCTATGCCCCCACCCTCCTGCCCCTTGTCCTGACCCATGCCCAGCTCTCCTCCTGGGTCAAGCCCCCCTTGGGTCCCATTGTCCTCCAGCAGAACCTCCTCCTGGCCCTGTGGCCACCTGCACCTCCCTCCAGGACAGCAGCACAGGGGGTGTCCGCGCTCTCGTCCGGCCCCCTCAGTGTCCTACCTGTTGCGTCTCTGCAGACACACGGACATACGCCTCCCAGCGCCCGCCCCCCCAACACCCACAGCGTTCACATGTTGGTCACACTTGGGCAGACACAGGTCACACCCACATGTGCACATTGCCGGTGACCACTCACAGATGCTCACTCACAGCCATACACACGTGAACCCCACATGCCCCTGCACCTGCTCACACCCGCACCGGCCTGAGGAGGAGCCCGGGAGCTGCCCTCCAGCGGGCCTCTGTCAGCCTCCCTCATGCGACCTCTCAAAGTCCCCACTGTCATCGAGGGTAGAGACTGGCCCAGAGGCAGAGGAACGAGGCCAGGCCTCAGTAAACGGCCTCCCTCTCCCACCTCCCCTCCATCCATCCAGCCCTGGGCCGCCCCGTGCTTGGGCTACATGCAGGCATTTCGAAGCACGACAACCAAATGTTGTTTAGAAGGTATTAAAAAAGCCTTGATGAGGGAAAAACCACCTGGACACTTGTGGAATGTAACTCTGATCCTATTATTACAGAACCAATATATGGTCATTGTAGAACTTTAAAAAATGCAGAAACCACAAGTAGGAAAACAAGGCAGTTAAATCAGCACAACTAATATCGTGGTGTTGGTTCACTGGATCTGTTAGGCATAGATTTAATTTTACAGAAATAGTGTAGAGTGCACACTTACTTTGTGCTGAGATACAGTGACAATATCTTTACATATAGAACAACTAATCATAAAATTTAAAGCACTAATAAAAATACAATATAATTATTTAAAAATTATATACTGTGCATTTTGTTAATACTGATGGTATAATGCTTGAAATTTTTTTTCTAAATTCCACTCTTCCATCTTATAAAGATTATGTGCCCAAAATGAGAAAAATGAAGAGCAAAAAGCCGCGTATCACTTGGAGGCGTACGACTTGGTCCAAAGAGCTGTGGCCGAGGCGGAGGAGCTGTTCCTCAGGGTGCAGGGCTTACTGTCCTTGCAGGAGGTGAGTGTGTGTCCTGGGTCCCTCCCTGCAGCCCAGAGCTCCCCCTCGGCACACACAGATACACCCTGCACTTGCGCTAAACAGGCTGCCCGCTTTCAGTTTGGCTGAGGTTTGCCCTCCCTTCCGAAGTAACCAAGAAGTGGACAAAAATGTGAAACAGACACACACTAGATGTCCACATGAGCACCGTCATCCCTGAACAGAGGCGGCCCTGCCCCTGTCCACACTCACTGCAGAAGCAGGGGGCCCAAGGGGGTCAGGAAGGTGTCAGTCTCCCACTCAGGCTTGGAGTGGCACCTGCTCCCGCCAGCCAGACTGGACAACCTCGTGACCCCAGAGCACTGCACAGAGCAGACAGAAGGTCTTGTCTCAGTCAGGGATAATCCGCCTTGGATGAGCCCTGCCCTGGATCTGCCTGAAAAGTCGTAGAAGACCGAAGAGGACCACCGTGTTTGCAGATGGTGGTCCCAGAGCAAAGGCAAAAGCAGGACCACAAGTGTCCATCTGCCAAAAACGGAAGACGCACAATGTCTGGCAACCAGTGCAAAATTACCATGACAAAATCCCAATCAAAAATGGCATGCAAAATTACCATGCCAAAAAGCAGGGAAGATATACCTCATAACATGCAGAACAATCCATCAAGACCAACCGAGAACTGGCACGGATATCACAATGCAAAGACAAGGGTGTTAAAAGTTACTACTGACCAGTTTGTGTGTGTGTGTGTGTGTGTACATATATATAAACTAAGACCACAAGGCAATTAAAGTAGAAATCAAAAAGCAACATAAAACATAGAATAGTTAAGTCCATAGAGACAGAAAGCTGATCAGTGGTTGTAGGGGAGGGGGCTGGGGAGGGGCATAAGACATGGCTGTTGAGTGGGGAGGGGGTTCCCTTTTGGAATGACAAAACATTTTGGAAGTAGATAAGGATGATGTTGCACAAGGTTGTGAATGCGCTAAGTACCACTGAATTGTACACTTTAAAATGGTTATTTTATGTCATATGAATTTTACCTCAATTAAAAAAAAATACCAGAAAGTTATGGGTGAAATACCCAAATATTTGGAAAGTAAATAGCATCCATTAACGATGAGCCAGAGAACAAATCAAAAGGGAAAGTATTTCTGAACTGAAGGGGGGAAAAACACATGTCAGAATTTTTAAGATGTCTCTAATTGCAATGCTTAAGGGAAAATTTGTAGCACTATATAACTGTATGACAAAAGAAAAAAGATCCCAAACTAATGACCTTAGCCTTCACTGTAAGAAAGTAGAGGAAGAGCAAACTCTAAATAAGAAGAAAGGAAATTGAAGATCAGAGCAGAAATCAGTGAAATAGGAAACATAAAAATAAAAGATAAAATCAACAAAACCACAAGTTGTTATTTGAGATAAATAAGTTCATACATTTCTGTCCAGACTGATCAGGAAAAAAAGAGAGGACATAAATGATCAATATCTGAAATAAGAGATGTAACATCACCATTGATCCTATACATATTAAAAGGATAATAAGGGAATATTCTGAACAACTTTATGATGATATAGAACAATTCCTTGAAAGACACAAACAACCAAAACTCATAAAAAAAAAAAAATAGATCACCTGAATAGCCCTCCATCTGTTAAAGAAATGGAATTTGTAGTTAAAAGTCTTTCCACAAAGAAAACATCAGAGCCAGGTAGCTTTACTGGTGAATCCTAGCAAACATTTAAGGAAAGCATAATACACAAAGTCTTTTAGAAAATTGAGAAGGAAGGAACACATCCCCACTCTGTAAGGCTAGTATGACCCTGATACCAAAACAAAAACTACAGATCATTATTATTCATGAACACAGATGTAGAAGTTCTAAACAAAATTTTAGCAAATTAAATCCAATAATGTGTAAAAAGGATAACACATCAATGCCAAGTTAGAGTTATCCTGGGATTGTTTAACATTCAAAAATCAATCAATTTGGCTCACCATATTTTTTTTTTAAATTAAAAAACCATATGATCACCTCAGTTGACAAAACCCAACGCTCATTCCTGATTGAAAAAAAAAAAAGACTCCTGGCAAACTATTAATAGAAGGAAAGCTCCTCCAGCTGATAGACTGCATCCATGAAAACACTAGGGCTCACGTCACACTTAGTGGGAAAAGCAAAGCCCTCTTGCTACCTTCATTCAGAATTATACTTGAGTTGTAGCCAATTCAATAGGTAAGAGAAAGAAATTAAAAATGCCCAGTCTAGAAAAGAATAAGTAAAACTGTCTTTGTTTACAGATGGCAGGATTATCTGTATAGAAAATCTCAGCAGGGGTGCCTGGGTGGCTCAGTCGGTTGAGCATCTGACTCTTGATTTCAGCTCAGGTCCTGATCTCAGGGTCATGAGATTGAGCCCCAAGTTGGGCTCCATGCTGGGTGAGGAGCCTACTTAAGATTCTCTCTCCCTCTCCCACTGCCCCTTCTCCACCTGCTTGCTCTCTCTTAAAAAAAAAAAAGAAGAAAGAATCTCATGCAATCTACAAAAATGATAATAAATGTACTAGGACTAACAAGTGATTGCAGTAATGCTTCAGGACGCAAGAACAATATGCAAATATTAATTTTATATTTCTATATACTCTCAACGATTGATCAGATATTAAAAATTCAGAAACAAAACCATTGGACAGCATAAAAATGAAATTTGACAAAAGTGAAAACTTACCCCTGAGAACTAGAAAACATCACTGAGAGAAACTGAAGAAGACTTAAATAGATGGAGAGATACACAATGTTCATGGACCAGAAGACTTGCTATTACTAAGATCTCAATAAATTTTCTGCAATCCTGACCAAGAAGCTGCAGGCTTTTTATAAAAATTGAAAAAAAATATTCTAAATTTCATTTGGAATTGCAAAAGATGTAACATAGCAAACACAACTTTAAAAAAGAAAAACTGAGTTGGAGATCTAACACTACCTGATTCTAAGACTTATTATAAAGTGACAGGAATCAAAGCAGTGTGGTTTTAGTGTAAAAGTAAGACAAGCAGATCAATGGAACATAACAGAGAATCCAAAAATAGATACACAGACAGACAGAAGATTGCTTTTCAACAAACAGCAAAGGCAATTCAGTGAAGAAAGGCTACTCCATACAACAGTAGGTGCTGGAGCACTTGGAAATCCCCATGCAAAAGACAGACTTCAGTTCATACCTCACAGCAGACACAAGATTCAACCCCAAGAGGACCATAGATCTGAAGGCAAGAGCTGAAACTATAAGGCTTCTAGAGGAAAACATCTTTGGGACCTTGGGTTCAGTAAAGATTCCTTACATACGGCAACAAAAGCAAGATCCATGAGAGAACTGATAAATTAGAGCCTGCTCTTCAAAAGACGGTATTCAGGGAGTGAAAAGACAAGGCACAAACTGGGAGAAAATATTTGCAAACCATATGACTGACAAGGTCTTGTATCCAGAATATAAAACCCTCGTAAAACTTATAATAAGAAACAACCCCAGGGGCGCCTGGGTGGCTCAGATGGTTAAGCGTCTGCCTTCGGCTCAGGTCATGATCCCAGGGTCCTGGGATCGAGTCCCACATCGGGCTCCCTGCTCGGCAGGAAGCCTGCTTCTCGCTCTCCCACTCCCCCTGCTTGTGTTCCTGCTCTCACTCTCTCTCTCTCTGTCAAATAAATAAATAAAATCTTTAAAAAAAAAAAAAAAAGAAACAACCCCATAAAAAGTGGGCAAAGAGTTGAGCAGACATTTTTCCAAAGAAAATATGTGGATGGTAAATAATTACATGAGGGGAAGATGAACCCACAAGTGAGTCAGGGAAACCATCAGAGCTATTAAAATGGCTGCAGTTTAAAAGACAGCATAGCAAATGTTAGCACGGACCACAGCTTGGCAGTTAAACATGGGCCACCAGAGGAACCAGCATCCCATGCCTAGGAATTAATTTACCTGAGAAAGGTGAAAGCCCACGTCCACACAGAAGCTCTCGCACACGTGTTCACGACCGTTGTATTTGCAGTAGCCCCGAGTGTGAGTGGATACTCGCGCTGGGGCCCACCTGTACGACAGGTGCTCCTCATCAGTGGAAAGGTGTGAGTGCAAGCAGCAACGTGGATGGGTTGGAAATAAATACGGGAGTGGAATCAGCCGGAGAGAGCACATGCTGTGTGAATACAGTGGTACAAACTCTAGAACTTGCAAACCAGCTTGTGGTGCTGGAGTGTGGCCCCTTGCTGCCTGGGAGGGAGGACCCGGTTAGAAAGGGGCGTGACGCACCAGTCAGAATGGCTAAAATTAACAAGTCAGGAAACAACAAATGTTGGCAAGGATGTGGAGAAAGGGGAACCCTCCTACACTGTTGGTGGGAATGCAAGCTGGTGCAGCCACTCTGGAGAACAGTATGGAGGTTCCTCAAAAAGTTGAAAATAGAGCTACCATACGATCCAGCAATTGCACTACTGGGTATTTACCCCAAAGATACACATGTAGGGATCTGAAGGGGCACCTGCACCCCAATGTTTATAGCAGCAATGTCCACAATAGCCAACCTATGGAAACAGCCAAGATGTCCGTCAACAGATGAATGGATAAAGAAGATGTGGTGTATATATACAATGGAATATTATGCAGCCATCAAAAAATGAAATCATGCCATTTACAACAACGTGGATGGAACTAGAGGGTATTACGCTAAGTGAAATAAGTCAATCAGGGCGCGTGGGTGGCTCAGATGGTTAAGCGTCTGCCTTCG
>NC_138374.1:569575-584546 GCF_054177405.1 Leptonychotes weddellii
ATGTTAATAAAAATTAATTAAATAAATAAATAAAAAAGAATGCTTATCCATTCAAAAAAAAACAAGAAAGGGGCGTGAGGATGTGGGGGCGAGGGACCCGTGCGTTGTTTTAATCGCGGTGCTCTGTGTCTGGCATGCCCAGTTGCAGAACATCAACACGCCTCTGATGAGGAAGCTGGCGCTCCTGCGGCTCAGCCTTGCAGAAGCGTCTCTGGACATGCTGCAGCTCATGTGGGCGGAGGCCCAGGCCCAGCAGCTTGAGCAGGGCTCCATGGACAAGCTGCTGGCCGACTATCTGCAGAGCTTGAGTGACTACACCTCCACAGGCCTGGTAACCGTCCCGAGATGAAGTGGGCCCATTGCTCTCGGTCCCGTCTGTGGGGTGCTGTGCTGGGACGGCAGGACTGACCAGGAGAAGGCGCAGGGCCGAGCTCTCTGCCTGCGAGCGCGTTCTCAGCCCCGGCGGCTCCCAGGGCCCCCGGTCTGACAGCCTTGGGCGTCTCCTGGGGGACGTTCCCAGGGGCATTGCACTCTCCTACCCAGGGTATGCGTTTGCTTTGACTAATTATGGCAGCATATTAAAGAGCTCTACAAAGGTGAATTCATTTTGTTAAAAAAAAAAGTTGAGTTTGCAAAAGATCTGAAGGAAACGTCCTGCCATTTCGGACATTTTCTTAGATTTCATGTACTATGAATCAAATTAACTTGATGTAACCATAAATACATCAAAGATAGGCCTAAAATTGAACTTGATATGAGCTTATCCATTTGTCAGTCAGTGAGTCTCAAATTAAGGTTATATAAGCAGATTTTAGTGACCCTCCCAACACCTAAGCCCTGGAAACCCTCCCCAAAGGCCAGAGGGTGCATTTCTCAGCTTGGATGGCACCACTCCTGGGGGCGTTAGACCAGGGAACTCAGGGACAGGATGGGGTGGTGGGGGGGATCGGGGGTGTTAGAGGGTAGTCCTCTGGCACTTTCCAGGGCAGGGTGCAAGTAACCACAAGGCGGTTTGTGTTCCTGTAGAAATGGTTCATGCTGAGGCGGACCCTGGCCCACGTTGTGTTGGCGCAGCTGGGGAGCCTGCATTCGCTGTGTGCCGGCTGCGTGGAGATCCGTGCTCAGGTCCTGGGCCTGGCGGGGAAGGCCCTCCGCCTGCTGGCCATCCACGCAGACCCCGAGCACCCCACCTGCTACTGGGAGGAGGGCCTCTCGGTATGTGCTCACCTGCAAGCCCCTCACCCATGCGTAAAAACAAAAGCAGCTATTTCAACCTCACCTAATCTCAGTAAGAACAGGGATATGAAACAGGCCTCGAATTGTCCCTGGTTAAGAAGGGTGGTGTGGGGCGCCTGGGTGGCTCAGTTGGTTAAGCGACTGCCTTCGGCTCAGGTCATGATCCTGGAGTCCCGGGATCGAGTCCCGCATCGGGCTCCCTGCTCGGCGGGGAGTCTGCTTCTCCCTCTGCCCCTCCCCCTCTCATGTGCTCTCTCTCATTCTCTCTCTCTGAAATAAATAAATAAAATCTTTAAAAAAAAAAAAATTTAAAAAAAGAAGGGTGGTGTGGCCTGAGAAAGGGAGAAAAAGGCAAGCAGTAGTCTCTCCGGCGTGACCAGTGGGTGGGAGAGAAAAACGGACTTCTGGAGACAGACTCTGGAGAGGAAGGGGGAGTGAGCACGTAGGTGGTCCACGTGCAGGACGTCCCAGCCCCAAATGTGGGCGTCCCGCCTGCATCTCAGCAGCTCTCCTCCAGGGGGTCTGGCGTCTGCCTGAGTGCCGGGTGCAGAAAACCCCCCTCCTCACGTGCAGCAGGGAACCCCAAGCCCCCTCACTCCCTTCCGCCACCCACACTGTCTCTAGAGCCCCCAGCAAGGCTGCCCAGCAGGCCTGGTGGCCCCGGGACAGGAATGCTGGTGATAGTTGCTGCCACGGGCTCTAGAAGCAGCAGGCCACTGGGCTCAATGCCTCTGTGGATGGCACTCCTTCCACCTGGAAGGAGCCTGCTGAAAGGCAAAGTCAGGCTTATCGCCATGGACTCTGCTCTTACAGGAGGACCCCAGCCCCGAGCAGCTGGGCTCCATACCCCCGTGTGATTGCCAGTCCGGACGTGTTGTCTGTGTGGATCCCAGGACCTAGGACTGGACTCACATTTGGGGGCAATGATGGAGTTTTGGCTCCGCGCTCGGTCTGTGTGTGCTGAGCACCTACACAGGTGTGGAGTCAGGTGGACATCGACCACAGGTGCAGCCTTAGCAGTCCCCTCCCCTCGGGGTTGGGGTCCTCGCCTGTGGAATGGCACTGACCATGCTCCCTCTCAGAGGGGCCAACGGGGAAACACACGCAGGTGTCCTCCAAGAAGTGTGCCCACTCAGCCCCACCCCTGTTCCGCAGCCCCATTCCCCAGCCGGGCTTCCCCCTGCTGGTCCCTGTCGTGACCCCACAGACCCAGAGGCTCCCTCTGTACCTGCTGCCTGGCGCCCCTCCCTGGCAGAGTCCCCTGGCACCCCCGAGGACCTCGTCAGGGTGGCTGGTCCTGCAGTCAGGCAGGCCCAGGTCCCTGGGGGCAGGTGGGCGCCTGCCTTGCTCGGTCCTGGCGGCACGGTGCTTGCTGGCTGGTGCCCATGCCTGGGGAAGGTGACTTGCAAGGATTGAAGGAAAGTAAGCCGGAATTCGATTGTTCTGAGACTGGGGACACTCGGGCCTGCTTCTCTAGAGCTGTTTCCCCGCCCAGGCTGCACCTGCCAGCCGCCAGGTCTCCTGGCCGGGGCCCCGCAGGTCAGTCCAGTCGGTGAGAGGCCTGACGGCTACCTGCAGCACGCCTCACCGAGGGGTCCCACAGAGATGCCCCAAGTGCGACGGGCACAGCCGGGCTTGGCAGTGGTTTGGATGCTGGCTGACAGGTGTCTTCTCCGCAGGCCAGCCCTGAGCTGAACGGCCTTAGGCAACTGGAGACGCTCCCGGAGGACAGGGCCAGCAAGGATCACTACGAGGACCTGCGGGCCTCGAGGGCCACCCCCAAGGAGCACCGCAGGAAGGGCTCGGATCAGCAGGTACGGCCACACCTCCTGCCCCGTGAGGCCCCGCCCACAGAGCCCACCTGAGCCCGAGCCTTGCGCCCCCGCAGAGGAGGACGGTGCTGGCCCGGCGGCACCTGGCCCAGGCCTCCGAGGCGCTGCTGCAGTGCATGCAGGTCGCCCTGGGGAGCCGCCTCCTGGACGTGGCCGCCGCCGCCAGCCTGGACATGGTGGAGTGCACCGGCGCCCTGGACCCGGAGGCCACCTGCCAGTTCCTGGCACTGTCTCAGGTACGGCTCTGCTCTGTGCCCCTTCCTCAAGGCCCTTCTTGGCCACCTTGGAAGGGGCACTTCCCTGGACACCCGGCACTCCCTCCTGCTGGTGGGCTGGCCAGCCAGGCTACAGCTGGCGTCTCTGCCTTGAGAGGGTGGTGCTCAGCTGGAAGAGGCAGCTTCCGGTCACCGGAAGAAGTGGGGAAGGCTGTCCCATCCTCCTGGGGTTCCCCTGAGCCCCAGCCCCCATTACTGACGTCCTGCTGGTCCACCAAGCCTCATGCTCTTGAGGCTGAGAGCAAAGAAGTGAGCAGGTGCTGGGGGCACCTGGTGATGGCCGGTGGCCAGGAGAAGCACAGCATCCCAAGATGAGCAGCCCCTGGCCCCCCTCCCACATGGGCGCCCCCTGGCCCAGGGCAGGGCTCAGGCCCTCGGCCCCGTCCCGGGTCTGTTTCAGAGCTGCCTGGCTTCAGAAATGATGCGGGATGTCCTGTTCACGGCCACGGCCAGCACCAGCAGCTCGCAGCTCGCGGCCCTGCTGCAGCTCGAGCACCAGCTGAAGCAGAAGGGGAGGACGTCCACCAGCTTCTTTGCGAGCGTGGAGCAGACATTGGCTGTCATTTCCAAGGTGAGCGAGCCGTCCGCGCCTGCCTGGGCCACACAGCCCAGCAGTGCCACTCTGTCGATAGCTGTGTGGTTCTGGGGGCGTCACTCGCCCTCTCTGACCTCTGCCTCCTCGAGGGCCTCCTGGTGACTGTAATGCCCAGGCCTGCAGCAGGTCGGGAGGGGACAGGGCCCCCGAGGGTCTTCTGGAGGGGGCGTGCTTCTTTCAGCCCGCAGTAAAACACTGCAGACGCTAGCATGTCCTATCGGCTTGGATGAGCAGGTGTGAACTGGGGTGTTTAAGGAAACGGAACTTGATGAAATGCAACGAATCGGGACGGCAGCCTGGAGCACTCTGACCGATCCCACTCGTCTTCCTCCCCTGCTGTTCTGTGCGCACCTGTGTGGGTCCGACCTCAGCCCTTCGTCCAGAGCTTCTCTTCTCCTCTGATGCTTGGGGCTGGGTCGTTGTTTGTGGTGGGGCGTCCTGTGCACCATGGGTGCTCACCAGATGCTGGCAGCCCCTGCCCCAGCTGCGACAACCACAAAGGTCCCCAGAATCATCCCCCACTGAGCGCCGGTGCTGGAAAGTCTCGCCTTCTCCTGAAGAGCAGTGCAGGCCGTCACTGGTGCAGGGAGGAGCGGGCCAGTCCACCCGGAGAAGCAGCACAGCCCAGGCGCCGACCCTTGGAGGACACGTCCATGTGTGTCCACTGAGGCTGGGGTGGGCGTAACCCACCTCAGAGGAACCTTGAGGGACCAAATACGGTGATGCACGTGCAGTGCTGAGGATGGGGCTGGATGTGGGGGTGCAGGGGCTTGGTCCATGGCGATGCGGGTCTGTGGCGGGCTGGGTCGGTGGCGGGGCGGGTCCGTGGCGGGCGGGTCTGTGGCGGGCGGGTCCGTGGCGGGGAGGGTCCGTGGTGGGCGGGTCCGGGGCGGGGCGGGTCCGTGGCGGCCAACTCCATCTGGAGTGCTGTGAGGGCTCCTCCTCCTGCTGTCTCAGGGATCCTTGCGGAAGACCTGCAGTGACTGGGTCAGGTGCACAGACCAGTCACAGACTCGGGGGTCGGCTGCACTTGGGGGTGGGGCACGGACCACAGCCAGGCACGCCAGCAGCCACAGCAGGAGCCTGGTGATGAGCAGAAACTGCTGTCCTTAGGCCTCTGCTGTGGACAGGAGAGGCAGGCTGAGCTACAGCTCCTGAGAGGGGAAGCTGTCCGCAGCGAGCTGTCCCCGACTGCCCCCCGCCCCGTGTCAGTGCTGACCTGCTGGGACTCGCAGCAGGCTGGGACGACCCACCTGGGGACTGCAGCTGCATCCTGGGCTGCAGGGAGTTTGCCTGAAACTCCTTGTGGTTCTCATGGCACCTGGGAAATAAGGACCATCCTGGGAGGAAGGGGCCTCAAGGACACCAGCTCCAGCAAGACGCCACGTGAGGTCTTCTCAGGGAGCGCGAGCACGGCACGGGGAAGGCGGACTAGCAGAAGATCGCCCCGCTGGAGAGGGAAGCAGGGATGAGCTGAGACAATAGTGACACAATGGCTTACGGTCTCCCCAAACTCACGAGCCCCCAGGCTCAGGAGTGCCGGCATCCCCACTCAGGAGGAACACAAGAAAGCCGCAGTGCATCCACGAGCACCAAGCCGCCGCTGCCCAGGTCAGAAACCCCGAGGGCCGCCAGCAAGGAGCCACGGGCGCCTGCGAGCCGGCCGGGAGACCACTGCCCACCGCAGAGCACAGACACGCATGGACGCACAGAAACCGAGGGAGTGGGCCGCCAGGTGGCCTGCAGCACAAGAAGCTAGGAGGGCCGGCCAGACAGAAACACCAGAATGCACAAGAGAACCAAGAATCCCACAGAGGCAAATATTTACATCCAAGGAAATAAATTCTAAGTGTGTAAAACAGTAATTTTAACATCTTGTGGAGCTGAGCTTATTTTGTGGAAGTAAAATGAAAGACAATGATGCAAAAAGCAGGAAAGATTAAACAGAGTTTACAATGCAGAACTTCTGTCACTACTAGGGAAGGGTAAAATTACATTTTTATTAGATTATAATAAGCCAAAGGTGAATGTCATGGTCCCTAGGGTAACCACTAAATTAATGTGTAACTAAGTTAATAAAAAGAAAAAATTCAAATAATAGTATTTTATTATCCCAAAGACAGGCAAAAAGAGTGAGGAGAGAGAATATAAAAACATATGTTCCCAGTAGGAAAAAGGCAGGGCAATTGTATTTCAAAACCCAAATATATATATAATTACAATAAATGTAAGTCGACCAAACCCTACAAGTCAAAGACTTAAAATTGTCAGATTGGTTGACAAGAACAACAAAATCCAATCACATGCCGCTTAAATGGGACCTGCTTCACATATAAGGACACAGAAATGTTGGATGGAAAAGATGAGAAACAGTATCTAAGTCATGAAGATACTCATCGGATGAAAGCCAGGTGACCCGGGGATCAGTCGACAGGGAATCAGCATCCTCGGTCTGTACGTACAATGATGTAGCTTCAAATGCACGAAACAGAAGTGACAGGAATAACAGCAGCACTGGACAGGCCTGCATCCGGTGGGAGACCCACTGCCGGCTCGGCTTCCCATGGAAGTAAGCACACAGGGGTGTGTAGGAAAGCTGTTCGTGTGTAGGTCTGCGCGGATGTTCACAGAGACGTTCACAGAGCGCAGCACCGACCATGACTGGGTTCTCTTCTTTCCAAGTGTGCAGGGAGCGTGCGCCAGGATGGACTGGTGCCGGGCCATAGCAAACCTCAAGACTCTCCAACCAAGGGAAATCATTCCCTTTGTTGTCCAGCCATAGTACAATTAAATTAGCAACCAATAACTGAAAGATACAATTAATCTGAAATTAAACAATATACTTACCATCATCAATTAGTCAAAGGAGAATTCACAATGAAATTTAGAAAATATTTTAAACTGACTTGGAGAATGAAAATGTCATATATCAAAACCTATGAGACTTGTCTAAAGCAGGGCTTAAGGAAAAATACAGCCTTGAATACAGGGAGAAAATCTTAAAAACAGTAATTTAGGTTTTGACTTCTAGAAGCTAGAATAAAAACATCTCTAAGAAAAATAGAAGGTAACAAATAAGAAACACGACAGAAGCAATGGAATTAAAACAAATATATGGTAGAGGAAACCAACAGTGGTAGAAGGGTTCCAAAGAGAAAACTAATAAAATTGATGAACATTTAGGAAGACTCGAAAAGGAAAAAAAAGAAAGAAAGAAAGCCCCAAATTCCACTATCAGCAATAAAAAGACATCATGGAGATCCTTCAGACTTCAAAAAGCCAATAAGGGAATATTCTGTACGACTGTGCTCTGGTAAAGTTTGGCAATCTGGATGGAATAGAGAAATTTCTCAAAAAATACAACCTATCAAAGCTGACAGAATAGAAAATCAGAATGATTTATTATCTGTTAAAGAAATCAAATCTTTTATTAAAAACATCCCCACAAAGAAAATCCCAGGCCCAATTGGCGAGGATGTGGAGAAAGGGGAACCCTCTTACACTGTTGGTGGGAATGCAAGCTGGTGCAGCCACTCTGGAGAACAGTATGGAGGTTCCTCAAAAAGTTGAAAATAGAGCTACCCTATGACCCAGCAATTGCACTACTGGGTATTTACCCAAGAAATACAAAAACACCAATTCAAAGGGATACATGAACCCCAGTGTTTATTAGCAGCATTATTTACAATAGACAAGCTATGGAAGCTGCCCAAGTGCCCATGGACTGATGAATGGATAAAGAAAATGTGGTCTATATATACAATGGAATATTATTCAGCCATCAGAAAGGATGAGATCTTGCCATTTGCAATGATGTGGATACAGCTAAAAAGTATTATGCTAAGTGAAGTAAGTCAGAGAAGGGCAAATACCATATGATTGCACTTATGTAGAATTTAAGAAACAAAATGAGCAAAGGGAAAAAGACAAGCCAGGAAACAGGCTGTTAACTCTAGAGAACACGCTGATGGTCACCAGAGGGGAGGTGGGAGGAGGCGGGATAGGGGATGAAGGTACGCACTTGTGCTGAGCACCAGGTGATGTACGCAAGTGTTGAATCACTATGATGTACACCTGAAACTAATATTACACTGTGTTAACTCTACTGGAGTTAAAATAAAAACCTAAAAAGCAAGCCCCAGAGGAGACCCTCAGAGCACGCATTCTGTGCTCCCTTCAATGAGAAAAGGACAGACGCTCCCACAAAAGAAAAACTACAAGACTGGAATGCCACAAAAGATACCCAAATGGTCCATAGACGTTTTTAATGGCACCCAACTTCATTCGTTTTCAGGGAATTGCAAAAATTAAAACTGCATTCAGTCACTACTAGACCCCCACCTGAACATCTGCAATGGAGCCAGCCGGGCCGCATCGATGGAGGAGCCTTTCTGGAAGCACGGCGGGCGGCCTGCGCTGAGCAGAGATGCTCCCCGGTCCCCAGGGAACACGTGCCTGGAGGCCCGTCCTGCAGCTTCGGCCAAAGCGGGCGGGCGCTGCCCGGAGGGGACACAGGCTGGGGGCGCGCCCAGGCGGTGCGGGACTCCGCGCCTGCGACGCTCCGGCTTCCCATCCGGGCAGGTGGGCGCGGCCCGCGGAGCATTTTCTGCCTTCTCTCTGCTCCACCCGCACACGGGGACGCCAGTGCGGACCCCAGTCGGCGCTTGCAAACGCGAAGCTGGTTTCATCAGCAAGTGGGGACGTGTGCTTGTGGGCTGTCGTGCTCATCCAGGAGGGCGCGGAGCCGGGGCGCGGGTGGGAGGAGCGGGGCCGGGCCGGCGGGGCGCGCAGCGGGGCAGGGGCGCGGGGGGCGCACGGGAGGGCAGGGGCGCGCGCGCCTGTCCACACGCGTGGCGTTCAGGGGACCGGGAGGAGGACGGAGGGAAGACACTAGGTTGCTGGAGGATCTTCCGTTGGTTACTTGTTTGGGTTCTTAGGCTTGCTCGCGTCAGGCGGGTCAGGTTTGTGACGGAGGCCGGGGGTGGAAGCTCGGTGGATCCCGGTGGATTCCGCGTGCGCCCTCTGCCCCCTTGTGGCGGCCGCGAGTCCTGCAGGGGTCGCGCCCCAGCCCGGCCGCGGGGCACCTGGCCTGAGGCCCCGCACAAAGCCTAGCAGACATCTCAGCGACTGGGCCTGCATCGTGCACGGTCGGTTGATTCCTGTTTATCACACACAGGCTTGGCAAAATTTAAGGGTCACTGAGCAGCATTTTAACCTCCTGAATGAAATCCCGCCTACCTTTCGGATCCTCATCCTGCAGCACTCGCCGGACAGGTAAAGCCTTCCTATTCCTGTTCTGGGGCCGGCCCCGGCCCTGTTAAGAAGTCTCCGGGCGGTGTGAACACAGCACCCGGGCTGTGACGATGGAGGGCATGTTATGGACCGAAGGCCGTGGCTGGACCAACACGGACTGGCAGAGGCTCCCAGCTGAGATGGGGTGGGGCAGCAACCCCCTGGGAGAGGCAGGCTGGGACCCCTGGGGACCCCGATCCACCTGCTGTCCGCAGCATGGGACCTGTGCGTCTGCTGAAGGCCTCCCTCACCACGGAGCAGAACCCTCGCCTGTGCCCAGATGGGCCTGTTTCAATTCTGGGTCTTGACTTGGCCACGGCATTCATGGGGAGGGGGCTCCTGCTGGGGTGTATGTGGTTCACTGACTCGGGACCCCACGAGCTGGGCTTCGACCCTGCCCTGTGTCCTGCCAACAGGGCCCATCTGTACTGCACAGCCTATAAGAGACCCACGTCCATCCCCGCGGCCAAAGGGAAGGTGCTCCAAGTGGGAGGTGAGTTCTGCCGCGGAAGGTGTTCATCGGGCCTCCCCCACGTTGTAGGGCACTCACCGTGCAGGGCTGCCACAGGCGGGGGCCATGACGCATCCCTGGGGGGCTTGGCGACCCAGCCCTCCATGTGCTTGCCCAGTGGGGTTTGTTGAGCCCGTGAGAGACAGGGAAGGAGACAGGGGTGTTTCCTGGACCACCAGCGGCCCCGAGATGGACCAGCCACCCCCTCCCTCCTCCAGAATTTCTTCTCCCAAAAAACACTACATTCCCACTTTCTTCCTTAACGTCTCTGGCATATAACTCCACTTAGCGTTTCATTTAAAATGAAGGAGGGCTGTGGAACGGAGACATCCATCTGTGTCCCCACTTTTGACAGCTACTGTGAGTGCCTACGAGCGAGCTGTGTCCATAGCCAGGAACTTCTTCTCACGTGGAGAAACCCTGTGCCCGCAGTTTGCTCACTATTACCCACTCCCGGCGTTCATGCACACCCCCCACTCTGTCCTCGGCCCAGAGGGTGGTCTGTGAGGCCGTGGGGTGGGGACAGCAGGGGTGTCGGTCTCCACAGGCTCCTGCAAGGTAGCACGGTTGGCCGTGAGCCCGGACACCTTCTCCTGCCTGTTGGCCAGTGCCCAGCAGTTCCGGGAGCTGACCCAGGCTGTGGTGCACAATGAGGACCCGGCCCTGAGCTCAGGCACGGTAAGACCCATAAGCCCAGCTCCCAGGGCTGCTGCCACCGCCATGCAGGGGACCAAGACCCTGGCCCGGCTGCAGCAAGGTGGGGCAGGCAGGGCCAGGTGAATGGCACTGGCCATCCAGACCCCAGGCACTGCTGGACACTCAGGTCGGGGTCCCCACAGGGCAGCCAGTTCTCTGAATCCCTGAGCGAGTCTGGTGCGGCTGCCTCTTGATGTCAGCAGAGACCCTGTGGGGCCGGGATGCCAGGGTGACCTCTCGGAGGACGGGGCGGGCGGATGCGGCAAGGAGCACTGCCTGCAGGGGGATCTGGTGGGCCCTGGTCCTGGGGTAGGCGGGTGCAGGGAGCCCTGTTCTGCAGCCGACTGGGCCCCTGGCCGCCAGGCTTTTTTTGGGAAGGGCATGTTCGAGGGCCCTGCAGGGTCCTTCCCACTCTTTGCTTTAATAGGGTTGGGATTTTATGAGGTCCCCACCCTTAGACACTTCTAATCACGGGCTGATGTTTGGGTTGAGACAGGAATTGGAAAGTGTGCACCTTGAAAGGGAAGGACACTCTCTGCAGAGATTCAGTGATGTCCTGGCATCCATGGAGGAGTACCTGAGGCCACTGTTCCCAGTGCTCAGCAGCCCTGCGGCCAGGTACCTGCCGTGGGCTGACAGGGCGAGGGAGGGGCTGGCTACATCCCGGCGGGGGTGGGTTTCGGGCGCAAAGTTGGCACTCTCCTCGGGACAGACAGGAGGGTCACCATGTCTCCGTCCCCAGCAGTGCCCCAAAATGCTGAGAGCAGCCAGGAATAGGATACCCGGGAGCCAGGGCGGACAGGGTGGGGGGCTCAGCCTGTGGCCAGCTCTGCTGCCTCCCCGAATCCCAGAATGAGCCGGCTGTGGGGTGGGGGAATGCTGTTCCCACATGGAAGTCCGAGTCTCTGATGCTGTGAAGTTGATGAGCTTTGCTCTGTGCTGAATCAGGCCATGCTGAATTCACATCCACAATGCCCGACTCAGGACCATCTACTGTAGGGAATAAGCCCTAGGGCTGCTGAAAATCTTCTCTGGGGGCGTGTCCCAGCCACTCAGGTCCCTTCTGTTGCTGGTGCAGGGTGGGAGTGGGGAGCGCGGCCCAGTCCTGAGCCCCTGTGATTTATGCTCGGTAGAGAAGAAGGCAGAGGGCTTGGGCAGTTGAGTGAGCGGTACGTTTGAGGTTTGCCCGTAGGTCAGAGACAGTCCTGAGTCCCGTCTGCTTCTGTGAGTGCTCTGATCCCTGGCCCCCAGTACAGGGAGACGGGTACCCAGGAGTGAGTTATGGAACGTGCCTCGTGGGGCTCACTGCCCTGATGTTCCTCCCATTCTTAGTACATGTGATGTTCACGTGTTTTTAAGAACCTGGACATGCCTTTGACTTCTAGAACACAGATTCCCACGCCTGCTGCGGATTCCGGGAAATCAAAGGGCAAAGACAAGGAAAGGAAAGTGTCCCCGCCCCATGGTGAGTGGGGGCCTGACAGGAGCTTCTGCGGGAGAACTTGGGCTGGGATTCACCCAAGAGCGCCGGCGGGGCGGGAACAGGCGCCCCCAGAGGGCCTCCCAGGGAGGTGGGAAGGTCCCCAGAAGGTTGTGTGCGCAGCCCCGCGCCAGCGCCCTGGGTGGGGGCTTGGCACTGCTACCAGCCGCACCACAGACCCCCGCACGCCCGCCCTTCCTGGGAAAGCTGGCAGGCTGCGTGTGCCCCAGGCGACACGAGGGGCAGACGAGCTTCTGCGTCAGTGATCTGCCGATCTCCTGCAGGAAGGGTGGATGTGCCGGGTGCAGCCGCCGCGGGGGAGAGGGCCCCGGCGCCTGAGCGGGGGCTTCCCGGTCACCTCTGTGCCACCAGGACGGACCGTCTGGTTCTCACTCGCTGTGCTTACACGTGTGGGACACGTGCTGGCTCCGTCACGCACACCCCCCAAGTGGCCAGGGGCGTGGCACGTCCGGGGGCTTCTGCCTCCCACCCGGCGCCTGCGGCTTTGTAAATCGTTTTCCTCAAAGGCATTTTCATCGCGCGCCTTTTCTGTCGCCCCCACAGAATTACTCAATAGAAGGGAAAGGAGGGGCTGCTCTATCCAAGGGTGCTTTGATTTCCAAAAGTGCCTGGCGGTGCCCTCGGGCCAACACCTCGCCCTAGACGTGGTCACTCCGGCTCACGTGCCAGTGCCCGCGGCTGCCCGGGGCCGCCCTTAGGGTGAGGGGCCAGAGCTTGCCCACCTGAGGTCACTTCTGTGAACTGAGATTCTGCCCTAAAAATTCCCCAGATTAAGGGCTTTGCTCACTTTTAAGTGATTTGTTTTTACTTTGTACATATAGTTAATTCAGTTCAGGTGTCTCGTGGCCTCGCCCTTCGTCCCCTTCACACCTGTCACAAAGAGCAGGTTTTCTCACGAGCCAGGCAGGTCCGGCAGCTTCTCCGAGGGCTCCGTGGTCACTTGGAGAAGCTGCCACATCGCAGGGGTGCAAATCCTTTAGCGCACATCTTCATCCTTCGAAAGGGGGTTCCGTGCTTAGAAGGACTCATGGCATTCCTGGACCTGCCCCAGGAATTGGCTGCCCATGTGGGGGCAGGTCCTCGAACCAGGGAGGACCCGACGACCCTGTAACCTGGGCCCCACCCGGGTCTGAGCTGTGACTTAGCCGTGCCACCAGAACCAGTGTCCATCCCCCAGAGAGCCCGGGCGCGCCCCGGGCCCCACTCCTCACGCGCTGAGCCCAGCTCAGACTTCTTCGTCTGTGTGCGGTCGAACGACGTCCACAAGGACGTACAGACCCGGACCAGCAGGCCCGCCCCAGGGGTTTGCCCGCCCGCGGGGGCGCGTCTCCCTCTGCCTTCGTAGCTGGTGTCCCCTGTCCGCAGTTCAGCTCGAGGCTGCAGACAACACCATCCTCATTGTGGACAAGGATCTTCTGGAGCTGCCGCTGGAAGGCCTCTCTGTGTTTGAGGAGGCCGTGGTCTCCTCCGTGTCCCGGGAGTTCTCCCTGCAGATGTTATGCCATCGCCTCCACGAAGAGGAGACAGGTAAGAGCGCCCATGGCCACACTCTGCTGACCCTGCAGCCGGGCCCGTCTAAAGTGCCTCCCGCGGACTCCTGTCGGACGCTTCCTATCAGATGTGCATGCTTTCTTCCAGGCCCTCATCCGTTCATAGTCACAGAGCACCTACTCTGCACCCAGTGTCTGAGAGGTGCTAAAGGTCCACTGAAGGAGAAATTAAACATTGTTCTTGGCCCACAAACCGGGGATGGGTGGTGACCAACGACATGGCTACTCATTTCCTAGGTGGTGAGGGGCAGGGAGGGAGGGGACCGGGAGGACGGATGGCACTCAGGCCTGGGGGCAGCTGGGGACTCGGGCTGACCCTGTCCTGTCCTGGGGGCTGCTCGCGCCCATGTGCCCAGCATGTGAACCTGTCCAGGCTGGAGACTTGTGCTCTGTGCTCTTTGCTGCACTTCAATAAATGTGTTCAACTAAAAACAAATAGTTTGGACTTTGGCTTCCATCCAGGAGAAGGTAAGAAGGACCAAATTGCCCTTCTAACAGAAACAAGTGAAAACCCGAAATAGATGGAGTGGTGGGTCTCGGACACTGGAGGGCAGGCCGTGCGGAACCTGGTCCCCGAGAATGGGGCCGACCCCATGGAGGACGGGCCATGAGCCCAGAGAAGGAATACAGGAATTAATAATGGCCAGTGTCCCCCCACCCCAGATCTGACGAAAACCATAATCCCATGTGTCCAGAAGTTTCCATAAGTCCCAGACACAGGAAGCGGAGAGGAGACTCCAGGGCGGGTGTTCAGAGTGACGAGAACCCCAGCAGTGTTTTGGCAGCCACCACGGAACACCCAGAAGTGAGGCCCGGAGTGACCCCGACTTCCCAATGGAGACCACGCATCCTTATGTCACCGCAGAAAGTCCGAGGGCTGCAGCCTGCACACCGACGGAGAAGATGAAGGGGAGCACAAAATACACGAGAATGCACAAAAGGCAGAAAAAGAGGGAAAGTGGGACGAAGAGCAGATGGGGCCGGTGGAGACCGACAGCAGGGGTATTTGCCTCTCCTGTGCGGACGGTGAGGAGGGAGGGTCCTTTGTGGACGAGCTCGCCATGTCCAAGACCCCCTCAAATAACAGGACAGAGAATACGCCGCCCCCCCGCCGGCCACGCCATGGACTCACTTGTGTCCACGTCTAGGGCCAAGTTTTGCCGGGTTATCTGGTTTTTGTTCTTTTCGTTTTGTGGGGTTTCCATAGGTTTGCATATGGATTTTCTTATTATTTACGACAGATGCCTCCTCCCGCTCTGGAGCTTGTCCATTCACTCGCCTAAATGGTGCCGTTTGAACACAATATTTTAATATAGTCCAATCTATCAATCTTTTGCTTAATCGCTTGTGCTTTGGGGTCTTTTTTTAAAACTTGTTTTCTTACGTCACAATCATGAAGCTATTCTCCCATGATATCCCGTAAATACATCTGTTTTTCTTTCCTGCCTTTTACGTGGTATTCACCCTCCTGACCCGCAGCGTA
>NC_138374.1:585046-602463 GCF_054177405.1 Leptonychotes weddellii
TGATCAGCTCAGAAGCCGCTACCCAAAGGAGGATTTCTTAAATCCCATTCATTTCAAATTTAAAAACACACTTCTGCGTATCTCCCGGGCCTCAGGAGAAAGGATGGCAGGAAGTCCAAGGCTGGTGGAGTGCTATGGCCGCAGGGTCTGGAAGGGTCTCACAGCTTTGGATGTTCATATCAGAAAAGGAAAAGGTTGGAAGTGTACAAGCTAAGCATCAAATTTATGAAGTTAGAGCAAGAACAGCAAAAGAAAAAAAAACTCAAAGCAGAGGAAAGGGTACAATAAACACGTGAGCAGACATCAACAAAATAGAAAGCAAAACAAATTTTTTTTAAAGATGTTGTTTATTTGACAGAGAGAGAGCGAGTGCACACAAGCAGGGGGAGCGGCAGAGGGAGAAACAGGCTTCCCGGCCGAGCAGGGAGCCCGACGCGGGGCTCGATCCCAGGACCCTGGGATCATGACCTGAGCCGAAGGCAGACGCTTAACCGACTGAGCCACCCAGGTGCCCTGGAAATAATTTTTTTTTTTTTAACTCATAAAATAGACACATTCTGGTAAGAATGATCAAGAAAAAAGGCGGATGGTGCACAAATACACAAAGCTGGGAATGAAAAGAGACTCAAACTCTAAAGATGCATCAGAGATTTAAAAGATCCTAAGAGACCTAACAACAGTATATCCAAACCCTTAGGCAAAGCAGACCAAGTCCTGGGGAAAAACAGCTCACAGACTCAAGAAGGAAAACCCCAAACAGTCTCAGAACCAGCAAGGAAAGGAGATGAACAGCTTTACTCCTTTGAGATCTACCAGACTTTCCGGAAACAGTTCACATCAGTCTTAACAGATCTCCCTGGAGTAGGGAAAAGGGGCCGACCCATCCTAGCCTTCTGTCGGCCCCTGACACCCAAACTGCCAAGACCAGCACGAGAAAGAAAAATAGAACTTGCATCACCCAGTCTGACCTCAAAAATTTGCAAGTGTCATTATATTGGATTAAAGGAAAACGAAGTTACAAGCATCTCAATTGCTGCAGGAAAAGAGCATTTGATAAAATGTGTGCGTTCATACTGGAAATTCTTAGCAAACCGGGACAGAGTGGACATACCTCACCCTGGTGGAGGCTCCATCCAGACCTAGAGCAAGCCTCCTTCCTGACGGCACACCCCGGGCAGCGCGCTGTCAGGACACAGCAGGAGCCTCGGCCGCACCTCCGTCCCTTCTCTGCGGGAGCTGCAATGCGGGTAGACGCGCAGAAGTGAGAGGCATGAGGGCAGAAGGGAGGAAGTGAACTGTCATTATTTTTGGACCCTCCAAAAGAATCTGCAAGCCACTAGAACAGAGAAGTGTAAATCCTTGTGCAGGAGGCAGAGGCACCAGCCGGGCCACACCGCGGGCACACTGGTGGGTGCCCGGCATGGTGTGTGAATGGTCAGCTGGGTAGGCAGCAGGGCCTCTGGTGATGGTTCCTTTCTTGAGGACTCCCGCCTCGGGTTTTCCCCAGCCCTGCAAGTCTTTACATTTCAGAAACTACAGCTCTTTCACCTTTACAAAACTTAAAGTCAGTTGTTCTCACTTTTTTTTTTTTTTTAATTAAGGTGAAAAATAACCATTTTAAAGTGAACAGTTCAGGGACATTTATTGTGTTCATAATGCTGTGTGCCACCAACTCTTCTAGCCCCAAACACCACCTTCTTTTGTTGTCCGCAGCCGAGGGGACCGTGAAGAAGGAGGGCAGAGGCAAGAAGAGGAGTCCAGCGAAGAAGGGACGGAAGGTGGGCAGATGGGCCTGGGGAGGCTGGGTGCCCCCCCTGCAGGACCAGGACCCCCCAACAACCCTTGTCTCTGGTGCAGGACGCTCCGCCCCGGCTCATCCCCCCTGACTGCATTGTAGTCGACGCCGACAACTTCAAGTGTATCCTTTACCGGCCCCGCCGTCTGGGACACCCAGGCGCAAGCACTGTTTCTCCTTAACCCAGAGCTAGTCATCGTGGACCCCTACGGGGAGGCCCAGGGCATAGGTGAGTGCCTCCCATGGGCCCCTGACGTGCGCACACGTGCACACACTCAACATACACCACCCTCTGGGCTCCACCCTCGGCTGCCTCCCGTCACACTGACCACAGGGGGAGTGGGGTCCTGCGGCCGTGGCCATCACAGCCAAGTCGGGACCATAGCTGTAGGAAAAGTGAACCCCTGAAGCGAGGTCCGCTGCCCCCCTTCTCAGAGCCCCAAACGGGACTTCCTGCCGCCCAGGGCAGCTCTAAGTGTCTAATTCTTGCAGGCTCTTCTTTTGCTAAATTGGTTTTACATCACTTCTCGGCCTTTGGCTAAGATCAAGAGTAAAATCTCTTTACAAAGGAGGGCGGGAAGGAGCACTGACATTTCCACACGCAGTAAACGTTGACTCCACCACGTCCTGTGTCTCTACACGAGGGGCAGCGCCAGGGGCCGCGCCAGGGGACTGCCTGCTGCCCATCTCCCTCAGTGTCCCACATCTGAGACAAGCTCCATTCATTTCCTGTTGCAGAAAGGCTGACTCCTGTCTTCGTCACCCGGGAAATTTTGGAAAGATTCCGAGACACGTTCACTGCTCTCTGGGTGGGACATCTGGGAAATAAGCACTTCCCCAGGTTGGTGTCGGGGTTCTGGGGACACTGTCCTGCAGCCAGCAGGTTGATGTGAGCCAGCTGGGGGTGCCCCACACACGGTGGGAGGGACTGCTGTCCTCCGTCTCCCCCTTGTCCCTCTCTCCTCCCTCTTTCCCTCAGGCCCCCCCAACCCTGACCCCGCATTCTGTCCTGTCAAACCCCCTGCCACCCCCACCCCCAGAGGCTCCTGGTGTCTGGCCTTTCTTCATCACACAGTGGGCTCCTTGGCCCTCATGGTGCCTGCATGGTGGCGTCATTGTCCTCATCCCCACTTTACAGACGAGGACCTGGCACGCGGGAGTGTGTTTTTGCCCAGTGCAGGGCGTGCCCCTGGCTCTGGGACTTGGGGGGGATTGTAGGAGGAGAACCTGCTGGAGAGGGGCGGGGCTGCGGGAGAGCAGGGCTGCGCGAAAGAAGGGCGGGGCCCGTGGGCGGGGCTGCGAGGGAGAGGGGGGGCCGTGGGGCGGGGCTTCGAGTGAAGGACGGGGCCCGTGGGGCGGGGCTGCGAGAGAGAAGGCGGGGCTGTGAGTGGGCGGGGCCTGTGAGAGGAGGAGGGGCAGCATTGTAGAGGGGCCCGCCGCCGGAGAAGTGCAGGGTTGCACGTGGGTGGGGGTCTGTGGGCAGTGGGCGGGGCCTGCTGGAGTGGTGTGGACTGCTGGGGGCAGGGACACTCCCCTGTGGGTTCTCTCAGAGACCTGGGAGTGGTTGGCCATCAGGGAAGTGTCCTTCTAGCACTTTCCAGAGCCACTGCTCAGTGAGATGGGAGTTCATTCCAGGGACCCGAGGTCCTTTCTCCGGAGAACCATGTGGATAGAACGCAGGATGGAGGCTGATGCTGGCATCAGGAGAGTGTACATTAGCCCTGTCCTAGCAGAGGGGTGGGACGGGGAGTGAAGAGCACAGGACAGGCTTTGCTTTCAAAGCACCCCAGGGACACCCTGGGACGCCGGCTGCCGGCCTCTGGCTCCCGCCACCAGGCCACCCTCCTTCCCTTTGCAGCCAGGCCGAGTGGGAGCAGCTCCTGGGCAGCTGCAGCGGCTTCTTCTTCTACGGGATGGAGAGCTTCCTGTCCCACATACTGGTGGAAAGGTTGGCTGCCATGAACCTACGAGGTGAGGCAGTCCCTCAGGGCCCCAGATGCTCGACGCTCTGCCAGGACCCCAGTGCATGAGATGGATCCACACAGGGACAGAGCAAGGCCCCTTGCGTCGCCATCAGTCATCGTCTGTCTGAGAAAGGGACTCTGGAAGCACAGCGGGGCTCTGGGGGAAGCCTCCTCCTGCCCTCGTACCCCTCCTCCACTTCTCAGAGACCCAGTTCAGAGTTCTAGACCTGACAGGTGCAGCTGGAGGCAGGAGCTGGAAGGGTCACCCCCAGGGCTGGGCCTGCAGAGTCCAGGAGGGCTAGGGTGGGCATTTCCAGAACACACTGACCACAACCCCCCCCCCGACTCCTAGCATAAATGTGGGCACTCTAGGCCTTGTATTCTGTCTGGCCGTCCCCTGAGGACTTCTGAGCGGGCGGTCTGGCTTGCCCTTGAGTGACCTTCTCCTGAGGCAGAGGCTGACTGGCACACTGCGTAGTCGCTAGGAGAGCCTTTTCGGGGACCCTCAAGAGGCACATGGCCCAGTGACGACAGCATAACAAGAACGTGGACATGTGTCCTGTGGTCAGGGCACCTGAACACCCCCACACCATCACCTGCTACTGGTCTCCTTCCCAGCCCCTGGAGATGGGCCACGCAACAGTCCAGCCCACCCCAGAAGCCTGTCACCGGCGCATTCCTTACCCCTAGAGGAGGTAGAAACAAGGCCTTCTCAGATGCGTGAGGTCAGAGGCATTCTTAAGCTCACCAGGCTCGTGTGGGGCTGACAACACCACTGGGGCCCTATGCTATTCCCGACCGTTGGAGGTTCTGCCTGCCCCTGGGGACGGCCCCCCGAGCCTGCCCTCAGCCAGACCACTCCAGGAAGTGCACAGTCAAGCCTGTGCACATGGGGCTCTCGGCATGCCCGTGGCCAAGTGTTGCTGTTTCAGCGGACACACGGGGCCATGTGCCTGAGACCGCCCCCGGCAGGCTGGGCTGCCTTGTTGGCCTGGCATGCTGGGAGCTGAGCCGATTGCACGAGAAGACTGGGAAGGGTGTGGGGTTCCGGAAGTAGATAGTGTCCCCGTGCGCTGGTGCAGCCGGCGGGTCTTGGGAAAGGGTCTATGGGCGTCAAGCCCGAGCCTCGGCCTTATTGGGCTGCATTTATTTCCCTGATTGCCCCACGCCCTGGGTGACACCACCAGCCTGCACTGGCCTCCCACTCCTGGGCGTGCGGCTGCTGAGCTGCCCCTCTTGTGTCCTGCAGAGTGCCAGATGATGGTCCTGCTGGGCCTGACGCGGTCCTACAAGAGCATGTGGCGGCGTATGGAGAACTCAGAGAACAAGAGGTGCCTGCACCAGCTTGGGCCAGCAGCCTGGCCTCCACACACTGAATGGGGGTGCCTGGGGGGCCTAGGACTGATGGATGCGCTCCCTGGGGAGTGTGGGGGACAGAGTGCCCCTGCGTCCCATGGGCAGAGCCATCTGCCCCCAGACCCCACCCTGGAAGAGGCTGGTGGGGGGGGTGCCGCAGAAGAGGGAGGGGAGCTCCAGTGGAAGACTAAGGCCTGTGGGGACTGGGCCAGGGGCCAGGGGGCCAGCAGCTGGGAGGGTGCCCTGGCTTCAGAGCTCCCCACATCACATGCACCCCAGGGCCTGTGTGGGCTGCCATCTCACGATGGATGCTCTGCCTCCTGACTTCCCCGCAAGGCTGGGAGTGGTCCGGAGGGATTTGGTGGCACTCCGGAATGCCTTGTCTTGTTAAATGGCATTTCACATGGGGGGGGCAGGGGGGTGGAGTGGGGGGAGGGTGTTCTTCATTGGTTCAAGCACTTGAAGAGCTGTCAGCCCAATACTTGGTGCTATTTGGGCTGTGGACTGGGGTCGGCTCGGGCTGTCCCATTGGAGCTCGATCCCCTGCAGCGTGCCCCAGCTGACCTTGGAGGAGCCCATCAAGACTGCCATCCTTCTGAGTCTGGTGGGGGTCAGGAGCATCCTGACAAACCAGTGGCCGACAATCCTGCAGGACAACGCGCTGCGGGCCGGCATCCTGTGGGAAAGTGAGTGGGTGCGGGTGTCCCGGGCCCATCCGCAGCCCTGTGGGCCTCCCCAGGAGCCTGCCGGCGGTGCCCCTGACCAGTCTGAGGGATGCTTCCTTCCTAGGTCTGTTGACAGTTGGCAGGCCGATCGGGAGAGCAGTCCGTCTCCTTCAGAACATGGGATCTGGTGAGCCGAGGAACCACGGTAACAGAAGCTGTCCCCCGTCCCTGCCGCTGCTCAGGCTGTACTGGGCCACCTCCCAGCCAGCGTCCCAGCGGCGCTGCCGGGCTGGGGTGCCCGCCATTTCCGGGCCGCTTCCACGGCTCAGCGTGTGCCGACGGAGAGCACAGCCTCCCGTGAGATCCTCAGGGCTGAACACACTGGGCGTTAGAAGGGCTCAAGGCGCCCAAGTTCTGGAAGCCCAGGCGTGCTCTCTGGGGCGGGAGCAGGAAACCTTCAAACTATACCCCACAAAAGGAGCTTAAAATTTAGAAGTGACGTGGTGCACAGTGCCCAGAACACGGTTACCAGACCGTGAAGGCTGTTGAGTGCGTGCGGGAGGGAGGGAGCACCGGCAGGTGCGTGAGGGCGGAGGACCCTAGAAGAGCCAGTGGTGTGAGGAGCTGCTAACGAGCTGCTTTGGGGACAGAGGAAGGGGCGCCCGTGTGGCCTCTGTTGTTCTGTGTGGATGTGCCTTGGAAGGAAGGGACACCCCACGGTCAGTGGTGGCAGCCGGCTGATGGCAGGAGGAGGAGCCGCCTGGCCCCACGGTGCTGGGAGTGGTGTGGTGTGGAGGCGACAGGCCGGCCTGGGCCTGGCGAGGTCCCTCCCTGGCTGGGTGCCACCGCCCGTGGGCCTCGGTGTCCGTGGTGTACATGTGTGGCCGTGTCCACGGTGGGGCCGTGTCTGCACCGTCGTCCACCGTGCACCCTGCCCCCAGTGCTCCATGCAGGCCACGAGCGCGGTCTCACTCTCCCTCAGGTGAGCCTCCGTGGGCCTCCAGGGTCAAACTGCTGTCCCTCCCGCCACAGCTCAGCGACCAGGAGCGGCTGCCCATCGTCCTCAACTCGGTCCTGTACGGGCTGCCACACCTGGCCATCGGGTGACCCCCCCGGGGCAAGGACCTTGACTGCCCCTCCGAGGACCCACCACCCAGCCCTCCCCCCCGTAGGCACCCCTCCTCCGGGGGCCCTGCCCCTGAACCCCAGTTCTGCTCGGGGTCATGCCAGGGCCATCCTGAGTCTGATCTGCTCTGGTGCTTCCTCCTCGGCCTGCTCTGCCCGGCTCGCACGGGGACCCTTGGGCAGGGGGAGGAGAGTCCCTCTGGGGGCTCTGCATCGGGGCTGACCCCACAGCTGCCTGGACCCCCAGAACCCTCCCCTGCCCTGTGCACTCCCTTGGGTCCCAGTGGTGGGGGAGCCGCCTGTTTTTGGGGTAGAGGCTGGCCCTGGGGGTGAGGCCCTCGGTCCCTGGAGGCCCACGGTGGTCCCTGGACAAGGAACACCATCGTTTTTGGTGTAAGTGCTTTAGTAAACGACAAGGTCCAGTGTCTGCATCACGTGTCTGCGGTGCGGTCTGTGGCCCCGGGTGCGCGGCAGGACTGGAGTCCCTCTGTCGAGCGCCGTGCCGTGGTGGGGCTCAGCCGTGTTTGCCGAGTGAGCGAGCGAGTGCGGGAAGTCCAGCCCCGGGGCCCGGGGATGTGCCTGTGAGGCCGGCTCCCAGGAGGCGACCGGAAGCTCCATGGGGAGTCGCGGTTTGTCTGCTGGAGGCAGGAAGTGCGAGGGAAGTCCGCCCTGGTCTCAGAGGCCCCCAGGGTGGGACGTACCGCCACCACCTGTGGGCACCACAGCGGACCAGGGAAGCCCTGGGAGAAGCCGCTGTCCACAGACTTGGACACTCAGCCAGACTTGAGGGTGGCCATAGGAAGAACAGATACGTCCCCAGGAAGCGTCCTCCCACCGGGCCCCAAGCCATCCTGGCCCACGTGGAGACCATGGTGAGGGACTGAGTAGCCAGGACCCTGTGTCCCAAGAGCCTCCCAGGCTGGTGGCCAGGGGTCAAGGGAGAGCCAGCTCCAGGTCTCTCTGCGGGGGGAGCCAGCGCCGTTAGACAGTCCATGGGCTGGGGGCGGGGAGGGTCAAAGTGTCTTCGGGCCCTGGGTCCTGGCAAGCAGCCCCTCGGACATCTGCTGAGGTCAGGCCACAGAGCGCCCTGGGCCGGGGGACCCTGGCCCTGGGGGCTGCTAGGACTGCTCTTTCCAGGCCCCCGAGCACAGTGAGGTGTCCGCACAGAGGCCACATCTGCCTCACCTGGAGACTTCTGGCCTCTGAGCACTGGGTCTGGGGCCCCCTGGGAGCCAGAGACAGCCACCCACAGGCCAGAGGGTGCCAGGCCTCAGGCCAAGCGGCCGCCGGTCATCTCTGGGCTGTGAGAACTAGGAGCTAAGTGGGTGGGAGACAGTACACGTCCGCGAGGCTTTGTTCCCCTGGCACACGTGAGGGGGTGTGGATGGTGGTGTTTCATCCTGGTCTTGTGTCTGGGACGTGGGCGGGAAGCCCACGCCGCAGCCTCCCTGCCCTGGGTCGGACGGACCCGCTCCTGGACTTGCTGGGTCGAGCACAGGCCAGGCCAAATAGTGAGGAAGAAAGCACGAAATAGGACTGCCAGGAGGTACCACAGCGCGCCTGCTAAAACCCTAACGTAGGCATCAGTGCCAACACCGCGTGCTAGGGAACGTGGGGAGCACCTGGGCCCCCCGTACGTCACGGCTGGGGCTGGGAAACGGCGCGGCCCTCAGGCAGACGGCTGGACCGGTTCTTACGAGCTCTGCCTGTGACCAGCATGAGACGGGCCCTGCGCTCCCAGCCTCGCGTCCCAGGGAAGCCTGTGCGTGTCTGCTGCGGCCGTTCCATCAGAGCGAGGGCTGGAAACAAGCAGTGTCCCTCGCCGGGGACGGTGTTACGAGCCCTGGTCCACGTGCCAGTGGAACGCTACACGGAGAACCGCGAACCCCGGATCCCTGGACGGGCGTCGGGGGCGCGACGCCGCGTGCAGGAGCCGCGACCAGCAAGGTCACGTGCCGTATGATGTCATTCCTGCCACAATTCTGAGGACGACGGCACCGGAGAGGGAGAGCACGCTGGCGTCTCGGGCACGGCCTGGGGGTGCAGGGGGAGCCCCCGCGGCCACAGGCCAGGGATCGCGCGTGGGAAACCCTTGCACAGAGCGGTTCCCCGGCTTCTGGTTCCGGATGCCGCTGCCGGGAAGCTGCATGAAGGATGCATCATCAGTGCTCTTTCTTTGTGCAACTTCTCGCAGGGCTACAGTTAGTCCAACATAAAAAGTTTAAAAGCAGCTCATCTTTGATAACATCGAAAGGTGGTGATGCCCTTCTTTTTGTTCAATTTTTTTCCTTTTGTCAAACATATACACGTTCTTCTTCCAGTTAAAAAAAAAAAAAGAGCTAACTAATGATCAAGGAATAAATTCAAATCAGAGCAGCCGTGGATATATGAGCTTCCTTCTAGAAAGCTGTTGGCACCCACCCAAACAACAAGAATAAAAGCCTCTGGAAATATTTCATCTGTGCAGACTCACATTTTTTTACCTTATACTGTGTCTACTCGTGTGAGAAATATGAAACGTGAGTGCTAGTCCGTGTATCGGAGGCGTTGAAATAACTTTCTGAATTATGCCCCAGCAACATGACAAATCACATTATCAATTAGCTTCTGTAACGGAAGTGGCATTCCAGAATATATTCAAGCATGAAAAAATTGCATAGGTGGAATTTATGTAACCCTAAAAACTATAAGGAGAAAAAAGATCACTTGGAATTTATTGGTAATAATAGAATGTAATTGGAATGGTGGGTAGCCTGGGAGGAAGGGTGACCAGATCTGCATGTTCTCAATGTCGTGAGGGCCCCAGGGCTCCGGGAGACCACCCTCCCCGCACCGGGTGACCGCGTGCGTGTGGCAGTGGAGGAAGCCCTTGGCTCTAGCCAGGCTTCCTGACCTTGAGCCGGTCACTCGGGAGCCGCAGCCTTAGCCGCCCGGGGCTGGGGCCTGAAGGGGACCAGGAAGGGCCCGACCCCCGTCCCACTTCTCCCAGACCCCGCGTGTCCAGGCCCAGCCCCTCACTTGCAACAACTTGCAAACTCCAACCTGTTCTGTGCTTGCTCGTCAGTCAACATTTAAAAAGTTCCATCTCTTTTATTAATTTATATCTTGAAAATAGTGATTTCCATATTTTTTAAAGACCTATTTATTTTAGAGAGGCGGGGGAGGGGCAGAGGGAGAGAGAATCCCCAGCAAACTCCCCGCTGAGCACAGAGCCGGAGGCGGGGCTGGATCTCAGGACCCCGAGATCATGACCTGAGCTGAAACCGAGTCCCACGCTCAACCAACTGAGCCACCCAGGTGCCCCGTGATTTCCATATTTTTAAAACAAGGACTTTTTTTTTTTTAAACTATACATTTTATTGTAGGAAATATGGAGAATAAAAACAAAGGGAAAAAAGTACTCCCAGCCCACATGGTGTTTTGATGGATTTCTGGATTTCTCTGCCCACGTTCCTGCACTCAGCCCACCTCCTTTGTCATTGGCCTTGCCCACATAGAAGCCCACTGTGCCGGGACCAAGGGTCCTCTAGGCATAGAGGGCGGGCCCTTGCGGATGGGGCGAGGCAGTCTAGGGTCCCCCCCTTCCCTGGGGAGGTGGGCCTGAGGATGAGTGGGCTGGGGGCCCAGGTCATGTGGGCTCTGGAGCCAGGCCAGCTGGGGTCAGCACCTCACTCTGGCCAGGACCCCCTTGGGGGTTACATTCACGTGACCAGCTCAACACTTGACGTTCATGCCTCAATCCCCGTGGAACAGCGTCACCCGGCCACACCCAAGGTCCATCCTCTGTGATGTGGCCATCACACACCCCATCACCTCTGCTGAGCGGGAGACCCTGGCCTCCGCGCGTCCTGGCCGGTGCCCATAGCTCCTGGTGCAGGTGCTCTGGGCTCCTGGGTCCCTCCCTGCGGCTCCCAGCAGGTGTTCCCCGGACGGCGAGTGTGGGGTCCCAGCGGGCGCCTGTCTGCCAGGCCCTCCTGCGCAAGCCGTGAATTCAGTCACGGCTGAAGCAGGCCTCCCCCAGTGGATCCAGATTAAGAAGTTAGGTGGGTTAATAAAGCTAAAACGTTCACAGACGCTTGTGTATAAATTTCTATTAAGTTCCGTCATCCAGCACCAGTCGCCAATAGTTTAATTTCTATATTAAATAATTAAAACTCTATTTTCAATTGCTGTGAACAATTGTTTTCCTTAATGATCTTCCCAGAGGAGCCAGTAATTTTCTATCTTGTAAAAATGATTAACCGGCATCATTATCCCATATCTCTGAAATATAACCGAGCGACTTCAAGGAAGGCCATTCGTATTCAATTAATGCTCCCTTGCATTAAGACGGACAATATTACTTCATGCCATGCACAACCCTGCTGTCCCCTCATTTTATTATGACGATGATGGAGATAGAAACAACCAGTTTAATTATCCCATTTCCAACAGAAATCAATTTTCAACACGTCTTCACCCTTAAACAGAGGAAGAAGCCGGCAGGGCTGCTCTGGGGAAGGGCAGGCCCGCCGGGCGCTCAACGGCGCTGCTGCAGACCCTCCGGGCTTGCGGCCCAGGGTGGGGGGCACAGGGCCTGGACCCCGCACCCTGGGGCGGCCTCTCTGGGTGAAGCAGCCCATGGGGATCTGCAGACCCTGGGAGAACCTGCTGACGCGCCTCTTGGGGTCTTGTCCTCAGGGGCTGCCCGTTCCCGCCTCCCTCCGCATCGCCCCTCCCACCGCCACCCCTGTCCCCCAGGCCCCAGCCTCGGTTTCCTGCCCGGGGCTGCTGAGACCTGATGCCCGTTGCAAAGGTGGGGGGACCCGGGGGGATTTGCCACCCCGTGCAGCGGTCGCCTGCGTCAGGGTGATTCAGGGGACGTGCCCTGCCTCGCCACTCAATCATGCCGCACTGTGGGCCAGCGTAATCTAATTGTTTGACATTTTTATCACAATTCATTGAAGCCGGAGGGAGATGACGAGATGAATGCCCCCGCGCTTGGCTAAGGGCCGGGGGACGAAGCTGATGGGCCAAATGACAGGGGGGCTCTGAGATTTTCTTATTATAGATTTTGATTCTTTGTGACAAGAGCCAGGAGATGGTGTTGGGATAATGGGATGGAGGCGGCTGCCCTCGCATGGTGCCCTGAGATGGGGAGCGCCCCGCGCGGCCCCCGTCCTTTGGGCTGGGGACACTGGAGGTGATTGGGGACACTCAGGCAGGTGGGGGCGGGGGACACGAAGGACCACTGGCCTGAGCCGCGGGCTCCCGGGAACTAAAGGACGGTCGGGCAAAGGGAAGTCAGTGGGGTTTCCTAGCGTGTCTGGCGCCCCCGCGGACGCCCTTTCCTTCCCCTAGGTTCCTTGGTTCCTTTTCTGCAGTAGACAGGAGACACTAGTTTTTTCTGTTGTAGACACTGAAACCGCCTTCCCAGCTGCCCATGTCCCACTGGGTCTTGTCATGATGACCATCCCCCATGAATATTTCACACATTTTCTGGCCTCACATGTGACTTTCATCTCTCATAAGGGTCAAAGCCGCAGGTCTGGGAGCGCCTGGGCCGCTCAGTCGGTTAAGCGCCCGGCTCCGGGTTTCGGCTCAGGTTGTGATCTCAGGGTCGCGGGATTGAGTCCCCCGTCGGGCTCCATGCTCAGCGGGAAGCCTGCTGGAGATTCTCTCTCCCTCTGCCCCTCCCCCTGCTCGCTCACTCTCTCTAATATAAATAAAATCTTTTTTAAAAACCAACCCAACGAACACCCAGCAGGTGGGTCCAAAGGGCATGGAGTCAGGCTGGCCTGTCCTCTCCAAACCGCGGAGCTCCGGGTCACTCAACCCCGAGATAGCACAGGCAAGTGTGGAACCTGCTTTGCGGGGTCAGGAGGAGCTTGGGGCTTGGGGGCCACCCAGCAGATGCAGCAGGACTGCTAGGTGAGGGGTGCTCGGAGGGCCTCCTCCCCACGCCGTTTCTGGGTCTCTGACCTGCTTAGGGGCCTGTCCTCATCCTTGGGGTTAACCAAATACCCTACTGTGGACGTTTCTTGTTTATTGCTATGTGTACTTCTTGAAACACTGCAGATTCCTTCTGTGCACATGTCAGGTGGAGGAGAACGGATGACGCACGGGACAGGCATTGCCGAGAGCACCCTGCTGGACAGGCCCCCGGCCTCCAGGGGACTACTGGGCCCAGGGGAGCCACTCTCTCCCCACGGGGGACTTTGGCCTCTCCAGGAGGGGATCCATGCATGGGGAGAGGCTCTAGCTGGAGGCGGGGGACATCTAGACACTGGGGGCTGGACAGTGAGGCAGAGCCCCAGGTGGGTAGGGAGAGAGTGAGGTGTGGAAGCAGGAAGGGCCTGGGGAGAAAGGCTCAGGAGTGGGGGCCTTGGGGTGCAGGGTGAAAGGCACTGAGCCCCAGAGGCAGAGGGTCAGGTCCACATTTCCCAGGGAAATGCTCTAAATTTCTGGGGTGAGGCCTGCACCCGACCCAGCAGGCTGAGCAAGGCGTGGCTGGAGGCAGGTGACCAGGCATGAAGCACTGTCTCCATTCACCTGCATCCTCAGCCCCGAAAGGGCCAAAGCCAGCAGGCGAAGGGCAGAAACGAGGGCCCAGGACCCTGCGCAACAGGGTGGAACTGAGCTCCCCGTAAACAGAACATTGGTGCCTCTCCCACCGCGAGGCCAGGGTCCCCAGGCCAGGTGGGGGGAGAGGGGCAGCGGCTTCCACCGGGACTGGCCTGGGCCCCGCACCCTCCTGGCTGCACCGTGGGCTGGGCAGCATGTCCGGCTGCAGGATGGAGCGCCACAGCCCCCTGCCCTGGCCCTGGCCTCGGGGGCAGTAGGTGGAATAGCCCAGGGTCTCTGGGCTCCTTCCCGACCCTGGAGCAGGGGTTCGAGGCTGCTTTGCTGACAAACCACAGGTTTAGGGGCTGGAAACCCAAATGGAAAGAGGCCCAAATGGAAAGAGGCCCACATGGGGCTGGGTGGGGGAGGAGCCCCAGGTGAGGCAGCAGTGTCCGACCTACCCCCCACCTCCCCCCAAAGTGGTCGGGCCCGGGGCATTTCTCACGGTGCTGCCCTTTGACCTCACAGCCCCACTCGGAGCGCCTACTCCAGCCGGAGAGTCCTGTGGGTCCACCCCTTCTTCCAGGCACTCCTGCGTGTGTGTCCTGGGAACAGCACAGGTGGACCAGAGCCCCATCTTGGAGGAGACAGGGCCGTGGAGCCCAGGCTCTCGGCCGCATTCCATGGGGCAGTGAGGGCAGATCTCTCATCAGCGTCTCCAGGATGACAGAGATAGAATCAGCCCGGGCAGCGCAGCTTGGGTGAACCTGGGGTCCAGGTAAGCCTGGGGGCTTCTGGGAGCCCCACCTGAGCCCCCCAGCATATTCCCAAGTCCCCGAATGCCAGGGAAGGCTGGTGCCTCCAAGTGTACGAAACCAGAGGGCAGGCTTGTGGACTTCGAGCCTGCATCCTGAGAACTGGGCCAGGTGCAGGGACAGAGCCCTCTTTTCTCCCCACCCATTCCTTACTGCCCCCAAATGGCCCTTTGAGCTGTCCCAGGAGCCCTCACTGAAACCCATGTCTATGGAATAAGTCCTCTAACAAGTGCACCCAAGATGTGGGCCTCACAGGCCCAGAGATGGGGTCCAGCTCCACCCAAGCAAGGGGACCGACATGTCCGGGCATAGCTCCTGCCCTGAGGCCCGGTGCTGGGGCCTTCCCCCTGTAATGCTGCACGGGACCACCCACTTCTCTCCTGCATGCACCACGATGCCCTCAGCCCCTGCGGGATCCAGCAGCTCTGAGCGCCGCCGGTCCATCTGCCCCGTGGGACAGTGGATCAAGGCAACAGTGTGACCCTGAGGGGCTCAGAGAGAAGCTCTGGAGCCGCTTGCTTCCTGCGTCTGAAGCCCACATCGCCCAACAGCCTCTCCGGCCGGCCTGACCTTCTCCTGGCTCCTGGCTCAGCTGTGGTAACCCACTGACAAGAAGTGTCTGCCCAGCCGGCCGGAGCTCGCTGCACCTTAGAAGGAGCTGGACGCTGACCAGCTGACCTACTGCCTCCCAAGTGGATGATGGCGTCCCCGGTCCTGCCTTCCTTCTTATAGAAGCTGCTGTCCAGGGCTCGCTCCTGGCTGGCCCTTTCCGGGTGCTTCTAATGGACAGGCTTGACCAGGGCTGAGCACCAAAGAATGGCCCTGGGCCTTGCACAGCCAGGCCCTACGACGGAGGCAGCCACACACTGACCCTCATCACCCATTCACATCCTGCTTATGAGCCACTGGGGCCCCAGGCCTCATCTTCCTAGGCGTGTCCAGACTGGAATCCCAAGAAGAACAACTGTCCTTGCAGAGGCCGGGGTGCCCACCCCCAGGCCCCCTGGGAACGGTCTGCCTCCGCCAAGTGGCCAGCGCAGGACGGTCAGACTCGTGGGGACGTTTAGGAAGTCACATAATTAGGCTGTTAAAGAAAAGAGTAACCCTAGAGACGCCTAAGCCAGAACGTTGTGCTAATACTGTGTTTGCCTCGTGGTGGATGCGTGTTCTAAACCAAAATTCTTCAGTGAGTGTAATCTGTCTGAAGAGTCATCTTGATCGGGACGCTACGATGACTTTTGTCTTCTTTTCTTGTAACCTAGCACCCGAGGCCATTAATCCAAATCACAGGGACACTGTTTTCCATGACGCAGATTTAGCGAGAAAACAAATTCACAGAGCCGACACATTCACAGCACAAGGAAGACCTGTTTGGGTTTTGTTTTGTTTTTACTTTTCCAAATTTTTCTTATTTCCATAGGTATATAAGTGGTTAATAGATTCATATTATTTCTGAAAGCCAACTGGAAAAAGATCTTGCACCAATAAAATTTTAATAGACCTTATAATCTGCTTAATTTCCCCCAGAGGCAGACAAGGTCTGTAATTCCTTTGGTCTGGAATGTATTTATGAAACGGAACCCGCCGTCAACTCTTGCAGAAGCTGGAGGACCAGACAAGCAGCAGCGGGGTCTCATTGGGACGGGGGTCAGCGACAGAAACAGAGATGGGAGAGCCTCGGGGACAGCCCTGAGTGGGACTGTGACTCCCCTGAATCCCCAGGACGTGCTCCACTCCTCGTGTCCCACTCACAACAATGGTGGAAACCCTGTCTTCATTCTCCTTTTAAAATCCCTAAGAGGCATAATTTGGAGTAATTTCATCATCCAGAGCCCTGACTGTGACCGCTGCTGGCTCGGGATTGGACTGCTTTGTGTCCCCGCGCTTCCCTTGGGAAAAGCGTTAGCCAGACCAGGACCAGGAAAGGCCGGTCTGTCCCCCACCAGCGGCTCCCGCAGCAGTCATTCGGGGTCAGGCCGCACGGGATGACAAACAGTAACACCCACGGAACCGCGGGGGAGGAAGGAAGCGATGGTGGCAGGCCACGGACCCCTGCTGTGGCCACTCGCGCCCACAGGGGTGACGCGGTCGGGAAGGCCCCTCACGCTGGGCCGGAGACCTGCAGCTGCTCACCCCAGCGAGGCCCTCAAGGGTTTCGCGTGTGAGCTGCCGACTGTCACCGAAGACGTCAAGAATGCTGTGCGGACCCAGGGTCAGCAAAGGTGCCCCTGATGGGCAGGAGCCTCACCCAGACCCTGCAGTCGGCCAGCCTCGGCCACTGCTGGAGCCCTGAGCCCCCAGCCCCAGGCAGGGTGTGGGCTCTCTTCTGGCCTGTCGGGGGCAGGCTGCCGAGGACAATCCCAGCGGCCCCCCAGTGCAGCGTCTAGGAGCGGGACTGTTGCCACCACCCTGCGCCTCCTCCCCATGTGCCCTGCTCACATGGACACCCCCAGGCCGCCTGCGTCCTCCAGATGGCACTGGCCAGAGCCCCCCCGCCCCTCGCAGAATGGGATCTGGCCACCCCCGCCCTGCCCCCACCACACCTGCCCTGGGGCGGAAGGAGCTGCCCAGCCCCACGCGGCGTGGCCTTTCCATTTGGGTTCAGTTTGTCTCACTTTGGGGCCTTCGGCATTCTCAAGGACCCTCCTGGAGAGACAGCACCTGCTCCCGGCTATGCCCAGCTGTCACAGGCATGTCACACATGGAGGGACTCAGGGACCTGCCTTTGGGCAACAAGGAGGCAGCTGGCCTCCACGGGTTGGTCCAAAACTCCTCTCGTGACATCTTCCATGACCTGCCCTCTGCGCTGGCCTCCGATCCCTGGGCAGCTGGATATGTTTCCAGACCCGTGCCCACTGCTCTGTCTGGGAGGTCCTGGAGTGTTCTGCAGGGATGGATACACCAGGGTACCAGGGGCTGGCCGCAGGGTGGGCTCCCAGAGACCCCTGAGGACTGGGGCGGGGGGGGGGGTGCTTGTCCTCGTAATCCCTAGGTTTGCAAAATCTTTCCTTGGGAGCAGGAGAGACCTCCCAGAATTCCAACCTTCCTGAAGGCTCAGCTCCATGTCACCTCCTCAGGGAGCCTCCAGGATCCCCCACGGCCCCTACTTGTCCACAGCTCCTGAGTCAGCTACCCCCTTGGCCCTTCCCATTGC
>NC_138374.1:602563-642142 GCF_054177405.1 Leptonychotes weddellii
TGAGCCGAAGGCAGTTGCTTAACCAACTGAGCCACCCAGGCGCCCAACAGTTGTCCCTTCTGCTCACCTTTCCTTGGCCACAGCAATCTTGTGGCAAGCTGGATAATTGGGAGGGCAAGTATAGTCCTCCCAGGAGAAGCAAAGCAAGTCACATGGCTTGGCAGTGGAGGAACTCTGGCTGGTGGGGTGGATTAACTTCCCTAGAGTGATTTAATCAGATACGACTGTTCCCGGGTCCTTTGCCATAAACTGGAGACTGCTCACTGGGCCTCTGCAGACCAAGCCCCAGATTGACACCACAGGCACCTGGGGGAGTGTCTGTGCCCCCTACTCCCGTGGCAGGGAGGGGCGGTGGGCCTGGACACTGCACACAGCCTCTGAGCCCCCGGAGGCTCATGTGGCCAAACCAGAGCACTGGGCCCAGCTTAGTCCTCTCCCCAGCCCTGCTGAGCCCATTGCCCAGACAGGAGGATGGCCAGGCAACAGGCAGCATTGGGGGTCTGAAGATCCCCATACATTACAAGGAGACTGGGGGGAGGGGGTGCACGGTGCTTCACATAGCAGATGCATCCCCCAGAGTCAGAGGAGCTGTTCTCCACTGCCTGGATGTTCCCCACTTGTCGGACCCTATGGGACAGGGCACCCACCCGGTCTAAGGCAAACAGTAGGTTTTCCTTAGACCATGGCCCCTGCATGCCCCATCACTGGGGGGAACAGGACAGGCCCCCAGCGCTCTTGCCTGAGACAATCTCCTGGCCGGGGTCCAGCCCTCCCCAGCCCCAGTGCTCAGCAACCCTGAGAATGCACACTGGCTCTCATCATAGACGTTCCTTCCCTGGAAGCAGAACACCAACTCCCTCCTCTGGACTCTGGGCTCCTCCCCATCTGGTCCTCAGGTGGCGCCTCCCAACCGTCCTGTCTTCTGGAAGCAGGCCCCACGTGTCGGGGCCAGCCCTGAGCCGAGTGCCTCAGCCACCCTGTGAATGACTAGGGACTCTGTGCCTCCCACGGCAGGCAGGCGGCTACGACCTTCACCCAAGCCACAGGCATGTCACAAGGGCCTACGACGGAGTGGACAAGGCATTCAAGCCAGAGAGGGTGGGCCCTGCATGCAGGGAGGGGCACACACAGCCCCATGACGAGGGCAGCCCCCTCCCACGTGGCCAAGCCTTGCTGGACACTCATCGTCAGGAAGGGGCCCCTGAGGGGTGGACGCTGCCCGTGCCCTGGGGAGGTGCTGCCCCAGCACAGCTGGACCCTCCCCTTTGCCACGATGCCCCCACGGAGGGGGCTGGGACCGGGCCTGGAGGGTAGCCAAGAGCCCTTCCGGAAGCCTCCACTTGGCCAGGGCGGGTCCCGTCCCATCCTGGGAGTGCAGCGACGGCCTCGGAGCCGAGGCGCTAACACAAATCTTTGACTCGGTGCTCAATTAGCGTGTTTGGCACGCAGTCAGACAGCCCCGGAGAGCAGCCCCCGAGAGAGAGCTCATTACCCACGATTGCACATCTGGGGCCCACGCGGCCCTGGGGAATGAGCTCTGAGCCGTGATTTACGGCCACTTCTCTTTGTCCTTTCCTCAAGGAGACAAGATTCTTGGGACCCCAGAAGAGGGCTTCTGCAACACGGTGTGACGGTCGTCCTGAGGACTGGCCTCTGCCGTCCTGCCGTGGGTCAGCCCCTCCTGGGGGCCCTCCTGTGACTGTGACTCAGGCAGCTTTGCAGAGTTCCCCTCGCCGGGACCCCGTGTCCACAGGGCACTGGGGGAGGCGGTGGTTTCCGGCAAGGGCCGGGCGTCCCGGGGGCGGCTGGTCCCGCTTGCTGGGCCTGTACAGGAGGCTGGAGCCCGGCCCAGCTTGGAATGTGGCTGCAGGGGACGGGTGGCCACAGGTCTCCGGGGGAGTCAGGCGCCTCTCAGAAGCAGGACTGCCAAACAAAGCGGCAAGGCGGGCTGAGGGCTCAGGTCTGTTTCGGCGTTGGCCTGGACCAGCCCTCACGGGACCAGCCATCTTGGGCTCCAAACTGCTTCTGCAGGGGAGCTGGCCCTCAGCCGCCCGCTCATTCAAGCTCTTGGCAGTGGGCGCCTGGTGGGCTGGTGCCTGTGGGATATCTCCACAGAGCGTGTGGGTCCCAAGGGAGGGACCCTGGAAGCAGAGGAGGAAACCAGACCACCTGGAGGGGCCGTCCTGACTGCAGAGGTCTGGCCTCGGAGGGTGGGGGTGCCCCCCTCTTAAGAAGCATTCACGAGAGGCCGATGACAGCCACAGTAGCTGGCCGTGTCGGCAGAGGAAGGACACATCTGTACGTGTGCACCCCACAGCTGCGACCGGTCTGTGGACCCGTGTCCCCCAAACAGAGGAGGACCCCGAGTTGTGGGGCCGGGTCGCAGGTCATAGCCCATACGGAGCCCGTGTAGATGCTGCATCCCACTGCGCGGGGGGCCCGGGTGTGCGCAGATATGCAGAGCAGGGCAGCGACTCCAAGAAGACCCATCCCGTCAAGCGCTTGCACGCGGGGCTGCACAACTTCCAGAGAAGGGGAGTGAAGCCAGCAATGCAAGGGACCACAAGGAATGCAGGAACGTGCAGGTAATTCTGTGTACTCTCCTACGGACGTTACGCTTGTCAGATAAATAGCTTGTAAAGAAATAAAGGCGCTGGAGTAAGGGCGGAGGAGCTGGGGTGCAGGGAGGGGCAAGGCAGGAGGGAGCTGGAGGTCTGCAGAGGATGGGCAGGCAGGGTCCATGGGAGCACTGGGGGGTGCCCCCCGGCTGTCGAGGTCCCATCCCCCCTTACTGCTGTCCAGACTGCTTCTGGCCAAGGAGGAGTGGGCAGCTGGGGCTCCCCCACACCCCTGCCTGGTCCCAGCCCCCGCCCCTTCATTAGCACACCTCTGGGACCTCCTCCGAGGGCCTCCTCCCAGCTGCTGAGGGTACCGGCCTTCCAGGGCCTTGCTGGCCTCTTCCTGCCCACCTCCCCTTGTCCAAGATGCCCTTTGGCTCAGGGTGCCCAGAGGCCCCTTGGAGGTGTCTACTCCCCGGGAGAGCACAGAACCCCTCCCCGACCCTGACACAGGGCTCTGCAGCCTGGGGCCCAGATGTATGTCCATACCTGAGCATGTAGAGTCCTTGCTGACCTGGGCGCTGACAGGCCGCCATGCTCAGAGACGGTCATTCAGCAGATGCCACTGGGCAGAGGGGCCTTGGCTGTTCCTGGGCAGTGGACCGGGCTGGAGCATGCACGTGGGGGGAGGGCTGGGGTGGGGCGGGCTGAGCAGCAACTCCTCTTGGCACCTGGCCGGCCCACCTCAGGGCCTTTCAGACAGCCCCTGGTCACTCCTCTGTCAAGGGCAGGGGTGGGGTGAGGGGGTGAGGTCTGCCAGTAGAGGGTCTTTGCATGCGGCCCCCCGCGGTTTGCTTGGCAGGGTGGCAGGTGGGATTGGCTCTGGCGCCTTCTCCTCTGAGCAGGCGCCACCCTGTGGTGCCCCCGGGCCTGCCCTCCAGGGTCCTGGTGACTGCACGTCTTCCCTTACCCCGTGAGCCCTGCAGCTGCAAGTTACATGTAGGTCACCTCAGTGGTCCCTTTCCTTGTTTTGGCTCACGGACCCCTGGGTCAGCAATCCCTGAATTGGACACCGCTGTGGGGCCTCATCACGCAACAGGTTGAAAACTGTGGGAACAAAGCAAGGGCCCTCTGCCAGAGGCTGCCCCCAGAGCCCGGCCCAGAGCGATCATGGTTGGGGCAGCAGCAGCTCAGGGACTTATGATGTCCACTTCACTAATAGGGTCTTAGAGGACTCAGGGCTTCCTTGCCCGTGGAGCGGGAATCCAAGCTCCCTTCCTGTTGTCCCACCTGTCCCCTCCCAACTTCCCTCAAGGAGCCATGTTTTGAGGACGTCAGCTGGCTCTGGCCAGCCCTCCCCAGGGAACCCCCTGCCCTGACCCCACCTCCCCCAACATAGTGGTCCCCTCCAGCAGGCTCTTGCTGAAGCTCCTCAAGTTTACGGTTTATTGCCCACCCCTCCCACGGGGTGCGCTGCATTCCCACGGCCCTCCCAGGGCGTGCCTGGCACATGGTAGGTGCCGAATAAATACATGATGAATGCATAAAGGCCTATACCAAATAGCGTGCTCTCCACCTTCCGACAACCTGTAAGTTTGCATGGAAAGTGGCAACTTCCTTTGTAGGATGTTTTCTTCAAGACCAGGAGATGGCATTCTCCAACCTCTCAGCTCTGGCCCAGGAAATCCACCCACACTGGGAGCCCAGAGGCGCTCCTTCCCCGCAGGCGGGCCTCCGGACCTTCCCCGGAGGAGGGGCAGCGCCTGGGGGCACCGAAGGGGGTGCGGGTGGGAGCCCCGGATAGCCCTGGGTGGGGGGGGGCAGGTCAGAGGCGGCGGGTAGGGAGTCTTCATAGCCGGGACCGGACACTGGGGGCAGGGATACCAGAGGTGCGGGTCCAGGAGGGTGGGGACTGTCCCAGGCGCTGGCTTGGGAACCTCGAGCACCTGGCAAGGGGGGACGCCCGGGGAGCGCACCGAGACCTCCATCCCCGCACCCCTCTCTCCCGAAGCTCACACTCACTCCCACCCCCGTTCCGCAGCCACCGCCACTGACTCCCCCAGGGGCCTTGCGCGCTGAGGCCAAAGGAGACCGCAGCCACACTAGAGATCCCAAGCGTTCCAGCTGGAGCCCAGAGAGGGCCGGGCGACGTGGACAGACCCGGGGTCGCTGGGGCGCAGGACAGCGACTAGGGGGCTCTTTTTCCTCGGCGGTAAAAAAGGGCTGGGAGGCTCCCGCCTAAAGCGCAGCTCCTCGAGCCACCCGGGTTCTCCTGCCTCTGAGCCAGAGCCGCCCGCACCCTTTGGGAGGACAGTGTGCCCCTGTCGTCCCGCCCGGGCGCGCCCCTCCTGTCCCGGGTCGCCCCCGCCCACCGTCGGTAGGGTAGAGCAAAGAGGGGGTCAGGAGGAGGGACGCGACCCCACCCCCACTCGGCCCCGCCCACTCGGTTCCACCCCCACCGGAGCCCCAGCCTTGGCCGCCTAGCCTCCGCCAGGGGTGGGGCACGGTTTGGGGAGCCCAGAGGGGCTCCAATCCTGCTGGGAGAGTGTCCCCGCGCCCAGGCTGTCGGGGCGCACACACGCTGTTTGCTCCGAGGAAGTGGGGCGTGTTCTAAGCGAGGCCGAATTGGGTCTCCGGACTTGGGGACCCGCCGCCGGACGCAGCGCGGGAATCCTGGAGGGGCGCTGCCCTGTCCTGGGCGCCAGGCTCCGCTGGGACAGAGCGCCTGCGGGGGCAGCCACACCCGGATCGGTCGAGTGTGGCCCGGCCGAGGAATCGGGGAGAGAGGAACCGCACCGCACACGAAGCTGAGGGCCCCTCGCTTCCCGCAGCCTCCCCCCGGCAGCACCGTGCGCGCGCGCCCAAGCCGGGGGCGACCACCGAAAGCCCGCCCAGCCCCGCCGGCCAGTGGCTCTCAGAGCCGCGATACGGTGCAGGGACCCTCGGAGCCAAGACCCCGCCTCTAACTGCCCAAAACGAAAACGGACCCTCGAAGGACACTGTGCAAGCGGACGCTGGGTCCCTGTCCGGAGCCAGGAGGCTCGCCTCCATCCACACGGTCCAAACCCTGGCGGCAGGAGTGAAACGCGAAAGTCGTTGCTAAGGAACGGCACCAGGCCGGAGAGAGGCCGGGGGCCTGGCGCAGGCCGCCCACCCCTGGCCACGAAATGGCCGTCCGTTCGCTCTCGTTAGGGTCATGGCTCTGAGCAGGCAGCGAATAACAGTAAGAGCCAACTCTTAGGATTTAATGTGACACCCCACCCAGAAGGATGAAGGCGACAACGCCCAGCATTTTACTCAGCAGCGGCTCTCCGCCGGCGCCCCGGGTCCACTGCGATCTAATTTGAATCCCACAGCAATGCTACGGGCTGGGGGCTTTTCGTACCAGAAGGAGACACCTGGGGCCCCACGTGCCCCTGTGAAGGCCGCCCTTCTGCCCACTGCGCTTGGGGAGCGCACCCACGTCTAGGCCTTGCACGTGGCCCCTGCGCGCCCTGGGTTCTGGAGCTCTGAGCCGGCTTGGTCCCCGTTCTCCTGGCTCGGGCTGCGCTTCACGAGACAGCGGCCCGTGGGCTTGGTCGTGGGGTCCGGGTCGAAGCCCGAGGCTCAGGCTGCCTCCCGGGAACCAAGCTGCGACTTCGCGACCAGGAAACGCCGGACCCGGAGGTCCGGACGGTCCCCGCGCCCCGACCCGGCAGAGGGCAGTGCCGCGGGCTGGGAGGGGACCGGGAACTGCCCGCCTGGCAGCGCCCGCGAGTCGCCGGCCTCGCGCGTGTCCCCGGGACGGGTCTCGCCACCGCGCCAGCAGTGTGTTGGTTAAAGCAGGGTAGATTCGCGTTGGCCCTTCGGCGCGTGGACTCCCGTGGACTACGAGCCCCAGCGTCCCCCGCCCGTCTGCGACACAGAGGACATTACCCCCAAATGTTCGCGGTACTCCTCGACACCTGAGCCCGGGACTGCCGGAAGCCGCGGGGACGGGGTCGGAGGCCCTGGCCAGGCTCCACGACCGTGCCGGCTGGCTCCCCGCGGCCGCACACCTGGGGCTCTTCACCGAATGGGGCGCACAGAGCGTACTGAGCCGATCCTCAAATCTGCATTCTTTCGGGCGATAAAATATGTTCTCGTATTTTTTCCTGATTTCCCATTAAAACCTTTGCCTAACTAAACTCCCATCCAACGGGATTTATTTCGTCCCGGGGGAGATAAATCAGGGGGCAAATTTACAGCCGGGGAGGCACCTGCCTCGCTAATGGGCCCTTCATGGAGTGCGCGGCCGGCGGGGGCGCGCAGACGGGCGGGGCGCTGGCCAATGGCCGGGCCGCGGGCGCCCGCAGCCAATCAGCGCGCGCGCCGCGCGGGGGCCCCCGCGGTTATCAGCGCGTCCGGCCCGCGCGGCGCCGCTCCGATCGGCCCCGGAGCCGCCGCCGCCGCCGCCGCCCCGCTGACCCCGCGGCCGCCGCCCAGCCTGCGCCGGAGCCGCCGCCCTCGCGCCTCCCCGGGCCGTCGGCGCCCGCGCCCCGAGCGCCCCGCTGCAGCCGGCGCCCCGGGCCGCGCGCAAACTTCCCGGGCCGGCGGGCGCGGACGGCGGCGGGGCCCGGATGGGCGCCCGGGCCGGCGGCGGCGGCGCCCATGGACGCTAACCGGCCGGGCGCGTTCGTGCTGAGCAGCGCGCCGCTGGCCGCGCTGCACAACATGGCCGAGATGAAGACGTCGCTGTTCCCGTACGCGCTGCAGGGCCCGGCCGGCTTCAAGGCGCCCGCGCTGGGCGGCCTGGGCGCGCAGCTGCCGCTCGGCACCCCTCATGGCATCAGCGACATCCTGGGGCGGCCTGTGGGCGCGGCGGGCGGCGGCCTCCTGGGCGGTCTGCCCCGTCTCAACGGGCTCGCCTCGTCGGCCGGCGTCTACTTCGGGCCCGCGGCCGTGGCGCGCGGCTATCCCAAGCCGCTGGCCGAGCTGCCCGGGCGCCCGCCCATCTTCTGGCCCGGCGTGGTGCAGGGCTCGCCCTGGAGGGACCCGCGCCTGGCCGGCCCGGGTAGGTGGCGCGCGAGGGGAGCGACGCGGGGCCTCGGGTGCGGCGCGCGGGGCGGCAGGCCGAGCTCACCCGCCCTCCTTTGCAGCCCAGGCCGGCGGGGTCCTGGACAAGGACGGCAAGAAGAAGCACTCACGGCCGACGTTCTCGGGCCAGCAGATTTTCGCGCTGGAGAAGACCTTCGAGCAGACCAAGTACCTGGCGGGCCCGGAGCGCGCGCGCCTCGCCTACTCCCTGGGCATGACCGAGAGCCAGGTCAAGGTGAGCGGCTGGTGCGGGGCGGCCTCCCGCGGGCCCCGCTGCGCCAAGCCGACTCGCCGCCCGCGTCCGGCGAACGGTGTGCGCTCGGCCGCCAGCCCGCCCCGGGCCCAGCCCCGGGGGCGCCGCTGTTCTGCGGCCGGGCCGGGGTGCTGGCCGCCGCGGCCGCTGCTCGTCCACGCGGGCGGCGGGGTCTCGCGTTGCATGGGTCGGGCGCCGCCGAGGCGCCGTCTGACCGTTCCCCTCCGCCGCAGGTGTGGTTCCAGAACCGCCGGACCAAGTGGCGCAAGCGGCACGCGGCCGAGATGGCGTCGGCCAAGAAGAAGCAGGACTCGGACGCCGAGAAGCTGAAGGTGGGCGGCTCGGACGCGGAGGACGACGACGAGTACAACCGGCCTCTGGACCCCAACTCGGACGACGAGAAGATCACGCGGCTGCTCAAGAAGCACAAACCCGCGAACTTGGCGCTGGTCAGCCCGTGCGGCGGCGGCGCGGGAGACGCCTTGTGAGCACGCGCGCGGCCGGAGCAACCAGGGTCGGGGCGGCCGGCGCCCCTCGCCGCCGCCCGCCGTGTGTATATATATTTTTACAGAATAAGTTATAAAGCGGCCGGCGCGGGCTCGGGAGGGCGCGGGGCCGCGCGTCCCGGGCGGAATCACTTTGTATAATCAATAAATTATTTAACACGTCCCCGGCGGAGCCGCGGCTCCGGAGGCTGCACCGCGTGTGTCTTCCTTCTCGAAACACCCCCCCGCGGGTCCCTGCCCCCCCCCCAGTCTTTGTCCCCGCGGGGCCGGGCTGGCAGCGAGGGGCGCGGTGCGACCCCGGCCCGCGTGTTCCCAGGCCCGGGCGGCGGCAGCTCGCAGGAGCAAGGGGACATCGAGGGCCCGGCGCGGGGAAGGGCGACCCTGGCCTCGAGACCCCCTCGGCCGCCCCGGGAGCGCCGGAGGAGCCGCGACGCCGGAGAGCGCCCAGCGGAGCCGGACGGGGCCTCGGACGGAAACGCAGCGGGCGCGGGGCGCAGCGCCGGCAAGTGCGCGCGCCGCGACAGGTGCGGCTCCCCCTCCCACCCGCGCCCCGCCGGGGGTTGCAGGGCCGGCTCAGTGGCGGAGGTCGGCGGCAGGTGAGCACTCACCCGCGCGCGTCCCTCTTTTCGGAAACCCCGGGGCGGGCGCGGGGCGAGTCCTAGGCTGCCGCCCGGCTCGCACCATGTGTTTCATCCGATTACGCAGATCTTAAAATGCCTTAGCAGCTAAAGGTTTCCTACTGCGCGCTAAGCGTGCAGCTCACAGATTTTAAGCTCGTCTGCAGCCCGGTTCCATCGTTTTTAATCCGTAGAAACTATTTGATTCAGACCGGGACGCCAAAGAGAAATCCCAAGTAACGCTGCCGCCCTCCGAGGGACGGCTCGCACTCACTCCCACCGGGCCAGGCCCTCAGCGGCCCGCACCCGGCGCAGGGAGCGGGCCAGCGGCGGGGCTCCACATTCTGAGGCTGCTGCTCTGGTGCTCGCGTCCTACTGCGCGTAACTCTTGAGTTGTAATTTTAAAAATTAAATAGAAGTGATTGCGTTATTATAAGGTTTCTCCTTGAAGGCATTTTTGAAACTGTTACAGAGAAACGGAAAAGGCTGTTTTCTGTTCTATGCCACGTGGCTGCACCATCAGTTTAAAAAAAAGACATTTCTTTTGAGCCACTGGCTGGTCTTCTTTTTAACGGAGCAATATTAAAATCTATTTTATTTCTGTGAGCGAATCGTTCTCTCAGCTCAAGTTAAGAGCAAAGGAAATCCCAGTTTTAAAGTTTTGAGGAAGGCAGTGCATTTTTATAACCTCGTCTTTAAACGCTGAGGGTAATTCCCATTAGTTACCACTACGGTAAAAAACCCAAAAGATTATTTTTCTGCACTTAACTAATGGCTTGGTTTTGTGTAGCAATGTCTGACAGAATGACATTCCAGGATTTCTGGTGAGCCCACAAAGGAGCGCCCTCCCATTACTTAGCATTTCAAAGGAGATGGGGACCGGGAAGGCGGAGAAACAAAGCAGACTCAGGACTGTTTCACCATGATCAATTTTATTGCTTAGGAACCGGAGCGGTCATTTTTAGAGGCCTCCACAGTGACCAACAGCTGAAACCCCGTTACACAGAAGCTCGTGGGGCGGGCCTGCCGTGTGGCACGTGGACAGAGCAGAGCGGCCAAAGCACTGACCCTGACCACACTGTCAAGAACAGATCAGCAAGCGGACACCCAATCACTTGCAATGGTAGTGATTTACCTAAAAACGAGCATCTAAGGCCTTCACCCAGTCCAGGAATTGTGTAGTGTTCTAAAGCGGATCAATAAAACATAGGTTGTGTTTCATCCACAGGCTCTGCAATGACCTTTTAATGCTGTACTTCGTGCTAGGGGAGATGGTCGCAGCAAGGTTACCACGTAGGCTGGGTGCAACGGAGCAGCCGAGGAAACTTACGGTTTTGTTTCTCTTAGTAGTTTTATATACAGCCCATGTTAAAAGCAGTTTCTATCTGAAGCAGACTAGGCTATTTTTGTTTCTCCCATGATATTATTGTTTTATGTAGAATACTTGGCACCATAGAACAGTAACAAAAGACAGACGGGACAGTTTACAAAATTCTTAAAAGGTACACCCGAGCTAGCTAGAAACTTCACATTCAGTTCTTAATATTACACAGAAAAAAAGGCATAGGAGTAAGAATCTGCAAGTGTAGATGTGCTGTGGTCGACGTCCACGCAGGACGGCACCGCTAGGCCGCAAGGCCGGATGGGTCTGTGCGGATGTGCACGTCCCCGAACTCGACTCCATTCCTACCTGCCGACAGGACCCTCGCAAGCATTCGTCCCGGAAAGTATATTTAGCATAGGTTTTGGTAAGATTTATAAATTATTTTTAAAAAGTATATATTTATATATATTTATATATATAAAAACGGAAAGCAGCTGCAGTGTGATTCAAAAACCATGTAACGCGGCAGTAAATAACACGGAAGGGGAGCCGCCCGAGGCGGAGACCAGGGCCCCTTGCTCTCCTCACAGTGGCCACACTGCCGGAGTCGCAAAGAGCCCCCGCCCGCCGCCCGCCCCCCGGGCACGCCTCCAGCTGGCAGAGGGGGACCTGGGACACCTGGGGGGTTTCCACGCCGGAGAAGCTCTTCCCACGCTGACAATTATTAAAAATGGAAACTCTGAAGTCTAAAATACAGACTCCCTCTCCTGTCTATAGAGTTTTGGCAACAGGACGGTGACTTATTACAAAAACCCAATATTTCTACTTAATGTCACATGAACAGACAAGACAGTGAGGTATGTGAGGCTTTTCCGGAACGGTCCGGAGGCTGAAGCGAAGTGTGGGGCCGGCCGTCTAGTGGGTGGCGCTCGGGCGGGTTTGTCGATGCAGCTGTTAGGAGGACGTGTTTCAATGGATGGGACTCCCACCGGCTCCAGGCGCTACAGGGAGGTCTCGCGAAGGGCCCTCTGGTGTCGCTGGCATCGCCTCCCTGCCGTGGAATCGGTCACTCGTTAAAGGAACAAACACACCAAGAAAAGCTGAGAAAAGGTGAAGCCAAGGGAAGGAGTCATATTTACCACACGTCACTGCACGACACAACACTTGTGCACATGGGCGTGAGGTTTACCTGCCCCGGGCGCGATGCGGAAGGCCAGGAACACGGGCTGCAGCGGGAGGAGAGAGGGCGTCGGAGCCCGCGGCCACGCGCCCACCCTGACCCCCCGACTCCGGATCCCTGCCCTCCCCCGGCTGCCCAACTGCGTCCCCCTGCCTTGTGCGCGAGCACCAGCATGGGACCCCAGTGACCTCACAACTGGAGCTGGGGTTGAGTTTTGCAAAGGGCATGATTTCCAGGTAAAAACTCACGTAGACTGCTGACTAACCCGGTGGCCGTGCCGGGTCCGCTCCCCCGGGCGCCAGGACGATGCACCCCGTGGCCACGGCCCGGAGGCCTTGCACATGGGAAGCACGGGTGTCTCCAATTTGGCTGAAGGTAAGACGCGGCCAGCATCGCCCTCAGACTCTGGGGCTCGGGGTTAGGGACACTCACGCGTACGAAGCGCGTCCCTGCACAAATACTCAGCGTCCCCCTGAAGGACGCATCTGTGCTCACTGCCATGAGAAGTCACGGTATCCCAAATGCACACTAGAAAAACGACCTTCGGAAATCACTGGCTGTGGACGGTATTTTGTTATAAGTAGTAAAATTCTGTATTTTATTCTACTGTGACTAGTTTTTTCTGCCTTCTTTACCTACCTACCTACCTTCTGGCATTTTATTACAATTACGTAAACACAGACCATCTGGGCAAGCGCTGTGTGGGCCGATGGAGGAGCGGAAACTCGGCCCGCCGTCCAGCCCCTGCCGCCCGCTGCCCCCGCCGTCCAGCCCCCGCCCGGGCCCACACTGCACACGGCGCGGACACATCACCTTGTGGTCTCCCATGCAGACGTTGGGCCCAATGTGGTCGTAGGTGACAACCTTCTCCTCGCTCTCCGACTGGGAAAGCAAACAGAGAGACCCGTGTGGGAAGGTGGGGATAGTGGGGCTTCCTCGGGGAGCCCGAGCTACCCGCCACCTCCCAGCAGGCAGAACGTTCTGGAAGCCCTGGGAGCCGCTGGGCCCCTGGCTCTTCCTGCTTCCAGGCGGGAGTTGGGGTGGGGGCCCCCCAAGCTGTCCTCTGGCACATGCCCCTGGGGAAGGGCTTTCTTCTCAGGCACACCCCGCCCCCCGCCGTGCATCTGGCGTCCGTTTTCCCTGTTTCCGTTTGTTTGGACAGCCGGTTCTATTAGCCCAGAACTGTGTTCACACGGGAGCAGACGTCTCTGAATCCCAGGCGGCTGCGCCAAGCACTTTGTACACATTAATTAACCGCTGTGTGCACCCCGGCCCCTCCCTCCCTGCGCCTCCGTGTCTGCAGGCCAGGCAGACCCCTGCGTTTCGGGTGCGACTGTGAAGGGGTCGTTCCTGGCAGTCAGTCCGCTCCGAGTGGGCCGGAGTTTTATATCCACAGCTGAAGCATCCGAGACTATGAAGTTAAAACTGAATTATCTTTAATGCAGTAGGAAGCTTAAGGTCAGATTTACTTTCCAGCGTGGTCGCCTGCTAGAAAGTATAAAAACATAACCTTCTGCTCCATATGCGTGAGCACTTCCCATCCCTCACGATTGCAACGCTGCCTCGCGGAAGTGGGGGACATCCGTCAAGCGCAGCACGGTAATTTACAAAGGCAGCATAAAATTGTGGGTTTCCAACTGCATAATCTTGAGACAGATGAACAAATTACAGCAGAGTGCCTGCATCCCGGCAGCTCCCAGGCAGCACCGCCAGCCTGCCACCTTTGGTGTTTTAGGGCTGGGGAAGCAGAACGGAACATGGTGACGAGGTACCCGAGCGTAGCATGATGGATGAGGCCGAGGAGCTGCTCACGAGGCGCATCTGATCCGACGGTAATGCCCGCTGCCGCCGGGCAGCCCCGGGAGGGCCTGGGGGACGTCTGCCTGGGGGGGGCGCCCCCTCCAGCTCGGAAGCGTCCAAGCTCAGAGTGAGCACGAAACAGTCTACCGGGACGGCCTCCGCCCGGCCGCACACGCTCAGTTTCCTGCAGAATGCAGTTTCCTTGGCGTGGGCGCTTTCCCTGTAGACCACACTTGTCTCTTCTCTGTCCCCGCGGTGCCCGCGGCCCCTGCTGTGGCTGTGGCCGTGTGCCCAGCGCACCGCACGTGCTCAGGGCCGGCAGCGTGCAAACGCACACAGCCGACTCCAGAGCGTCAGCAGCAGGCCCGGCAGAGAGGGCAGGGCTATGTCCAGGCTCTCCCGGGTCTGTGCGCTCCTGGCCAACATCCAGTGCAGCGTCAGCCAGGAAGGCCCCTGGGGAAGTGGCCCCGGGAGCTGTCCCCGGCGGGGGGCCCTGGGTGCGAGGGTCACAGGCGGGGGCACGCCCAGCACACAGCGCAGCGGGAGGAGTGCCGAGGCCCCGACGGAGCAAGCTTGCTGCAGGCCCCCGGCTGGCTTCCTCTGGGCTCAGGGAAGAACACAGAGGGCTGGGCTGGGGGGCCACTGAGTACGGGGCACAGGGTGTGTGCATGGCAGGGCGTGCTATGAGCCTGGGGCAGCATGTGGGGGGCTCTGCCCTCCTGGCTGTGACCCCTCTTGCCCAGTGAGCTCCCAGTCCCCGGGGTGAGGACTCAGGGCCCAGCTAAGGGGTCCTGGTTGAGGGGAGGGGCAACTGGAACCTAAAACAGAGCTCAGGTCGGGGATGGCTCCCCAAAGGCCCACGTCTGCTCTGAGCACCAGCCCGCGGCCCCCACCCCCCCAAATCAATGCACTTGTGTGTGATTTCCCATTAATGGGGTTGACAAAACAAATTCAGATATTGATTCTTTTGAAAACACCCTTTTTGTATTAAAATGTGGGCACTGAAAATTCTTGAAAATCAGGAGGCCACAGGAAACCTGAGCGCAGGGTGCCACCTCTTGAATGTTCCTGCTCGTTTCTACCGTGTCGAGCCCAGATGTGAATCAGGCTCTTGATTTACATCTCGGGGAAATAAGGACCGACGTGTCCACCACGCTTTACACAAGCACTCTCGCGGACAAGAGCACATTTCATTCCCGAGGATACAATAAACTATGAGGATTTTGAAGGCTCTGATAACCGTGTATGCACGCTGTGGGTTCAGAAAGACATCGGATGTCACCGGGGCCCCTCAGGCCTGGGCGCTGGGTCTCAGGTGGCCGAGGACCCATCTCAGGGCGACGCCAGGGCCCATCCCGGGGGCCCCTATGTGTGGCTGGTCCTGGGGCGACTTACCTTCAGAATCAGCTCCCTGGCGGATGGGGACATGAGGACGCGGTCGCACCACGCAGGGCACCGGGTGTTCATGTACTGCTGGCCCTGGCCGGAGTCCTCGCTGTACGGGTAGCTGGGGGGACACAAGGGCGCCTGGTCAGCTGCTGGCTCCGGCCCCGCCTCCCACCGTCTCCCGAGTCCCCAGGGAGGGCTGTGTGGTTCTTCCCACGCACGCGGAGTGGCCAACGCCACGCAGGGAAAAAAACCCACGTAGAGAGGTTTCTGCAACACGAAGTCAAACGCGCGATTTAAGTTCTCACTTGAATTTTTGTTGTAACAGGATCTTGCGACAAACCAATGCCATTGTCTAGGATACTGTGGTTTTAGTTTTGGACGTAGTCAGGACAGTGAAAAACTGAATGGGGAAGACGGGCCTCCTGCCCCACCTGCGTCCCAGGGGCCTGCCCGGCGCATGGCCTGACCTGCCTGTGAATGCAGGGGCGTTGCTGTGGGACTCCCACTCAGACGTCCCCTCACGTCTCTGGGGGGAGCCTCCAGAAGCTGGGGCGTGACGCGGGTGCACGCCCCGTCCCCACGCCCCATCCCTACGCCCGCTTCACCACAGCATCTGGTCTCGGCAAGTGCCTGGTGTCCAGACCATGGGCTCATTGCTGTGGCATGGCCTGTGACTGTCCCTGACCCACGGCTCTCGCCACACAGGAACCCCTTCCCACGCCCTGACCCGGCTCAGCCCCCGGGAGAGGCCCTGACGGCCCCTCGGGGATGGAGCCACCACAGCTGATCCACCGATGAGCAGAGACGCACACGTGGGCAGCTGATCCCCCTCATGTTCCTTGGGCCTACAGGCAGCTTCCTTCTGTTTCCAGAACTCCCTGGAACAATCCTGCCTCTGGGCCCAGTGGGCCTGCCTCCGTCCACTTAAAACTGCCGGCCCCACCCCCAAGTGGGCATTGTGATTGGGACCGACTGAGTAGTAATAAATGAACTCAGAACGAGCTGGCTTTGGGAACACATGTCGCTGTGTCGGCTGCATCTGCACCAGGGTCTGCGTATCCATGTGCATCCTGTACAGCGATCTCAGAGTCTAAACGTCTCCTTGTAAAAATTTGTTTTTAGGTTAATTCCAAAGTACCATATGGTCTTAGTTGTGAATTAGCTTATTCTCTGCTGTGCTTTCCTGCTGCTTGCTGCTGGGAGAGAGGAGCCGCTCCTGCGGCGGCCCCTGGGCTGCTGAGGACTCTGGCCCCCGGCCCTCTGCTCTGTGGCCTCAAGACCTGTGTCCTGCCACGACCATCAGGCTTCGCAGAACATAATTCTGCCCTGAGCTAACGGTTCCCGGCCTCGCCCCGTCCCATCGGGGGTCCCCCATGCTTTCACCAGAAACAGTGGCCGAGGGCCCTCGCCCCTCAGGAAATCACTGCTTCACTTGATTAAAGACCCAAAGCGGCAAATATGCTAAAACAACACAGTTCCTACTTCTAACAGCATCACCCATGTAGAGAGCACAGAACACGAACTACCCTAGAAACTCCTCTGCAGGACAAAGTGGCGAGCCGGCCATCCACCCCTGCTCCACATGTGCAGGGCGCCTGGCTCAGCTGTGACCGTGAGGGAGCGACACCACCCGGCCGGGACTGCTCGCCTCGCATGCACGACCTCGCCTGGGTGCCTGGGGGACACGCCGAGGCTGGTGGCAGGCTCTCTCCGGAACACGCTGCCTGTGAGCCGGGGATCGGGGGTCCACATGGATCAACCCCAGTTTCCAGAGGACAATGTGCTGAGTTGCGGGACGAGAACAAGAAGCCCCCTTATTGGGGGCAGAGGTCAGGGGTGAGGGCGGCTGCGAGCGGGCAGCAGGTGTGATGAGGGCTCTCTGCCAGGAGACAGCGAGTCGTCCGAGGCTTAAAAGCACCACGCTGAGACGCGGTCCGGAAACGGGATGAACGCCACGTGCCCAGACACCACCCTTGGCGCCCAGTTACGCCCCCGATGCTGCCAAGAGGACCGGAAACCCCTCTGCAGGCCCCAGCTGGTCTTGGGGTCCCATCTAGGGCTGCACACGGCACCCACAGACCACGAGGATGTACACCGGGGCCAAAGTTCAGTGTTTATACCTCGGGCCTGGGTTTGTGCCAGGACACAAAATCTGTCAGGGAGGCAACACGGAGCTCCCTCCCTGTCCACGCTGGGATCCGACAGGTGGTCACGACTCACACGGTGGTGCTGGGGTGAGTCCCAGAGAAGAGCAAGCTTCCGGGTTTGCCCCCGAGGGCAGTCCTGGGAGCCCCGCGGGGTCCTGGCCCATCGTGCTTGCGCAGGAGCCGGCTGCCACAGTCCAGTGTGAACACAGGTGACTCAAAAGGAGAAAGAAGCTGATCCCCAGAGGTGTCCTGCTGGTGGGGGCACTGCCCCTCCCCCACAGCCCCAGGGCCATGCCCTGTGGCCCCTGATCCCGGAGAAGGGGGCACACCAGAATGGAGCTGGTGCAGACAGGCCCAGGGAGGGAGGGGGCCAGGCGGCACCCCGTCCTTCCTCCGGCAGCTGAGCACAGGGCACGGGGCCCGATGCTGCCAGTCTGCGGCCTGCACGCCTCCAGAGCAGACGGTGGTTAAGTCCACGCCTGCCGTGCACGCACACTTATCTGGAAGCAAACTCTGGCAGCGGCGGGGGGAGGGGAGACAGGACAAGCGCCCAGCTGTGCCCCCACCGTGAGGGAGAGCCGCCGTGACCGCTGGTGATGACGCTAACAATCGCCCACCAGTCCTCAAGCACGCGGCCCTCCCTGCCCTTCGAGCTTCTTCCCTCAGGATGTGGGCAGCGGCCCCTTTGCCATGGCCGGCGACCGGCCCTGTGGACCAGGCTCAGGACTCCATCTGAGCCACAGGGCAGGCGGGTGGAGTCTCCACGGCCCCAAGTCCGACAACACGGCCAGGAAGGCCCAAAGCCCGGCCGTGTTCGCCAGCCTGAATCTACAGGGCCGGCCGCAGGCGGGGACCCCGGGCACAGGAGGAAACGGAAACCACAGCCAGACTGGCACGTTCTGCACCCGCTCTCCCAGGTGGAGGGCGGCGTGGTGGGGGTGCTGCCTGGCGCCTCAGGGGGGCTGTGGGGACGGGAGCCCCTCCTCGGAGCCCTGCCTGGGGAACAGCGCCCATGTGAGGGGCTGCGGACAGGGCACAGCGGTGCGGACGACGCGCCCGGTGCGGCGAGTGCAGCTCGCAACCCTGGCGTCCCCAAATACTCGGTTTCAAAAATACCGGCCATTACTGATATTCCCGGAAAAGACAGGAAAAGAAAAAAAGGACAATCGAGGAAAACGAGCAGGAACCATGGCAACACTGAGCTATCTGGTGCAGGAATTCGCAGCAAAGACCGCCCAGGAGAGAGTCCCGGGGCCGGCGGCACAGAGTGACCTGGCCGCTGCGCACGGCCCTTCGCCCCGCGGCTGGCTTTCCCGAGCAGCTCACCTCCGGCCGTGCTCAGCCTCCGGTGTCCACCCCGCGCACCTGCCTGGGCCACGTCCAACCAGGGCCCCGCGACCAGCAGGACAGACAGATGTCCTGGCTCCTTCCCAACCAGCAGGCCTGGCAGACGGCAGACCACGCACCTTCTCGTCCTAACTTCACAACTGAACACATTATTACAGGTGGGAATCTACAGAGGGTTGAAGTTTAGATAATGGCCCAGAAAGAAGCTGGAAAAAGCCTCTTTATCCTTAAAATTAAATGCATCCATTAAGACAGCCCGCCTCCTCCCACGAGCTTCCTGCATTCACCTCTGTTCTCACACACTCTTTTGAGCTTTTCAAAAGCTACGACTTCGTCTTGCTCTGTAATCAATTCGCTCAGTAAAAACGTGTCTTTCCCAACGTGAAGAGCTTGTCTGCCTTCGAAAGGTGTGACTGTGATTCTTCCCATTCCACTTCCCCTGAATGAGTAAATTACTTTGAAAGTGTGGAGGAGTAGATCCAGGCCTTTCACGTTTTCCGATTCTCTCCATCAACTTTACATAAAGCATCACATGCCTGGGGCAGGGCCCACGTCCCCACGCACGGCCCCCACGGCCCCTGCTAGCCTTCCTGCCGCTGCCTGGGAAGTCATAGGTCGTGACCCCAGCGCCGCCAACCAGGCACATGAACGCGAGCGCGCGGCACTCACGCCCTGTGCGTGGCCCCAGGCACACTGATTCCAGACTTGCTCACAGAGCGCAGTTCGTGGCCACCGCCGTGGGCTTTCCCCTTCAGCAGCGAGGACCCATCCCGCCATCGGAGCGCATTCTGGCTCCTCCCACCTTCTGGCTGGTCTTGGAGTGTGGGGTGCGGAGCCCCCGGGGTCCCTGACACCCTTCCAGGTGGGTCTAGAAGGTTCACTCATCACCTCCCTAACGCGCCGTCTGCCGGAAGCAGCGGCCTGGGACGTGGGTGACAGTGGCGGGAGTCACACAGACTCAGAGCGCCCACACAAAGGAACCAATGGTTCCCTGACTGACTCTCCAGACTGGGAGGCGTGCTGTTTCGAGACGCGGTGCAGGAGATGGACACACATGGTGTGCTCTGCCCTGTGGCCGTTTCGGCTCATTTTCGTGGAGTATCTTTGTTTTGCTAGAAAGGCAGAGACTGTTGTCGCTCAGAAATGGGCATCAGACAGGAGTTTTCTCAAGAAGCAATGAAATGAGCCATTTTTCCCTGCCAGGAAAATACCCAACGGTGTTTGTTGTCAATAATGGCCCCAAATACCAGCTTTCAAGGAAAACCCAGAGCTTTGGAGGATGTGTACGGGCCCAGGTGCCTGACGGTGTCCCACGGGAGGGACGCGCCGTCCGACGCCCGCCAACATCCGGGACACGTGTACAGTCTGGCAGCCTGGGCGTCCCGAAGGCCCGGCTGCTGATGTTGCCAGGTGTGTGTGTGGGCGAGAGACCCCTCCCCGCGGCCAAGAACTAGTGGGCCACAGGTACGGCTTCAGACCCACGCCGCGGCCCGTCATCGGCTCAGGGACACACCAGCTGGCATCGCGGACCTTCACGTGGTGGGGTGCTGTCCCCGGCGTGCTGACGGGGGCAGCGCCACATGGAGCGCAGGCGCGGGCCCTCCGGCCTGCTCCCACTCCAGCCTGGCCTGCGGCACACTCCGCCTCTCACCGTCACCCACGGCCGGTCACCCTAATGAAGGTGTTATCACGCTGAGCCCTCGGTGGAGAAGATCAGAGCTGAAGGCTCCGTGAACGCCTGAAATATTAGCACCTTTTCTAGCAAAATGACAGTAGTAAGTTCTAGTCCATGAGGAGTGAGACTCTGTTAGCTGGTAGAGAACAGCGACAAATGTGTCTGCAAAGATCCGCTCTCTCCTTACAAGGCCCGTCCGCTGACGAAACGTCCGTGCGGCTCACGGGTGAGCAACTGTGCTGACACTCTGAGCGACACCGGCCGCCGCGGGCCGCCCCAGGGCAACCTCTTGCTCTGCGCGGTGCTGGGAAGGAGCCTTCAGGGAGGGACCGGAACCGTGACATTGGTGTGCAAGGCCCTCAGCACATGGATAAGGGCAGAAAGGCTCTGAAAACCACGAGCAGCAGCTACAGAACGGATGCTCCGGGTCTCTGCGCGCCCTGCGTTCCCACACTGCCCCCCGGGACAGGCAGACGCCCTCGGATGGCGTGCCCCGCGTTCCCGGGTTCTGAGGCCTCGCTGAGACCAGACACAAGACAGCCTGAGGCAGCCACGGCCCCACGGGCCCAGTCCTCACAGCCTTCCAGAACGTACTGGGAGCCTGGCAGTGTGCAGGGAGCACAATCTGTCCTGACAAACCCCCGGAGCCGCAGCGGCCGTGGGGAACACACAGGGCGCGCTTTGTCGAGACCTTCTGGCCAACGCAGGGCAGCCTGCGAAGTGAAGAGCCATTCTGACAAAACGGAAACGTGTAGGGTGAGGTCTCCTGGGCTGTTCACATGCCCAAGCCACACACATACACCCATGCACACGCCAAGGCAACACATATACAAGAGCATGCCCACACACACGTGCATGAACGTACACTCCCTACTCACGTGCACGCACATCTTGCACGTGAACACACTCCCACGTGGTCATGCACATGCAAACACCTACGTGCACACACGCGCACACCACCCATAGCTCCCGCCTACACGATCCAGGCACACCCACGCACGTGTACCGACTCTGTCTACACACACCTACACACGCCGAGTACACACACCCAAATCCATGCAGACACACATCCATGCACGGGTGGACTACACACGTGTCCCGTGACCCACTCACACACCCTGTACACGCGCACCTTGACCTACGCACGCACACGCAGACCCACACCCACGCACACGATCCTCCGTCCTCATCCCTGTGTATGCACGTATGTGTCCACGCACGCACACGCAGATCAGCGTGGGAGCTCATACACCCCTATGCACACACGCGTGCACACGCGTGCACACACAGCATAGCTGACCACTTATTTTACGGTACCGTCAGAGAATACCTGGCAGGCACCAGAGCCCTGACCATCACTCATCACCTGTCCTTTTCCCTGACTTTGCTGTTGCTTCTACTCTTCCCACAGCCTGGAGCAGCTCTCCAAACCCCACGTGGCCGCCCTGGGCTGTGGACTCTGGTCACAAACATAGTTTCAAAAATACAAGAGAGCCAAAGGAGGGAGACTGGTGTGACCCAGGCAGCGGGGGAGGGGGATGACCTGGGTGGCGGGGGAGGGGTGGGGAACCTGGGCAGCTCACCAGGATCTCTGGCTGCAAACTGGGCTCCGGTGGTTGAGAGCCGTCAGTTTGGTTAGAAAGCTTTCACCTTCCCTCCCGGAAACTACAGTCTTACTTCCTAACTAAAGGGAAAGTATCTGATGACCCAACAGGCAAGGCCTGCCCCTATGAAGCCAGCGTCCCCTCCTGTCACCGCTCCTGTCCCCAACCAGCGCGAGCTCTCTGCTCCTACAGGCTCACGGGGTTCCCCGGGCCGACGGCCCAGGACAGCACCCTGCAGCGAGTCCCGCCGGCCACATCACGCAGGACGTTCTCCCACCACCTGAGCCAAGCAATCCCGTGGAGGTCTGTGCTCAGCAGCTGTGCCCCGCACCCCACGGACCTCGCGGAGGGCAGGGTGACCACCCCCGTGTGCACCTCCCACCCCAGGCGTCCTGGTGAATGCGGGAGGAAGTACTCCAATGACCAACACACACAGGCGGCTCGCTCAGGCTCCTCCCATGTTGCACCAAGTCATGCCCTTCTCCTGTCTGGGTGTGAAAAGGACCCCAGACGAGCAGGCAGGGTTTCATGGCCGTGGGCTACTGCCACCGTCCCAGGGAGCCCCATGCTTTCTTTACCAGGGACCACCAGCCCAGGGACCACCAGCCCAGGATCCCACTACCCTATGTGGGTGTGTGAGGGTTGACTTGTCTTTCCAAACTCTTGACGTGTTCAGGTGTGGGCACGCAGGTTTCTCTGCCACCCGGGCTGGTGGTGGGCTTGCTGCTCACTCCCCCACTCCCCGGGGCACTGGGCACTGGCCACCAGGACCCCGGGGCTCTGGCCTCGACCACGTCCTGCTGGCATCTTCCATGTCTGCGCCCAGGTGACTTTCAAGGTGGCAGGTTTGAGAGAAACTTGAGAAGCAGACGCCAGCGCAGGGTCCATGTGTCCAAAGGGTGGTGACTTCTGCCCAAGGTGGCCCCCAGGCCTCCTTCTTCCTCTCCAGCTCAGCAAAGCCCGAAAAAGAGATCCTCGAGTTGTTCAAATAGGGAGTGCCATTCAGGACATCTGGCCTATCCCACCCAGGAAGAGGCAGTCTCACAAATCCTAAGAAGCCCTCTGGATCTCAGGTGTATCTGACGTGCGCCTGATCGCAGGTGACTACCTGTGAAGCAGGGTCGGGGCTCCGAGGGGGACACCCGTGGTCAGTCCCCGGGTGGGAACTGCTGGGTATGCTCCTCTGGTCTTGCTGCGTTCTTGGCTGTTCCAGACCCACAGTCCCTGCCTGTCTGGTCCCCTAAAACTCACACTGTGGGCCCCTTGGCCAGACCTGGACCTCGAGGTCAGAGGGGCACCAGCCCATGCCCATGAGCAGCAGAAAGTCCCACGTCCAGTGGACTGTGGGGTCCTCTGCCAGACTTCACATGTGCGATTGCTGAACAGTGGCATGGGGATGAGGGCCCCTCACAGAGCGCGCATGAGAGCCCATCTGGTTTCCGAGCTTGTTCTAGGAGCAGAGTTATTCTGTCGACTGGGTGTGGAGTGCGCCCCGAGACACTCCCATGCCCGTGTTATAGTTTCCCAGAACATGCCCAAGTGATGAGAATTTCCACCCAGGATCTAAAAAAGGAGAGAGGGGTGGGGAGGAGTCCCATGATAGGGCCTCCGTGTCCTTAGGGTGCCCCCCCCGGAATGACTGGGGCTGGCTGAGCCGCAGGTCCAGCTGCAGCTTCCAAGGCCACCTCTGCTGGCTCCTCTTTGCCCCGCGCCCTCTAAGACCCTGGGTGCCTGTGTGGGCCGCATCCCCCAGGCTGCTCACGAGGTAATGGGCTGTCATTGCTGCAGATCTGAAGATTCTGTAAACGCCAGAGTAAAGCTCAGCAAAAGCTTCCATGCCTAAGAAAGAGAAAAACGACCCAGAACCCAGAGTTCTCTGGGGCCCACAGCGTCCTAATCTGAGAACACAGTACTTTACATGTTTAAAAAAATAATAATAATCTTTTTTTTTTTTTTTTAAGAGCAAATAACAACTGCTTCTTGCTCTCAGCTGGCTGTAGTCCTCAGGTCGTGGAAAGGGCAGGAGGCGGAGTGGTGCACGCAGGTGCCCGAGAGGAGAAAAGTTACCTGCTCATCCAGCAAGCGGGTGTTCCTTACCTGGGAGGGAACGAGATGTCCAGTTCATACAGTCTGTCCTTAAAAACAGACAGCTCTTTGTCAAATTCTAAGAGCTAAAGAAAAGAAACAGAAGAAAATAAGGTCACTTTGGTTTGCCTCACTGGACAACAGGAAAGTCTCTGGTGGTCTGCGTGCAGCAGGGACCCACGGAACTTCCAGGAAACATGCCTGGCACATCAACTGGTCCATCTGTGGGTAGCCCTGCCAACAGCTGGCCATTCCTATCCCCGGGGAGATCCATGGGCACCAAGCACGCCCTTCTGCCTGGGAGGCCATGCCGGGACTCCAGCCCCACTGCCCATGGTTGACTGGCCACGCAGGGCCACCTTCCTCTGCCGAAACCACGAAGGGCAGCGGACCCAGCAATGCCCTCACGCCAAGGCAATGATCTACGGAATGGACGTGCCTCTCATTTTTGCCCACACGAAGTCAGAAAGCGAGCAGGCAGTATGGGATTCCGGCAGTAAGCTTGGGAGTGAAGCACTGGTCTCTACACGTGAAGGAGACAGAGCAGCCTGCCCTTAGAACTCTTCAGAACCAAACCCCAAAGGGCACGGTGCCCCCAGGAGGGAAGGGTGCCAGCAGCAACGTCCAGCCACCCTGGCTGAGCTGAGCCTCCACTAGGCACGGCCTCGGACGTGCGCGTGGATCACGTCCTCCCACGACCCCAGCACCTGGCTCCTGTCCTGGCCACCTTGTTCATCCCTCGTGAAGTGTGGCCTCAGCAGCTCGGTGTACACGGGGATGACCTGTGTGCCAGGCTGCTGCCCGAGCCACCTGCACACAGCACGCCCCCCGCCGAGCCCTGGTGCTCTCCTGGTGAAGGTCAGGGGGAAAACAGCACGAATGTGCACCAGAAGGAACGGTCTGTGGGTTGGGAGGGTAAACCGATTCTCTTGCATTCACGCGTTCCTGCAGAATCCTGGACACTCACAGACACGAATCACAGAGAGCCTTAGACCCTGCCTGGTGAGGCTCAGATGCCAGAGGTTGGGGGCCTGGACCCCACAGCTGCCACCTGTGAGCTCACATCTGCTGGGCGTGAGCCTGCCCAGTGCTGCCCCGATGGGCACGGGACTGGGGGCCCCGGGGGCGGGGTGCAGGGTGGGCAGGGGAGACATGGGGTGGAGGGCCCGCAGGGGGAAGGGAGGCCCGGGGGAGCACACAGGGGCTTGGCTTTCATGGCACCAAACGGCCTTGTTGCCCCTGCATCGAGGGAAGACTCCAGCTCCTCTAGAGTCCAGGGAGGGCTCCAGGCCAAACAGCTTCCGGTAAGTCCCTGAGTCAGGCCTTCAGTTGGGGCTGGGGACGGAGAGGAAGTCTCTAGGGAGAGATGCACCCTGGAGTGTGTGTGTGGGGCCTGGACAGGTCTCGCAGCTACGTGCATGTTTACACGTGTGTTTGTCCTTGCGTTTACGTGCACACACATGCCTACAGCGTGTTTCTTATCTAAATCACCCTGGAGCTTGAACTCTCAGCCTTCCCAGATGGGACACAGGCCCCGATTCCGGCAGGTGGACGTGGGGGGCGGGGGGCTGCGGGCTTCATGCAGGCGCTGTGTGGTTTTGACCAACGACGGCTAAGAAGAGGAACCGGCGGGCCCTAGGTCAGGGGCCAGGGTTTCCAGAAAGGACCCGTGCAGAGCATCTAGAGCAGTGTGGCCACGGCTGAACGACGGTTTAACGGAAACGTCCAGGGCCGTGTCCGTCAGCAGGATCATGTGCTTCTGGCCGCAGAGCCGGGCTCCACTCACCCAAAGTCAGCAAATCTTCCCATCTCTCCCAAATTCAGCTCGGAGGCTTAGACAAACGCGGCATCGCAGAGACTGAGACCGTGGACCGGCGGCGTCCCGCGGAGCCTGCACGCGCACGTTCCCACTCCTTCCGCACGCCGCTGCCCGGGGCAGTCCCTCCTGCTCTCTGCCGGAGGCCGCTGTGTCCACCCACGTGAGAGGTCCCGGGGTCGCCCGGCGCCGGCCGCATGCAGACTCGGCGCCGGCAGCGTGTCCTCGTGGCTCTTCCCTCGGGTCACTGTGTTGCCGCCTGCCACCAGCATCCCGCTGCTGCTCTATGTCGCGTCTTCTCTTTCCGTCCGGGGTCCCGCTGTTCCGCGTGGACACACCCTGCTCCTGAGGATTCGTCTCCTGTGGTTCCAACATCAGCTTGCCAAACGTGGCCTCTCAGGGCATGGCGTGGCACGTCGCCCCCGCCCCCGCCGGCCTGCTCGGGGTGCCGCACCCCTACACGCTGCTGCCTCGGCGGTCCCACCACTAATTTACCCGCCTGGACTTGACCTCCGCAGCAATACTTGTACAAGTTCTGTGTGTTTTTTAATCTGCCCGTTTCTTTCAGGGCGTGTTGTTTATTTGTCTCTGATTCTTTCATATTTTTAATCCTTCTAAACATTCTTATTTTACAATTTCTATCAATTATTCTGGTGTTCATCCAATCTTCTCAAGGGCGCACCCTCCGTATGTCGGGCTTTGGACTACAAGCTCGCCTCCCGTGGACCTTCATCTGGGGGACAGTAAACGTGGTGCCTGCCCTCCACCTGATCGCCCCCCGGATACGAGAAATGCAGGCGAGGGGCCAGGCGCTCAGTTACAAATACTCCGATTGTAATCCCGAAAGCTGCGACGTGCTAGGACTTAATTCTCTTCCTTACACTTTGAAGGAAACCTGGGAATAACCTAGGCCCCGACCTCACGGCAGCTGCAGCGTGCCTCCTGGAGCCTCGGCCAGAGAGGATGCTCCCTGCCCCTCGGGCACCCCTCCTGCGGGTGGACGGCCGCGGTCTCTCTGTGGCTCACTTGCACCTGACCCTCCTCTGTCCCCAGCAGCCTGTGAGTCCCATGGGGGCATCTGTGTCCATTCTGCACCCAGAACGGGGCCTGGTTCTGAGGAGCACCCACTTAGTAGCCCCAGGACTTTGACAGAAATCCAAACATGGTTTCCAAAGGTCCCTCAGGAAATGAGCTGCTGCCTGTGCCCGGATTCCTCCTGTGAAAGGGGTTCTTTTCTCCTCACTGCGGGCGGCTCCCTGATGCCGCCCACACCCCCACACTCCCTCAAGGAGACACCACTGCCTCCCGGCTGTGGGCCAAACCCTCAGCTGCTTCTCAAACTCTGCAAGAGGATGGAGGACCCACTGTCCTTGGTGGCCAGGGTTTGTTCACACATGTGCAAACGTGTGTTGTTGTGTTGATACATTTCTGACCACAAGGACGCTGACCACCTTCACTCCACTGTGTATCTGACCCCAAGGGGCAATGGTGGGGGGCTCCCACGTCCCCACGATCAGCCCTGGGGCACTGAGAGGGACTGGAGGGGGACGTGACGGCACAGCGATGCTGACTCTGCGTGTGTGTGTGCCCGCGCACACCCGCGTGGGGGTGCCTGAGTGCACGTGAGCACATGCATGTGAGCGCGTGGCTTTCACTGGTCACTACTGAACATTCCTCTGTTTTGTGCAGCCTCAGAAAGGGACCCTGTTAGCCTTCCTGGGCCCCGCACCGCCTCGGTGGCCAGAACCTGCCCGGAGGGCATCCACATGGGTGGCATCCACGTGATGTGGTTTTGGAATATAGGTGAGGTCTGGTGGGGTCCTGAGCCACTCTTCACAGATGCCACGGCCCGGGGTCTGCAGGTACCCACACTATGGCGCCCACACATGCTCCAGCAAGTGCGGCCTCGCAGGAAGGAAGGAAGGAGCCGCCGGCGTGGCTCAGAGCAGGAGGGACTGAGGACAGCCTGTCAGACCAGCCACCCTGGTCCCAGACAGCAGCTGCGCCTGGGGAGGGAGCCACTTGGACCCCACCACATTTCACCACGTTTCTCCTTGCTGAGCATGTAAAGGAAAATTAAAGCAAATAAATATCTGGTTTGGAATGGGTTTGAATCTTCCAGTTGCTAAAACAGTAACAGAGCCACTTTGGGGAGGACCCAGACGTCCACGGTAGGGTCTCTGTCCGCAAGGGCCCCCCTCCCGAGCTTGTCCTGCTGTGCGCCCACACCCCAGCCTGCATTCACACGGCCCCAAGCCCCCGTCCAGGAACGGACGCTTCTCAGGTGGCACCGCCTGGAAACACATCCACACACCCCCCGAGCTGGCCCATCCGGTCGCAGGCCGGGCGGCCAGCGTGCTGGATGCCCCCTCCCCCCCCCCGCCATGGTGGGACCAGGAAGGGACAGCGCCCTGGGCTCCATGAGAACCGTGGGGGGTGGGGGGGGGAAGTGTGGCCCCTGGGGCCAACTCCAGCTGTGAGAGAGGTTCCTGATTAGAAATTATGTTGCATTTCTGTTGAATTGATAATTTGTTTCTCTTTGAGATTTTTCAGAAACATGATAACCAATTTCACATGTATCTTAAACATTCTTCTTGATTACAAAGTGAAAAACAGTGTGTAGACAATGATAAAGCAGTCTGGCTGATCATACGTATCTGTCAGAAGCCGTCCCAGCCACACAAATTCCACTGTTACTGCAGAGACACCAGGCTGATAAAGAAAAAAGAGCCCGGAAAATCAATGCGCCTTGAGCTGGAGCAGTTGCTAAACACACAGAAAACATCTCTATCCAACAGGCCGAGCGCTGTGAAGATTCCCAAGCCCTGCCCTGGGACAGCCAAGGAAAATTTAATCTCTCCAAATCCTCACCAGGGCACTCCATCCTGCCGCCCTGACAGCCACACTTATAATTAATTATACAATTTCGATGGGAATATCGACTAAACAAAGCTATAAATCATAGAAAAAGTCAATAGGCATGGACACATTCAATCATGTCCCAGCCAATGATTACTACTCTTAAAATACAATAATTATTTCCAGAAGCCAGCTTGAATTAAATTTCTGTCAGACGAGTACAAGACTGGTGCTTGATGAAGGGCGCGATGGATTTTGGGGCTGCGTCCAGCACAGGCACATCCATCCTGTGGATGGGTTGTTTGTTCCAGTGGCCGTGAGGCCGTGTGCCTCCTCACTGGGGTGCGATGGCTCGTCAGACCATTTATCTTGTCCCCGTGGCTGGTCTGGACGACCCCACTTCCTGTGTGTGATGGACGTGGAGGCGGCCCGGGGCACGGAGCGCGCACACTGGTGTGACCCTGCAGGGCACTTCTGAAGGCACCGAGCGCCCGGGACCCTCAGCAGCAGCAGGATGGTCTGGAGAAGCCCTGGCAGACCCCTGGGGAAGGTGCCAGGCCGGGCGCGACTCTCTCCACGTGAGATTCCGGACACACATGACAAAGGGGCACGTGCGTCTTTCCAAAACAGCCACGTGGAAATCTACTCTGTAACTCTGAACTGCATTTTTTCATCTCTGCCTAAAATACATTCTCCTGAATATTCAAACTTTCCTCCATCTTAAAAAATTTCATATGCTAGATAAACACAGACATAAAAACTGCAATGTCCAATGGCGACAACACTTGTTATTTCTAATGGTAGCAACACATGCTTCGTCCAGACGCTAACAGAGAAAGACAGTGACCATGGGTCCATGTGCGCTGGCTCCCCGTTTCCAGAACGCACAACTTCTCCCTGGCTGCCCTATGCCGCCCTGGCTCAGACCCCACAGCATACCCTGCTCACCCATGTCCTGCTTCTTCCAGAACATTCCAGGCCCTGGCTGCCCCAGTGCCACTCCCGTGTCCACTGTTTGCCCACTTTGTTACCGCCCTGGAGGCCTCACTGTCCCCCCGCATCAGGGGGCTGCCTCTGTACCAGGGGCCCAGAGAGCCCACCCTGCCTCCAAGCTCAGAAAGTCACACAGCTGCCCAGAGAGTCTCCCGGGTACTTACCCTGCAGCCGGTGCCCCCCAGCAGTCCTGTCCCCAAACCTGCCCCTCGAGCTCGCCTGTGCCCCGAGTTCTGAGGCCCTGAAATCACCGGGTTGCTGCACTCTTTGGCGTGGACAGCAGGTAGGACAGGTCCTCACCCTGGTGCCTCCCGCCTAGGGAAGTGGACTGGGCTGTAAGCGTCTGCATGCTGAGCTGGGCACTGCAGGGGACATAGCAGGAGAGTCAACCTCGCCAGGGCCTGAGGCCCCCTGAGGAAGTGAGATATGAACTGGCCAGGGCCAAAGGGCACAGTGTCTACTGGGACAGGCTGGTGGGAAGGGCAGGTAAGGAAGATCAGAGCATTTGCTGGGGCAAAAGTAAACCCAGTGCCTGAATGGGGTGGGGGTGGAGGGGACCGAGAAAGCCAAGCAGTGAGTGAGGCCTCAGAGACCAGAGCAGGCTCCTGGCCCACGTGAGTGAGCAGGCTCCAGGCTCACCTGAGGTCCATGGGAAGTGGCTGAGGGCTTGGAGCTGAGGCCTGACCCTCTGCGCACAAGCCCCAGGCTGGGCCCCAGGCTCGGGGTACACTGATGGGGCTCTTGCGGCAATTAAGAGGTGGTGGCCCCGAGGTAGTGGACACAGACCTGGTGGGGGGACATGGGTCATGGAAGGAGGAGTGGGTGTAGGGATGGAGGCGGGAGTGCGGTTCCTGGCCAGCAGTGTGAAGGAGGGACACAGGACCGACAGTCTGCTGCCCGGTGGGACCATGCTGTCTCCCAGCACTGACACCTGCCAGCGTTCATCTGCACACAGACCCGAGGGATCCTGCCACACATGGATGGGAAACTGAGGCACAGGTGTAGAGTACTCAGCACGGCCGGGGCCTGAGGGCAGGGGTGACAAGACCAAGCTGGGGCTCCCAGATGCAGAGAGGTGAGCACAGGGATGGCGGGGGTGGGGCATGAAGTCCAGGCTTTGGAATAAAGTGTCCTCGAGGCAGGTGACAATGGTTTTGGTGGCGCGGAGGCCAGACTGCAGGGCGTGGTGGGGCTGGGAGATGAAAAGGGGGACAGCTATGCACAGAGCCCCCCAGAGCGGGGGTGGGCGGCAGGGAGAGCAGACAGGCTGGAGGGCAGGCAGGCAGGCAGCAGGTGTGCTCAGGGGTCCCTACCTGCCGGGGCACCCGCCCTTAGGGAAGCCTCACACTTCCGGCATGCGCCACGCAGGACCTGCCTCTGCACACTGCACCCCGAGGGCCGTGGGGTCAGGAGCCGCCCCTCGTAGACTGGGACTGGCCACAGTGGGGCTACCACACACGAACTGCTCATCCACCAATACTCTGTTACTGCCCAGCTGGACACCCCAGGAACACACTAAAGCAGGCCCGAATCCCGTGGCGGGTCTGGCTGCCCCTGCTGCGTCTCTGGATTCTCGACGGCGGGTGGTGGTTTCAAGGCAGAGGAGTGGCTCCCGCAGGACCAGGTCTCGACCAACACACACGGCACTCTGCACACACACACGCGTGCACACACGCAGCCACGGGGAGGCCTGGTCAGACGTGCTCACGGAGCCCAGGCCTGTGCCGGCCGCCCTGAGCACCTAGGGCGTGAGCATCCCACCTCCCACATGGAGGGTCTCCAGACCCGGGGCGGGGACTGTCCCAGCTGCAGGTGCATGGTCCCGGGGGCCCAGGACCCCAGGGGCATCTGGAGGCAGCGCTCACCGCGGTGCCGTTGTTGTCACGGAAAACCTCCTGGTTGAAATAGTCGAAGAGTTTCTTTTCCAGCTGAAGCATAACCTGCAGAGTGGAAGCGGACATCAGTGCAGGCGGAGCGGGACCACGCCTCGAGCAGTCCCTGCGCTCCCCAACTCCAAATGGCCACGGTGGCCTGCTGTGGTCGCGGCCCTCAGCTCGGGTGCGCTTACCTTCCGGTCATTGTCCGACTCGCGAAATATCAGCTTCACGACTTCATTGGTGTCGGCGGCGCGGACGGTCTGCATCGTGGCCTTTGTGCAGAGAGTCTGGGAAAGACACAGAAGGGCCTCAGTCCCACGAGAGGGGCCCACAGCCCGTCTCCTCAACGCGATCAGCACACTTCCTGGCCTCTCTCCCTGACCCCGTCCTTTCCAGCCCCTCCACATAAAGGGACCGCGGACCCGCCCGCACAGCAGCAGGAGTGTGACGGGCACCCCATCCAAGGGCAGGCCTGTCGGCAAGCGCCGCACACCTGGAGCGGGCCCTGGCCTCCCTGCCCACCTCTGCTTCCGGGAGCTGCCCCACAGCTGGCTCGGCTCGGACCCTGGAAGGTCTGCTGGGGCTTCACTGAAGACAGCCCTGTGCAGGGCAGGGGCGGGGAACTCACTGCCGTCTCGTGCTGTCCCCATGGCAGGCTGGGGACACACACTGCCACGAGATCTGCCCCATGGGCAGCAGGACAGGACGGGGAAGGCAACACCAGGGAGAACAGAGGCCACGCTGGGTTCGGGGGCAGACATTGACCGGCTGAGGGAGGGAACAGCTGAACAGGCGGGGAGAGGGACGAGGGAGCAGGGTCAGCCCCACGGCCGCACGGCACAGCCCAGGTCACGGCGAGCAGGCCACCGTCTGATGGACTACAAACTAAATTAAGTCCAGGTTTGTTGAGAAAATTCTCCCAGTCGGAACTGGGTGTGAGGCGGGAAAGGCTGGGGCGGGTGCCAACGAGTGGCTCCCTAAGGGCAGGACGACACTGGAGACCCAGGGCAGCAAGCCGACTCCCGGGGCCCCGAGCCATCAGGGCTACTGAGGAACGCATGTAACAAAGGAAGTACAAGGGACTTGTCCTTGTTCAGAAGGAGAGCAGCACAGAGAGAAGGCAGACTGGACGTGGGAAGCGGGGGCCCCCACCCCCTGCCGCTGATGATGCTCTTTCCTTAAGGAAAGGTCACATGGGACCAGGGTCCATGCACACAAAATGTCCAGAAAGGGCACGTGGAGGCTGCCTGGGACTGAGATTGGTGCGTAAACCAAACCTCAATGGAGCTATTCTTTAAAAATGACTAGATGAGTTTTATTTAAAAAAAAAAAAAAAGACCACTGCAAGAAAACAACTAATTTTGACTCATGGGCCCTTGTGAAGTTGTGAGAAGCCCTTCACCCAGGGGAGAGCGGGAGAGCAGGCCTGGGTTGGGTGGGGACCCCTCCTGAGCAGGGACCCACTGGGATGAGCCGCAAGCCCCTCCAGAGCCAGGGGGCAGACCCCTTCCAGGTACGTGGGGGGCGGGCATGCACACCACCCAGCATGGGGCAGGGGAGGCAGCGGCTGCCGTCCCCACAGCGTCCTCCAGGACAGGCCATTGACATTCAGAGCACAGATGAGTTAAGCAGGTCAAGCCCCCAAAGTGGCTTTTGGACTCATGTGTCACAAATCAGTCTGGCCGCCTTCAAACAGTGCGGATTAGAACAAGCGCAGGAACAATCCGTAGCAGAGCGCGGCCACCCTGCCCACCCCTGCATCCTGAGGAGATCCAGCTCCATCCAGATGCTAATGCGCTTAAGTGGCTTAAGTGCTTCCTTGAATGGGGGAGGGCTCCACAGGCAGACGGCCATTGTAGCCACCCCAGGACGCGATTCAGGAAATTCTTGGTTCTTCTCCCAAAGGCATCTGCTAGAAACTTGTAAAAAAATTGCTTTATTTAGCCATTTTGGGCGGGCTCCCAAAGTATAAACATCTGATCAGCCCGGGCGCTGGGAGAGAGGCCGGCGCTTTCTCCGCACCCTCCCACGGAGCCACCTCATTCACCAGGTTGTAAAGAAGTGATCAGGCCCCGGCCAGCCTGGCCTCGGCCTCCTCTCTGCTTTCAATCCGCAGTCATGACCAGCCATGCAGAAACCTGCAGGCCGGGGCCTTTCCGCTCGCCTACTTACGGAAGGGATTTTTCCTTTGAAAGGAGAAAAAAATAATACCCAAGATGCTATTTTTTAAGAGCTACCTAAGATTTATTTCATTACCAGCAGCCACACGAAGGGGCAGCAGATAGGACAGCCCCGCACTTTGTCTTCTTGGCACTTGGAGTGCCGGTTTTTGTCTTGGAATCTCACGGGACCGCTGTCCCCAAGGCTGTCCACCTGTTGTGTGGATAATGAAATTCTTGGGTTTCTTCTCAGTCCGGATAAGTTCTGAAGCAGGGCTGCTAGACCGGGCAGCCCCAGGACCCAGGGCCCCAGTGTCAGCCCAGAGGGCTATTTCCAGTGCTTTCTGCGGATCCTGAAGTTTACAGCCAGCCTGACACGAAGCCACCAGCGGTCCGAGGCGCCTGCGTGCCCCGCCCATCCAGGAGCTGAGTCTGTCCCAAGTGCTCCCACTCAACTGCCACCATGCTCCCCCATGGTGCAAAACTCGACCGAAGACGCGAGCACCCCTGGACCCTTCCAGCCGGGCCTTCAAGATGCAGTCTTGCAGAATCCACTCTGTACCCTCTGCTGCAGGCAGAAAGGCCCTGTGGTCCGAGGCAGCATGGACGGTGAGCAGGTGGAGCTCAGTCCCCACCGCAAGCATGCACTGGTCTGACCGGCACCTACCACGTGCATGACAGAGCTCCAGGCTCCTGGGTTTCCCGGGAATGCCAGCTGGCTGGATCGGACAGGTCCGGAAAGTCCTGAGTTCGAGTCTCCTTTCGGGCCTTACTGAACAAAGTAAACAAACTGGGCTGATTTGGGGGCAGCTAGGTCTGTTAGGAAGTATGTCCCAAAGTTTCATGCGGTATGTTTTAGTCTGTGTTGGTAAGAGGCACATAGACCAAAAATATCTGAACATAAATTTGAAAAATTCCATCAGGAACAGGAACTAGGTAAGGCAGCTTTAAACAGAGGGCTGGAAAGTCTCCTTGTTTAAACTGCTTAGTTTCCAAACTGTACCCGGAAGCTGTAGCCGCTGTGCTGTGTACCCACTCGAGGCGGCAGGACCCACGCCTCCATCTGTGTCCAAAGCGTGGTCTCTGAGCAGGTTCCCCGCCGTTTGCTGTGAGCTCAGCCAGCCGAGGCGGACTCTCAGCCGAAGTTTCCAAAGGACCAGCTCAGCCCCGGGCAGGCAGGTGGCCTCTGCACGTGCCAGGACCGGGGGGCTGCGAGCCGGGCAGTGTAGAGCCAGCGGTCGAGGGTGTCGGGGTGAGACCATGGGGACCCCGTAACAGAGGGTTCCCAGAGGAAGAACTGGACAGCGAATGTAGAGCACACGTGTGGGGGCTCCAGGGACAGGCACTCAGGGAGCTGGCGAGGGGCTGAGGGGCCCCCAGGTGCAGTGTCTTCAGTGTGGGGACTGTGGTGGGGAGGAGATGGACGGACAGGAGACAGGACACGGGCCGTGCTGGGGAGGCAGCCTCTGGAAGCGGGCCCGGGCCACAGGATGTGGACAGCGGAGGGGATGCGTGTGCCAACGCAGGTGTGAGTCCAGAGGCCTGGCGGGTCCTTCCCTTCTCGGGGGCACGCCTCTCCATCCTCCTGCTTCCCTCCACCCCAGAAAACGCAGGAAGTTGGTGTATATATTGGAAGCATATTTCGAATTTAAAAATGTCTGCTGAACAGGAATGGGGAGTCCCGCCTCTGTCCGCAAGGCCCGGGTGGGCTGGGAATCTGCGTTTGGTTGCACTCTCCCCCAGGGTCAGGAGAAGTCCCCATGGGAGCGGGCAGGGGTCTGGTCCCCCTCAGGCCCGGAAGAAGCCCACCCCCCAGGCCCGTGGACGCACATCACTCTGCATATTTGGATGCACTCAGGGTCATGGCACCGGGAAGGACTGTTCCGGAATGCAGTGAGGGCTGAGTTGGGGCGAGCCTGGGGTCAGCAGGCTCCTCATCGGGGTCCGTGACATCCCATCCGCAGAGCCTGTGCAAGAACCACGGAGGCCACAGTGGCCACAGAAGCAGAGCTAAGCTCCTGGGAACATGGGTGCCGGGAAAGGGCCCTTTCTGCTCCCGTGACTTCCTCTTACCGCCCACGTATCCTGGGTCCTGGCAGTCCACACATCCTGTCTCTGTGCTTTGACGCAAAGTCACCTGTTTGTTGGTGGAGCCATGAACCCCCTTCCTACAACTCTGAGCCCCCCTGTCAGTGATGGCCGGGTCCCCACTGAGGGCCACAGGCACCCAGAAAGTTCTCAGCAGACGGTCTGCATGACTTGACCTTCCAGAAGCATTCTGAGGAGGCCCCGCTCCTCTGGGAACAGGATCAGAAGGTCCTGGAAGAAGGTGCCCTCCCGCCCAGAGCACAAGGGGTAGCCAGGGACGCACATGCAAACTCCATCCCTGCAGCCTCCTGACCTGACCACTGGCCCCAGCAAAGCCTGTCCCAAATCAGCACAAGGGGGAAGGCCGGCACCTTGAGGACGCCAGGCGCTCCTTGTCTGGCCTGGAGCGGAGCTTTCCAGAGGGGTGAGCAGGGCCATTGTCTCGGGGTCGCCGTCCCTCCCCCATGGCTGCACAAAGAGGTGGGGCAAGGTCCAATCCCGACTTTAGTCAGCGATGAAAACCAGTCGGGCCAGATGTCCACAGACTGTTTAACGTGCAGGGAGTGGACGACGGTGCTGGGGCCGAGACGTCCTCAGCAGGGCTGCTCAGGGCTGCGTTAAACAGAACAGAAGCGAGCCCCAGAGCCAGCCTGGGCCCCGCATCCAGACACGGTGCAGGCAGCTTCGAGGAAAACACTGGAGCGAATTCTTAAGGAATTAAGAATTAAAAATTTTTGCAGCTGCAGGAATAGGCTTTTCTTTGTTTTCAAACCGAGACCACTGGGCGAGGCACTGGGACCCTGGAGAGCCTCACAAGGCCCCCACGGCCCGGGGCAGCGTCCTGGCCACGTGTTCACCCTCACCTGATCTCTCCCGCCAGGCTGCCTGTGGGCACGGCTCCGGAGCTGTGAGCTAACCTGGGCTATATTCGCGTGCCCCCTACTCCCAGAGAGGGATAACCCCACAGGGAAAAGGTGTTTGATTGCTAAGCAAAGTGTGCTTTTGGCGCATTCCAGACGTCAACACTCATGGAGGAAAGGAGGAGAGAGGAGGAAGCTTCTCTTCACTCATCTGCCTGAAACACTCCCTGGCCCACGAGTGTTTCAGGCGACCAAGTGAATGAGAGCCCAGGGAGGACAGAGGAGAAAGGAGGAAGCAGGAGGGACGAGGGCAGAGGAGAAGCCTTGAGCCCTGCCCCTTGCCGCGTGCCCAGGGACTCCAGAGGATGCGCCCCTCCTGACTCTCGGCCTGGCCTCCGTGAACTGGTGGGTGGGCTTGGAGACACATTTCCCCCATCGTTCACGCCTTTCCCAGGAAGCAGGACCCTGCTGCAGGCTTTCATCCCCTGACAGCTCCGCAGAACGACATGCAGGCCCTCTGAGAGCGTGAAATCGGAAACAAAGGCGTGCTCCAGCCTAATTTCAGCCATAGATACTCACGGGGCTGACTCTGGAAAGGCCGGCAGGAAAAGCTTGCAGAAGAAATGGCCCTTAAAACAAAGTCTCCAACTTTAAATGGAGGTGCCAAGGAAGCGGTGAGCCCAGCAAAGGGCCTGAGGGCATTGGGAGTCTCAGGGATGGAGGAGGACCAGAGCCATCGACCCCCAGACCTGGGGGTGCGGCCCCAGCGCTTCCCAGGACCAGCCGTGGGACCCTGTGCCACCCTCCCAGGACCTTCCTGACAAACCGCTACAACACAGCAGAAGCGGTACGGTGCTGGGGGGCCCCCTGCGGCAGGCTGCTCGGGGAGGCGTCTGGGGCTCAGGAAGGGGCTGCAGACACCTTCGGAAGCAGGGAGGTCGGCACTCTGGCCATAGCAGAGCAGGGGGTGGGGGGTTGGGGCAACTGCGATGAGCTGGCCTCTGTCGTCCAAGAGGAGAGCGGAGCCACCGCGGGGCGCAGGAGAGATGGGCAGGTGCCCTGCACGGCCGTCTCGGGTGGCCCTGAGCTCTATGTGCTCACGTGGACTTTCCTCCCAGGCAACAGTGGTGTCTGCCCCATCTGAGAGCAGGTCCCAGGCGCAAGCCCGGGTGCCATGCACCTGCTGGGAGCAGCGGCTTCTTGATGGACCAGAGACCCTGACGCAGAGCATGCAGCGCAGCTCCTTTTCCCGGCTCCACCCAGGCCCAGCGGGCGATTCTGCGGCCTCACCACGGGGTCTGTGGTGTCGGAACCACATCAGTTACGGGGTTAGAGCGAGCACCCCGTGCACACAACACGTGGACACGCATCCCCATGCACACACAGCACCTGAGACGCACAGAGGGGTGTGACAGCAGGGGAGGGCGGCGGGCCTGGTGGCTGCAAACGGGAGTGTCCCGATGGTGATCCCCTTCGTTTTTGGGGTCAGGCTGGTCTGCACTGTCACAAAGAATGGTTCAGAACGGGGCCAGAGGGCCTGAGGGCCGAGCAGGGCAGCTTCCACCAGAGAGCATCTCGAGGTCTTATCCTCTCTCTGGAAAGGTGCTCACTGTCTCCAGCAGGAACTGTCCCCAACAGTCGCCCATCCCATTTATGCTGACTTCCCAAAGACCCTTCCCATGAGCTCTGGCTCTTTCCAAGGTTTTCCCACCAAACCCCTACACTCTCAGGAGAAAAGAGGCCTATTAAAAAGTGTTGGGGAACCACCATCTCTGAGGACCCCGAAGCGCTGACACCACAGGCTCGAGGGCCCTGGCCACTGCAGCCGGGGGACATGGGGAGCCGCGAGTGGGTCCTGAGGAGGCGCTGTTACGAGGGTTAGGTCAGCCGCCAAGGCACCTTCCCCCTCTGTTTCAGACTGTGCACTGTTCATCCAGAACAACAACGTGCCATAAAGACCCTTTCATCTCTCCCAGGACGGCTCTGCGGACTCCCTCCCAGCCGGGCCACAAGGACGGGTCCTGACAGAGCTCGGGCGCACTGGGCAAAGCCCAGTGGTGGTTGTGAGCCCACACAGGACACACAGCCGGCATTCTGGAAGGAAGCTGCGTGTGCTCTTCTCAGACCGGTGTCCAGCAGGTGTGTGCATGCCCGCAGCTCGGGCCAGGGACGAGGCCCTGGCCGGGGACACTGGACAGGCTCTTGGTTTGGTCTCTTGAGAACACCCGGGCTTCCATGGACACGCCAGGGCTCCGACCTGGGACGACTGGAGGGCAGGGGCACTTCTTCCCACCAGCAGCGTAGGCCACAGATAGAGAGACAGCCTGCCCACCAGCTTTGGCACCGTCTGCAGTCCTAAAATCCCCATGAGCTGCGCTGACGCCAAAAGTGGGGTAAATAAAGCATGAACTAGCAGAACACACAGAAAAAAGCATCACAGATTGGTGAGCACAGACCCGACCATGAATCAGCAAATCAAGGTCCCACATTAGGGGACTGGTGAGGGGGAACGTCTTTTTTCTATAATTATGTGGATAATTATTTTGACATCAATCTACCAACTGGAAATACGAGCTAATGTTTGTAAGGCAAACTTTCTGGGAGAAAATACCCTAGGGGCGCGCCTGGGTGGCTCAGTCCTTAAGCGTCTGCCTTCGGCTCAGGTCAAGATCCCAGGGTCCTGGGATCGAGCCCCGCATCAGGCTCCCTGCTCTGCGGGAAGCTTGCTTCTCCCTCTCCCACTCCTCCTGCTTGTGTTCCCTCTCTCGATGTGTCTCCCTGTCAAATAAATAAATAAAATCTTTAAAAAAATAAAATAAAATACCCTAAACACGAAACCCAAAATTGTCATAATTAAGTATAACGTCATAGTTTGCTTTACTTTGATGCCACAAGCCCTATCTCAAAACAGACCAGATAAAGGTTTCTTTTCTTCTGAAACAGTAATTAAATGAATTTAATGATTTAAATGAGTAAATCTGTTGTTTTAAAGCAAGACTCTTAAAAAGCCACACGAATAAGCCAACGCACCACGCACGAGCCCCCCACTCAGCCACTGCAGATACAAGTGGAGCCCGCAGCGAGGAGGCAGCCTGGACGTGCAGTCCCGTCTGCACCAGCTCCCAGTTTGGAGGAGAAACCCTCTCTACCACCAGCGTCTGCTCACGGCACAGAGAAGATGGCGCTTCTGCACACCTAACCCACACCACCTGAGGCCACTAAGGGCTGTGACCGCCCCACACCCAATGAGGCTTTCTCCGGGTGCCTCTCGGGACTTGGGACGTGGGCTGGCGCATCCCTTCCCTCTGTCCCGAGGACGCCAGGCTGCCCAGGGCTCCTGGGCTGCTCACACCCACCACTCCCACCATGGCAGGGGCAGAAACACCA
>NC_138374.1:642642-803437 GCF_054177405.1 Leptonychotes weddellii
GCGCAGCTCTCTCCACACTGACACGTGCATGCCACCATGGTGTCCTCACAAGTGGCCAGCACAGCGTGGAAACTGCATCGCCTGCACGCGGGAAGAACGAGGGCCGGGTAGGGGGCTCTCGCGGGAAGAACGAGGGCCGGGTAGGGGGCTCTCGCGGGGGCACAGGGTCGGGACACCGGGGAAGGACCGCCGGCCGGGGCCTCCGCCGGGCGCCTCCACAACTCCTCCCAGGCAGGACGTACCCTTGAGCTTGCTCTGCAAGTGTTTATGTATCGGCCCCATTTCCATGTTCCAAAGGCAAAAAAGCACAGCAACTGCATCTGTGTTTTTTTTAGCTGAGGCACCGCCGGCTTGGAAACATCTTTTCCACCTATTTTAAATTGACCACAATCCCTCTTCCATTTTTCCACCGAGACACGCACACACGGCAAGAGTGACAGCCTCCGGGTCAGCTAGCAGCCGCCTCACAGACCCCTCTTCCCTCGTGGGAAGGCAGGAAGACCGCTCCCTCCACCCGCCCCAACGTGGCAGCAGCGCGATTAATGACCACTGTTCGCTTCTGGAGGCAAAGCAAAGTGCCAGGTTCTTCCGACTGGAGAGCAGAATGCGGACCACCGCTAACTAGACAACCCGCGGAGCAGAACGTGTACTCGGTGCAGAGGAAGGGACGGTCAGGGAGCAAGGCTTCCACGTCATTGCCCGGCCATGGCTCCGCTCACACACTTGCTGGGACAGAGCTGCGAGGCTGCAGGGCACGGGGCGGAGGGCGCATCCCAAACCGTCAGGCAGGCAGAGGCCAGGGGCAAAGTCTTAACCAGGTTAACTTGGAAACTTCCATTGGTTACCAAGAAACCTGGTGCATCTCCAATCCACCTGGTAATGCCTCTCTGTGTGAGCAGTGCCTGGGCCAGCCTGGACGTCGTGCTTGGGCACCGTGTCCCCCTGCCTCGGGCGCCGTGTCCCCCTGCCTCGTCCCCCTGCCTCGGGCGCCGTGTCCCCCTGCCTCGGGCACCGTGTCCCCCTGCCTCGGGCACTGCTTACCACTGACTTGGTCTCCTCATTTGATTCATTAGCTTGAGAAACAGAAGGACCAAGCAAGGGCCACGTGCCACCCTGCCTGGCTCTGCAATGTTCTCCTGGGTCACAGGAGGGGTCTCTGCCAGCGTGGCTGCTGCCCTCCTGGCAGTGAGGGGTGGGGGGTCCGGGAGGCACGTGGGGTCCTGGCGTCCCGGTAGCTCGCAAATGCCTAACAGCGCCTGTCAACACTCTGTCAACCCGTCCCATCCACGGAAACAAGCTGCATTTCTGCTTGAATCTGCACCCCTCCGCGTCCTCCCTGCCCTCAACACGAGGCCACACGAGGCCACACGTGGCCGCCCGCCTGGTCAGGTACTTGTTGAACTGCATTTTCTGTTCCGACTTATTTCCTGCCTGTTTTCTTTTCAGTTTCTTGCTGCTTTCTTCTTGAATCCCAGGAGCCTCCCTAGGAACCGGTGAGAATCCACCGTCTGGTCCGTGGCTGGTGTCTCCAGGCCGTTCACGGGGCCTTCTGCTGTGAGTGAGCTTTTACCCTTGTGCGGGCGGGTGCGTCGTCCCCGAAGACCTGCCCAGCCCCGGGCCGAGGATGGCTCTCCTTCTTCCATCCTCACGTCAGCCTCCAATCCAACTGGAATCACAGTGTGACGTCAGGAACTCAGGGTATTGATTTTCCCGGCGGTCGACTGAAAGCTCCATTTGTTAAACATTCAATCCTCTTCCCAGTCAGTTCGTGGAGCATGAAATTCCCCAAATCATGCAGGCCTTTCTGAGGCCCTGCGTCCTTCTCTGCACACCGTCACCGACCCGCACACCTGTAAGCAGTAAATCTTTCCACAGGGACGCCCTTCCTGCGGACAGTTCCTTCAAAAACGTACCAGCTATTTTCATATTTCTCTCCCATTCTAATCACTGTATCATCTAGTTACATTCCACAAAACATCCTGTTTCCTTCTTAGTTGGAATAACTTTCAACTTATACATGAATTTGAGAACGAAGGACATATTTAACGGATTAGTGCAGACGACCGGCAGTTTCCTTTACTTGTTATAAATTAAACTTTTCTATCGAGGAAATACCGCTCAGGAATAGAAGTGTCAGGGGTGCTGGTGGGGCGCCTGCTGACCCAGCCCACGCGCTCACCAGCGTGCCCAGGACCGCTGCCGCCGCCCCTCCTTCCCTCCCTCGGCCCCGCACGGGACTCCTGTCGGCAAGAAGCCCACCACCTCTCCTGTCCTGGAGAGACTAAAGCTTCTTCTGCTGTTAAACATCTTCAGAAAAGAAAACTCCTTATAGAACGTGTGTAGGGCGCCTAGAAAGGTCTCAGGGCGTCCCCACATCAGGACACCTGCAACACGGGCTTCCCGGTCCCCAGCCTCGCGGACGGGGGTGGGGGGCAGGTCAGGTGCACAGCAGACCCAACAGGAAAGAAGGCTGTCCCAGCCCCGAGAACCAAGGGCCCCTCACACGGTCCTGGTGCTGCCGCGGGCAGGCCCTCCTGGGGCCAGGTACACGCGGACAGAACACAATTGTTGGGGTTCAATCACATTGTTTTTAAAAACCCGAACCAGCACCGTTCACAGCTTATTACGGGGACTGATTTCTGTTTTCTGAGGTCACACAGAGATGCCTGTTGCCCCGAGGGCACTGTCCCCAGGAATTCCCGCATGAGGCGGGTGCCCCAAGGAGGCACAGGGTCCCCTCAGCAAAATGCAATTCTGCGTGTGGTACCGGGAGGTGGCTGCTCTCTGTGCCCGGCTCCGTGATCCCACCAGAACTGCCCAGCCTCCGGTCTCAGGGCCCCACTGTTACCCCCACGCCGCCCCTCACCTGCTTCTCCCCAGGCAGCCCACTCCCGGTGAGGCTCCCTCACCAGAGGCAGAGCCTCCTGGCCAGGCTGGCTCGTTGGGCATCGTTCCGCCAAGGCCTGCAGATACAAAGGCCGGGTGGGCGCCGTCAAGGTCAAGGGGTCTCTGGGGTCAGAAGGAATGCTGTTCACAGGACGGTTTCCAAACGCTCTTCTGCTGCCCACACTGGGCGCTGGCTGGTCGCTGGGAGTGGGCGAGCACATGGCGAGCAGAATGTCAGCACCGCGCCTGGGGCCCCGGGGGCCACGCACCATGGCCCCGTCCCAGCCAGCACGCATGACCTCACGCCTCGCAAACGCATTTCTCCTTTCTTTTTTTAAAACTTTTTATATTTTTGAGAAAAACTAAACCAAAGCACATTCCGGCTTGCTCTTGCTGAAGGGAGGAGTGCGGTCCTGCTCCCGCCAAGGGTCAGAGCATCTACACGTTTTAACGATTCGTCAGCTTCTGTCTGCTAAAAAGCACAGAACACGCGCCCTCCTTGAGGCGGCTCCGGAGAACGCGACCGCGGTCAGACTCACGACCCCGCTCTCTCTGCACGTTTGCTCCTGGGGGACTGCAAGCCCGGAGCTTGAGGGAAACTGTGTAACCGCAGAAACGTGACGCGGAGATCCATGTGTGTACTGTGTACGTGGCGTACAGACGTGTTCTGTACGTGTAGATGCTGCACACGTGTGGGGCGTGTGCACACGCGTCACGTGTGTGCGGAGTCCATTTCTTACCAAGGATTCTTCCCCCGTCCCCGCAGCCTTAGGAGACTAATCAGAGCAGGGAAGACAGTCCCCACGTGCCCGTGGACCCCTAGCCGTCTGTGAGCCGATACCGTCCCGTTAAGTCTCTGCCCGAAGAAGCGCAATCTGCTCTGTACGAGGTGCTGGAAACCACCGTCAGGCCCCGTGCTGGGCAAGGCAAGCACTTCCCGTGTTCTGGGATCAATGGACGTTCAGAAGGCGTGTGAAGCCACTGGAGTCAGCAGGCCGTTCTGGGTCCAGGACGCGCGGAGGCCGTGGCGGGAGCAACAACTGCCCACAGACAGACGGGACGACAGGAACGAAGGAAGTCAGATCCGAGCCCGGGGGTGCAGCGTGTGGGAGAAGAGCGTCACGGGACAGCAGAGACCCTGGGCTCACGCGCACAGGGCCTCTGGGGGGGCGGGTGCTAGACGCGGGCCGCCCAGGTCCTCATGGGGCTCAAGGCACGGGGCTGAGCCGACAACGGTCCCGGCCTGAGGGGACGGACGCTGAAGCAGAGGGATGCAGGCAGCTGGTGCCCTGGGAATGGACCGTGGAAGCAAACAACCGTCGGCTCATCAGATGGCAGAGCGCATCGGGAGGTAAGTCCCTTCCTCAAAACCCCACAAACTTCCGATTTAATATCTGCCTGAACAAACTCCGAAAAGCTCCAGGGCATCTATGAGAGGAAACGCTCGCTTCCTAAGGCCCTCCTGGATGGCGGGGCCTTTCCCGCCCCCACGGCACACAGGACGCCCTGGCCACGCCGGTCCTGCCCCCGGGGAAGCTGCGCTGACGACAGGGATTCTGTCAGCAGGGCTGGATTCTTGTAATACTATCATTAAAAACCTAAACTATATCACATTTCCATGCCCAGCTCCTTTTGATGGAATGGCCCGCGCTCATCAATAACCACCATCTCCAAAGGTCGCGTGGTGGCGCAAGATGGACGGGCTGTCACGGCCGCAGCAATCACCTGAGTGCCAGGCCCGCGGCCCTCACGGCACTCACTTTTAATTTCAATACAGTGCCATTTGGACCAAGAGAAAAAAGTTGTTTTAAAATTAATTACCTTGTCAGACGCTATTATGATTAAAACGTAGGCCCACATCAATATCATGTGCCTAATTCAAAAACAGAATTACAAGAAAAGCCATAAAAATCAATTTTTTAGGCCTTGGAAACAGAGTCTCGTTCTGTTTTGACAGGCGATTTCATTATGTGACAGGCCACGCGGACACATGCGCAGAAAGGGGCCGCGCACTCATGTCTCGAGGACAAGTGACGCCCACCCTCCCAGGATGGAGACGTTGTTCCCTGAAGGGAGTCGTGACTTCAACTGTCGGACACCACAGCGTTCCTGGCTGGTGACCTCGGCCCACGTGGCACAGGAAGCGCCAAGGATGCGCAGACTGCGTGTCGCCCCGAGAACCTGGTGTGCGGAGAGCAGGCGGGACGCCGTCAGAGCGCTCCGGCAGGTCCACCACCCCAGGATCGCTCCCTTCCCTTCGCCTTCCTCTGAATCACGGCCCAGGCGGATTCACGCACGAGTGCGAGGTGACCGGCGTCGGCTCCCGTTCCTTGGAGCCGGCAGGGACACCGGCCTCTGCTCACGCGGCTGCATCGCGACACCAGCCGATGAGACCACGGACACCAGGCAGAGCACCTGCGGTTTCGGCCCCACATCCACGCTGCTCTGAGACCATCTCTTCCCCTCCCGAGCAGCGGACGGAGGCTCTTCCATGACCTCACTTTTCACTCTGCCCCAGGGCGCGTGGGGCGCGTGTGGGGCTGGCAGCCCCCACGAGGACAGTCACCTGGGCGGGACGCCTGCCAGCACCAGGGAGCCCAGGGAGGGTGGTCTGTGCACAACGTGGCGGAGGCGGAGACAGGGAAAGCACACAGGGAGCAATCTGTCCGAAGGGCCCGGGCCAGCGTCGGGCAGGCGCAGACACCTGACTGTCCCTTTGGCGTCGGGCAACGTCCCCACAAGCCGCCTGAGGGGCCTCAGTGACAGCCCGCCGACCGGCCCGCTGTGAGCGCTCAGGGCGCAACACACTCCCCAGGGCATCTCGCAGGCCCAGTGCACGGAGGGTGTGACACCTGAGGGGCCCGAGGCGGGAGCTCGGTGGGGCGGCACTGGGCTGCCGTGGCAGCCGTGGAAAGCGCCCCTCGGGCTGTGGGAAGTGTGTGCTGGGACCTCGGCGCGTCCCTGGCTCGAGGGCAGCTTGCTGCTGGTGCTGGGGAGCCCCAGGGGGCACATGAACCCTCAGCCACAGGCGCGGGGTCCACCGGAGTGGCCACAGCACAACGTGGTGGCACGAGGCTGGGCAAAGCTCTAGTTGGTGACACTGGAATCACAAAGTCCGCGGTTTCCCACAATCTCCCCCGTAAACTCTTGCCACGTTTCCAAAATTTGCCTCTTGTCCTCACAGCTGGAGGCCTGAGCCAGCAGTTGGCACGAGGCCGTGAGGCCCTGCTGTGCCAAGAGTGTCTGTCCCCAGATTCTCAGGTCGAGGCCCCGACCCCCGTGCGGTGGGCCACGGGCCAGTCCCACCACTGGGAGCAATGGAGGTGAGATGGGGTCCGAAGGGTGCGGTGCCCTCTGCCTCGTGCAGACAGTGACCGGGCGGCCGTGGGCACGCCAGGCGGTGGCTTCTCAGCAGGACCCAGCGAGCTGGCACGGGATCTCGAGCCTCAAGCAATCGGTGTGTGCTGTGTGAGCCACGGGTCTGTGGCACTTTGCACGGCGAGGTGACAAGATAACCCGAGCCCGTGGGGGCTGCTCGCAGCCCCCGCCCGGGGCCTCAGTGTCTCTGTTGTGCACTGTGACGGGGCTCCTCACGCCGGATTTCCCAGCGACCGAGTCCCTGCTCCTGCCACCACCGTCCTCCAGCAGAAGCATGTGCGGGGCAGGGCATGCGGTGGCAGCTCCCCGTGAGCTCCGGGCTGTGGCTGGTGCGCAGGCTCCTGGCACCAGTCCCTGGTCTCGCCCTGTAAACAGTGTTAAGATAGTAAACACTGAGAACTACTCTCAGACCGCTCAGATGCCACCACGAAACACGTGGACACAGAAGACCCGCAAGCGTCAGGCAGAAGAAACGAGAAGCGGAGCCTCGGAAAGCTGAGCGTGCCTTTAAAACCTTCGCTCCCAGTGCGCGCAGGGAACACGTGGAAATGTGCACCATCTGCGTTCCCTGGGCCGGCGTGAGCACGGATGCTGGCCAGGCCGAGGACGCAGGTGGGCTGCCTGGTCGGAGTGCAGAGTGGCCGGACCACAGCTCGTGACACTGTCCTGTTGGCGAAACACAAGAACAAGCCAAACACCAACCAAGCAGTGGTCGAGCACAAAGCTGGTCAAGACACGGCGTGCCGAGGCCAACGCTGAAGCTGTGGACGGAGGCACCTGGCAGGAGGCCCCGCAGCGACACCTGGGAACATCAGCCGGTGCCTGCGGACTCTCCCACGTGCACGCTGCAGACAGAGACCTGCCCGTGGCGTAGACAGGACATATGGCCAGGGGTGGCGGCAGCCGCCTGAGCGTAGGGAAAGGAGAGCGGGCTCGAGCGCACTGTTTCATTTCCTAACAGAAGGACACAGGAGACGACCACGGACACACGGACGTGACCGAGCCGACCACAGGGCACACCCGTCATCACAGTCATCTACACTTTCTGGATGCTCCACCTGGTTTTCAATGAAATAAAGTGGAGACTGTATCACAAACAGGGTCCGTCATCTGAGACGCACGGAATAATGAGCTCGTTTGTTGGGACTGCAGCTGGACTCCATGCGTCCTCACTGGGCGCGCTCCTACCTGGCGCTGGGAACACGGGGGGGCCCAGAGCCCGCAGGCCGAGCAGGGTCGAGCGCGCCGGCCTGTGCGGCCCCGGACCCCACACCACATCAGCACACACGACAACGGCGACCTCAGCCTCCGGGCGGACGGATGCCCGAGGGGACATGTGTACGTCCTGCTGCCCGCGGGCACTCGGAGCAGGAAACACGGTGGCAAGAAGCAGCTCTGCGGCTGGCCACGCGGAGGGAGTGTCCCGAATGACCCCGGTCTTCAGCGCTGTGCTCGCCTTTGCCTGGAGACGCAGCGGCTTTTCTTCCGCCCGCTGAACAGCCAGGCGAGTTCTGGGAACGGGCTGAAGAGAAACGTTTAGGTTGGAGGGTCTTTGAGCAGTTGACAGCTGACTGATGGCCGCCCGGGAGGCCACAGAGCGGAGCGGTGCGGCGGGGCGCGTCACATCGCCTCTCCCTGGGAAACTAATTGCTCCCGATTGTTCCGAGCAACATTATTTTTCTGGCAATCATTTCCTTTGAATGCCCAAAATGAGCATGAAACAGCTCTTTTGCCCGGACATAAAAGTTAAATGTCCCAATGTTGATCAAATTAACTTGAGCGCCGGGACAATGGACTGTATTTCTGAGAAAATAATGGGGGGACAACGGGGCGCTTCATGCCAGGATTTCACAGTTGTAATGTAGAATGTTCTGTTGAACTAGGCCAGGCCACGTTTCAAAGGGGAGACAGAAGAGCCCTGTCACTTGTGGAAAAAAATCTCATTTCACGGCGGAAAGCTTGGGAAGCCGTCAGGAAGTTCTGGCGCTGGCGGCTCAGGAAGGACGGTGCCCCACGGCCTCTGCTCGTTTAATCCGCAGAACGCACCCCAGGGGCTCAACCGTGCATCACAGAGGTGCAAGCACTCCCGCGGGAGGACAGGTCCCCAGGTGCACACAGAGGCCCCCGCACCGCCTGCCTCCCAGCCTCCCAGCCTGACACTCTTTGTTAATCACGGATGAAAAGCAAAATATTCATGAATTGCACAAAAAACATTAAGATTATTATTTGTAATAAAACCCAGAGGGCCCGCGGGCTGCGCTTTATTGACACTGAGGATCTCATCGTCCGACGTCTCAGATAGGAGTCCTTTCCAGGTGAGCCCAGGCTGGGGTCAGCGTCCACACAGGCCACATCCTGCACGAGGCGCGCCGTGGCACTCACAGTCCACACTGCTGGGGGGTCAAACACTTGTGAAGGGTTTGCACGCTGCAGAGTTTGTCTCTCGGGTTTCTGTAAACTAAGTTTTTATTCTGGAACAATCTTAGGTTTACAGAAAAGTTGCCCATGTAGCACTGGGGGCCTCTGGGTTTTAACCTGGGCTTCCGGCCTCCAGTGCCGGGGGACGGGGACGCCAGGCTGCTGGGGTCTGACGCCACGGGGAGGTGAAGCTGGGACCGGGCGGGCTCCCCTCTCAGGAGCCTCCTTGCTGTCTCCCTGCGTCCCCACAGAGCACGGCGGACAATGCTCCCCGAGGTTCCCAACGCTGTGAAAGGGACACTGTTGGTGGCGGCGTCCATTCAAGGGCCCGCGTGGCATTGTCCTTCCAATCGGCAGAGCAGAATGCAGTCTGCTGGTGGCTGCCAAAAGGTTAGCCGCCCCGATGAAAGGACAGCCCGTTATTCACCGCTCCTACAGAGCTGCCCTTTGTGCTGGGCGGCCCAGCCCTGCACGGTGGAGGTCCGGATCTGCGGCTGGCTGAGCTCCCCACAGAAGCGATTCATGGGAATGCAAAGTCGCAAAAGAGGGCCCCGAAACCCAGAGGCTGCTTTCCCGAAGGCTGTGGAGGAACGACAGTGGGGCCATGACACGCTGCAACGGCAAACCCCACCGACAGCCTGACTACAGTCACCGAGACCAGACTGTTCAGGGCTGTGTCCTGGCCCCAGACTCCACGGGAGGTCCCGGCGAGCGGGGGCAGCCCACACAGAACCCGTCAGGCCGCGAGACCCACACAGGCTGCGGCTTGGAGCAGGGCTCGCTGGCCCGCCCACAGCACCCCAGCCAGGCAGCTCAGTGTGGGGAGCCAGCCCACGGCCGCCTCGAGGTGAGCCCTCCCCAGAGGGCCCTCCCTCGCACGTCCCTGTCTTCCTGGCCCCCTCCAGCTGGACGGCCAGGCCAGCGCCCACCTGAGGGCTTCCACCTGCACTGACGTGGCGCTGAGGAGGCCTGCATGTTGGGGGCCCTCCAGAGTGGGCGTGGCTGAGAACAGGATGGGGGGAGCCCCACCACGGGTGGCCACGGGCCGGCATGCTGGGATGCAGCACCAGGACCCACCCAGCGTGCCCAGACCTCAGGCTGGCTCAGGCCTCTACAGCCCTCCAGCACCCAGGCACCAGTCCCACCTCTGAGCCCCATTCAGCCCGGGCCTGGGAGGCCAGGGGAGGCCCCTGAAGAGCAGCCACCCAGAACCTGTCTGGGCTGAGGTCCAAAGCCCTCAGTGTGCAGGAGCAACAGATGCAACCAAGCCGCGTCTCACACTCACAGTTCCTCCGTGTGGACCTGGCAGGAGGCAGCGGGAGCCCTAGAGGTGAACCGGTGGCCACCGTCCCACACCAGATAGCACAAGGACGAAAGCCAACTCCCTGTCCAGAGCGCGTCCCTACTGAGCCCCGTAAGCAATCCAGAAGGATCGTGCATGGGGTGGGTGAGGCCCCACGCAGGCCGGGGCCAGGGCTGAGCTCGGGGCAGGGTGGAGCGGTGCTGGGTGCAGGCGGGAGGGTCAAAGGTCAGAGTCTAAGTCCTTGGCACAGGGGCAGAGGTGGGGTGGGGCAGGGCCCCCGGGGAAAATTTGAGATTGCCTGGGCAGAAATGGGGAGACCCCATCCGGGAGTGATAGCTCCCCCAGGGCCAAGTGGGTTGCTGACGTCCCTCAGGCCATGCAAGCTGGCAGGGGAAGGCTTGATCTGAGGACCGGGCAGAACCAGACAGCCCCATGGACTCGGGCGCCGAGGCTCCAACTAAGCAAAGGTTCATCTGCAAACCAAGAGAGATGCTGATGCTGGTCCAGGACCAAACATACCCTGTTGTTAATCACGGTATGAGGGGCTGCCTTTCTTTCCCAGATGCCCCCCAGCCCTGACCCTGGGGAAGGTCACACAGCGTGGTCATGGATGGGTGGCAGGCCTCGTGGGGTCCAGGGTAGGAGGTCCTGAACACCGGCCAAGAGGGAGCTCAAGGAGCAGAGGAGTGAGGACAGGCTGGCTGGAGTCTGGGCAGGAGGGGCACAAGACCACCGGGACCCCCGCCCCCAGGCCCTGGGCTGCAGAGAGACAGAGCCAGGAGAGCTGAGCTCGCGCACCCACGGCTGCTCCCAGGTGCCGCCACCCCGAGCCCAGCAGCACCATGGGAAGGCTCGCCTGTGGCCAGCAGAACGTGCGCACCGGCCTCTCCGAGCCCCTGGCTGAAATGCTGTCGCTTCAGCGGACGTCTCCGTACGCTCGCCTGGCTTCCCCACAACATGGGAGGGAGTCAGGCCCCCCCGACCTTCGGGTCTGTCCAGCAAAGGCTGCTCAAGCCTTGGGACCAGGGCTGGGATTTGGGGCAACATTTGCAAATTTTGTGTTTTGGCCAATAGGAAAACAACAGACGTGGACGAGTGGCCTAAGAGAGAGAGCCCGACCTTGGAGGAGGTGGGGCGGGAGGGGCCGCACGCGCAGCACCCACCTGTCGAGCACGTAGCCCAGGGCCTTATGCCGGATCCCCGAGTACACCGAAGGGCTTGTCTCCCAGGCGACCAAATTGGAAGCATCATGAAAAAGATGGATGTTGACCAAGTCAAAGGCACTGCAGGGACAGAAGGAGACACGGTGACAGAAGGCTGGCGTTGCGGGGCACCAGCTCCCCGGGGCGATGTGGGGCCAGGGCCCGAGGGTCACAGTGGGCAGGGCCGCCTGCGCCCACTCCTGTCCTCCTCGGCTGCTCCAGGCCCACCCAGAGCACGTCCCCTGCCTGGTCAGAGGGGGACACAGGTGACCTCGGGGTCAGCCCTTAAATACGTCCGACCAACTGAGAAGGGCTGTTTCCTGACAAAGAAAGAGATGTGACCTGATTGCAGAAACTCTCCTCAACCAGGAGGAAGGAAGAGGAAGGAGGAGGAGAATGGGAGGGAGGGACGGAGGAGGGGGTGGGGGGACGAGAGAGAAGGAGGGAGGAGGGAGGAGAAAGACAGGAAGCAGCAGGAGGAGACAGCAGACTCCGGGGCCTGGACCCCCGTCACGGGCAGCGGGGGGTGTGGCCCGATGCCGCCCGGAGCCCATCGGCTGCTCCCCATGGGGCCGTGACACGGGAGAGGGGCACGAGGCGGTTCCTTCCACTCGGGAGAAGCCCCCAAGCTCACAGCCCCTCCGGGAGGCCCCGCGGCAGGGAATCCGCTCGGCATGGACGCGCGCGGTGAGGCCAGAATTCGGCCGGCAGCCCTCCCACCCCACGGAGAGCTCCTGGGCGTCACCACAGACGTGTCACCTCACAAGGTCGGTCGTCACAGTGCCAGGACCGCGAGGCCGAGGACCCTGTGAAACGCGTGTGCCAAGCTCACGACCGTCCCCCGGGCGGCAGGAGGGCAACGGAAGCAAATCCTCTCAGCCACACGGCGACCCGAGGACCCTCCCTGGCGCCCACGCTGCGGTGGCCAGCGAGGCATGAGCGCGGGCAGAGGGCACTGGCCGGATTCTGTTGGAGAGTCTGCAGCTCCTCCCCCCTGGCCCGGGCAGAGCCGCCCGAAGGCCACAGGGAGGGCACTGTGCCAACCGCAGGGGCGGCTGAGGGCCTGCCCGGGATGGGACACCCGGCAGGCACTCACTCAGCGCCCCCACCCCTGGCCGGACGTGCCCTCAGCTGACAGAAGGCCTTCCCACGGCCACTGACGGGACGCATGCGGCTCTAGGACCCTAAGGCCCGTGGTCCCAGGGAGCTCAGGGGAGGAGAGCAGGTGCGAGAATCTGAAGATTCCACTGAGGCAGCAAGGGCCGCCCCAGACGGAGAGCCAGCCCACAGGCAGGCCAGGCCCGAGGGTCGACTTGGGGAGGGTCTGCCAGCCCTGTGCTTGGTGCCCACTGCGGCTGACCGTGGCCTGCGGAGGGCTGCCTGGGTGGCACTCGGACGCCTGTGCCCATGGGAGGAGGCGGTGGGGCCTGAGTTGTGCCTGAGCTGGGACCCCAGGCAACAGGACGGTGTCACACGGAGTCTCCGAAAACAAAGCGGGCCGAAGACTGGTGGGCAGCTTATGACTGGATGTGCGGCCACACCACACAAAAGCCAGGGAAAACGTTCCGAAGTTTACGTAGCAAGGTGACAGTCGCCACGATAAACGTACCAGTCTGCAACGCACCATCTTGTCCGCACGAAGCCTTTTCTCGACCATTTGCACTGAAAAACAAACAGGTTGCGCAGATGAGCCAGCTTAAAAGAGGAAGGGGACAGACACCCAAGACGCTTTTTCAATCAGGAAGAGCAACGCTCATCCTTCCGCCGAAGGCCTTCTGCTCACAACCCAAGTGTGCGCCTCGTAAGCGTCCCACACGAAGCTCGCCAGGGCGCCTCACGCTCAGCGCACGGAAAAGGTAGGGAACGGCGCGGTCAGCGTTACCTTCTGGGTGAGGATGCCCCGGCTGAGCAGAGGAGGCCTGCACGCGCCTGCCAAGGCCCTGCCTGGAGCTGCCCACTAGCGGGGACATGCTGGGCCCTGGCGGACGAGAGCCTGTCAGCAGGGAAGGGTGTTGGACCAAAGAAACCCGCTTTTTATTTCTGCTACACTTGCCCTAAGAGCAGCCTGTGTTCTAGAAGCTGGGAGGAGGGTCCCTGGCTTCCCACACTCCTCTTGCTGGTTGAAGGGGACGTGAGGGGCAGGACGCCACACCCGCACCCTTTCCAGGGCTGCTTCGCTAGCGGGGGAGAGACCCGCCGCGCTGACACGTCCCTCATCCAGTGCAGGTGACCGGCTTGTCCTGTGTGCTCACACCGGCGGGGAAGGGGTGCTGCACTGTGTCTCGCTGCCCCACACACGAGCCATGCCCAGCAGGGCCATCGAGCACGGCAGACGGTCTGTGGTGTCTGGATTTATTCCATTTCAGTAGCCACGCTGGACGGGGCAGCTCACAGCCCAGGCAGTGGGAGTGGGGCTCCTGCTCACATGCCCCGCGAGCCCCAGGAGGCACTGGGGAGACCTCCCTGAACCCCCAGTTTTCAAACACTTCAGAAAGCTGGACAGACATGTGCAGTCCCCCCCGAGCCCCGGGGGCACGTCCCTCCGCTGTGCCGGCAGGAGCAGCTCGGGGGACGGAGGGGGAGGGCGGGAGGATGGCCGTGGTGACGCACGTGTCCTCGGGGGCCTGGGCTCACGGTGCCCGTGGTAACCATGTGGATCCAGGGTGGAGCGCTGACAGAAAGCGCTCCCTGGGGAGTCCAGAATCACAGGGGCTCTAGACACTTACCTAATGCGAATAATTCAGTGGCTAAAACCCCTGCTTGACCCCACATCCCCCTCAGGCACTGTCCCCCCGTTGTTTCCCTCCTGACCAGCTTCACAAGGTGTCCGGCTTGGTTCCTATGGTGACGCCCTGCTGGGGGGGGCGGTGCTGTCTTCAAGGTCACCACAACCTCCAGGTGCAAACGCCGCAGCTCTGGAGCCTCCGCCCCCGCTGCCACCAAGCTCACCAGGCTGAGCCAAACGCCCACTGGCCCTGACCTGGGTTTTCCCTCGTCTCACGCACAGTCGCTGATGCTCTGCCAGCTCCGGTCTTTGCTCTCCCCACGCAGCCACAGGGCCCGGGGTGCGCGTGCGAGGGGAGGACGGGGGCGCCCGCCCTGCTTCCACAAGAGCAGCATGGCCGGGACAGATGCTCGACGCGAGACCCCACGCCCCAGCCCAGTGCCAAGCCGTGCTGCTGAGACCCAAGCTGAATTTGACCCGACCACCTCGGATCTCACGGCCATTAAAATTGGAAGGCATTTGTGAATTTAATATAATTAGCCAAGAATTAATGATGGTTCTCAATTGTCAATTACGTGTTAGGTAAGGGCTCTCTGCGTATGGACACCGCACACGTATCTTCAGTAACTGTGCATGCGTGTATCTTTTTTTAGACATTGAAACTGTCCACAGTAATGGGGCATTTTTAACATTATTAATAGAATACGTACATAAAGCATGAGTTAATTTGTTTCTTTTTTATATAATATAGATTTGTAATAATTGTAATTGTAGGATTCTAACTAGATTTAAGATTTTTAACTATGTCGCAAATAAACCTCAAAAAAGCTTAACAATGTAACATTATTACACCCAAATATTTTAACTAAACGTTTGTAGAAAATACGTTACTTCTGAAGTAAGTTCATCATTATAATTACAAATGTGTTTAGGCTGCATTTCCAAGTAATTCCCAGGATGAAAAAGTGGGGCTAGAGCCTGGGACATCCTGACATGTGGGAGCCTGGGCTCCGCAGGGAATCACGTGTCCTCGGGCGGCACTGGGCTGCACCGGGGGTCCTTCCAGAAACCGCCTTCCTCACCCCTGGTGTGCCCCCCGTCCTTCTACCCGAGGGCTGGGCAGGTGGTCATGACAAGCACGCCAGATTCAGGGTGCAGCACCAGGGCTGAACACGGTCACCTGCCCGAGACCACCGGCTCCTTGCAGAAGGAACCAGAACTGGAATTTCCCTCAGCCCCTTGTCGGGACCGTGCCTTCCCTACTGTGGCTGAGCCCTGACCCAGGGACGCTCACCTGGGCCACGCTGGGACAGGGCAGGGCCAGGAACACACCCCAATCATCAGAAGGGCAAGTGTCTGCCCGGTGAGGCTTCCCGGCATGACATCCTAGTGGAAACGCACACACGCACACGTGCACGCACACATCCACAGCAGTCCTGCACCCGGGAGGGACGGAGATAGGAACCAGTGCCTCCGTCACAGGCTGGGGGTTCCCTCGAATGTCGACTGATCTGCTTCATCCCATGCACGTGCAGAAACTTTCTGGTCACCAGGCACCTTCCGAAACCTCCCTGCGGGCGACCGCGTAGGGACAGCAGCGGCCAGGTGCACGCCCTGCTTGCAGAGAGGCTGTCGCCAGGGAATGAAACCATGTCACACTGGGCGGGGGGGGGGGTGCCACATCGCTCACCTTGCAATATTAAGTCCCTGCTCAGACCCCCTGTTAATAGGATTCCTTTAGCCAGCAGATGGATGGTGAATGCAGGACGGTTCATCCACTAAAGGACGGCATAAATCAGCGCGGAGAAAAGGGAGGCTGTGGGGAGGTTATCCGCACGCAGCCTTGCCCGTGAAAGGCCCGCTTTGGAGCATTAGTGAAATTAATCCATCTTTCATAAGAGCTTGGAGCAGTCCCTGTGATCTATGGTAACAACCAATTTCTCACCACGGGCAAGAGGAAAAAACTGCCTCAGCCCTGATCGACTACACAAATCTGCTTTTTAAAAATGGTCTCACATTATCTGGAGTGCTGCTCCCAGAGGCAGCATTTGAAATTCATGCCGAGCCAAAAGCACCCATAAATCAGCAGAGAAAGTTTTGTTAGTTTTATATGCAGTGAGCTGTAATTATTTGGAATTGCATTATGCCTCCATCATGGTAATTACATTTAGATTATCCTTAAGCGAGGGTAATAAAAGAAGAGAAATCAGGCTTAGACTAATTCCCTCCCCCAAAATGTGTTCAAATAAAGCTAAAGGATTGGCTCAGAGGCCCAAGAGCAGGGCCAGCGCCAGGCGGGCACGCGCCCTGCAGCTCTGCTGCGTGGCACCCCGGGGCCCTGCCCGGCCGCAGCCTCAGGGAACGCAGACCTCTGCACACCTGAAAAACATTACCAATGGGATGCTCGAAGCATCAGGATTTTTGTTAAATAAGTTCTTCCTTCTGTTCACTAAGCCACGCTCACTTCTGCCACATCCACACGTTGACAGACCCCACGGACCAGACACAACTTCTAACGCGGCAACATCACGTCAAACGGAGTAAGGACGGCGGCCCCAGGAAGGCCGGTGTCGCCGCTCTGGGGTCACCCGAGTCCCAGCAACACACTGCTCTCCAGAAGACAGACTGGGATCTGCCCAGTGACACCCCACCTTTCCTTCCAGAAAACCTTTCCCTTGCCTGTGGATGGGACCGTGGTCACCTGGGACGCCCTGCACTCCTTCCACGGGGGAGAGGCGGCCGCTGGCTGTCATCCACCCCCTCGGAGCCACCTCACAGACACTGAGGCCCCTCGGGGCGTCTGCCCTCTGGGGGGTGTGCAGGACGTGGGACGCCATAGCTGAAGCCCTAGACTTCGTCTGACCCCCCCCACGCTGACCCCAAGCCTCCTCACGCACACAGCCTGGGCCAGCAGAGGGAAGGGTCGGGATCCGGGGCCAGGCCGCAGGGCCCCACGCGTGCCGCGGTCTAGGGAGCCAGTTTGCAGATGCCAGGCCCAGAGGACAGCCTGAGGGCCAGGGGGCAGGGAGCCCCTCAGAAGGAGGCCTGCTGTCCTGCAGGGATGGACAGAGCTTTGGGGGCTCAGCAGGCGTCCGGCTCCTCCTGGGGCATCCTGCGTGGGGCACTGCTTTGCTCTCTTTCTTCTAGTGCCAGAGGGACGTGGCACCTGCCACGTAGGTCTCTGGGAGCATCACAGCTCATGGCCGACCGGTTCCGGGGGCCTCCAGGGACCTGGGCTCTGAGGACGAGGATGAGAGAACCTGTGTTGGGAGGAAGAGGGACCTGGGAGGTGAGCACCACACACAAATCCATCACAAACGGAGTGATCGGCGCGTGTCCTGCCCTCGGGGAGTGAGTGTGGGCCGTGCAGCAGACACCAAGCCCCCCGCTGCACGGAGCTCCCCCTGCGCACGCAGAGCTGCTCAGCTCTTCCGCGTGGAGGCTGGGCACCGTGAGCCACTCGCTCTTCAGCAAGCGCCAGTTGACAGCCTTCGGGCGGCCGGACGCTGCCAACAGACGGCATTGCTGGGGGCAGCCTCAGACGTGCCCCCACCCTGCCCTCGTGTCATCACGCCATGGGCCCCCCAGAGTCCTGCCTCTCCCAGGTGCATGGCCCCTCACGTCCACCCCTCTGGGGCACACCCCAGCCAGCCGCCAGGCGCAGGTGAGTGCCCTCCTGGGCTGGGACGTGCTCTGGGCTGAGGACGGAGGAGCCAGGCGACCCGGGGTCTCTGGCACAATCACTCGGGCTGATGAAACAGAGCAGAAGAGGCAGCTGAGAGGAGCCTGGGGGCTTCTCAGCCGCTGGGTGCCATGGGACACCCCTCAGAGAAGACACAGGGGTACCTGCTCCCAAACCTCCCTGAGCACCTGTTAGAGCTTGATCTCCCTGCTGTGGAGAGCTTGCTCTCTCCAGCCCACTGTCCCCACTAGGGCCCGTGGTCACTCTCAGTGGCCCCGCTCAGCTCTGAAGCTGACTCTGTGGCCCTCGGGGTCTCCAAGGGGACAGCAGCCCTGGACGGATGTTCAGGGAGGACTGCCAGGATTCACTCCGCTGCTTCCAGAGCTTTCTGGCCATGCTGCAACGTCAAGAGGAGCAGGGGACAGTGGGGGCTGGGGCAGCCAGGACAGAGGCCGGCCCCCGACACTGCGTCCTTGGCTCAGGGACGAGCAATGAGGCAGCTGCACCCATCCTTCACGGTGTCCGCCACAATTCCCTCACCCCGGGCCTGGGTCATAAACAAGTTAATGCGCTTGCGGCCTTGCTGAAAATCAGCTCCCAGCGCTGGTGGGCGTCTCCACGGACAGTGGGCAGTCCTCATGCAGGGGGACCCGGTGGGGCAATGCTTCTTGCGCTGAGCCGACCTCTGCCACGGCAGGGAGGTGGGCTTCACGGGCGAGTGAAACACACCATCCCAATGCTTCAATCACAGACGCACCCTCCGTCATGACTTCACAGATGACGGAAGGGCACAGCGAGCAACTCTGGGTCAGTGCGTGAATCAGACGGGATTAGCAGGCTCCAAAATGCTGGCAGGCGTGTTTACTAGAACACCCGAATCTAAGATTATCTGTGCAGTGTAATGACTGCATTCAAATAATAAAACCACACAAAAAGGCACCAAAACCCACTGGAAATAGATCAGCACGTCCTGGTTAACTGTCTGAGCGGTGGGTGGTTAAGGAGCCCCTGCTGTCCCCGAGCTTCTGAGCTCCGTGGTGCGGGCACCCCCGGACACGGGAAGGGGGCACCCTCGGCTCTGGTTTTCGGCTGTGCCTCTGGCTGGCAGCACCCGAGGCTTTACCTGTGAGATGCCAGAGGGCCCGCCCAGCCTTCCCAGGGAAGACACGCCCGCGCGCCCCAGCACCGTGGCCAGATCCACCCGCTCCCGTCTAACACTTGCTGGGGGGCCCCTGGCCTCTCCAGGCCCCACAACGAACTGACGATTATCTTCCTGCCTCTCATGGGGAAGGTTACTCTGCCTGGAAATGATGTTAGAAAATGTGATTCGTATAACGACAGACGACGCAGGTCCTCAGTCCCCACCAAACACCACCCAGATGGACCCACGTGGGCCTGAGAACCTCCCAGAAAGACCACCTGCTGCAGCATGCGGCAGCCAGGATGGGACCCCCTCCCCGGAACACGAGGCCTTCAGCTCCGTTTCCTCACTCCCGAGGCGCGTGCTCTGAGGGTAAGTGCGCCGGGGGGCCGGCGGCCGGGACACACCTCGGGGAAGTAGTCCTGCGGAAACTTCTCCTTCTCCAGCATGGGTGTGCTCTCCAGCGTGTCCGAGTAGATCTCTTTGCCAGTGACTTTTTTATACTTCTTGGCTGGAAAAGAGCAGAAGGGTGACATGAATGACCTCACGGCGGAACCCCACCCCGCGGGGAGCGCGGGGAGCCGCGGGGTGGGGAGGACCCGCTGCTCCGGGGGACGCCAGTGGCTCGTAAATTCCCACCCCACGACCTGGAGCCCGACACTCCACTTCGTTATCCCCTAAGAGCTTCCAGCCTGCAGATTTACAAGGGCTAATTGGCATCCTCTGTTAAAACCGTGAATATATTTAGGACGGCTGCAGAATAACCGTTCACTCATACCTTAATACGAATTTACTTAATAACATTGATCTCCTCCTCACATGCACCCGACATCACTCATGTCCAAGGAATAGCAGTTTTTCTGTGAGGCTGAGACACGGAGTACGGCGTGGGCCGCTCCCCAGACCCCACGCCTGGACCAATGCCCCCGCGGACAGGGCTTGGTCTAGACCTTCCACATCCAGGCCCAGGCCTGCTTCTTTCCATCGCTCCACGCTCATGGTGGGGTCTCTCAAGTGGCACCCACAAGATGCCACGCAGGGAGCTCGGGCAGCAGCGGGCCCAGACGGCTGCTCCTGGGCTGGGAACACCTGGGACGAGGTGAAGCTCCCGGCTGTTAGGAGACTGCCAGGGGACAAGGGATGAAGTGTGCTGTCCGTTTCTGTGGTGGTCACGCTCCCTGTCCCCACCTGCAGCTCCTGGAGCACCACGGGCCCCACGGACCCACTGATGGGGGCAGAGAGTGGGAATGAGATACATGGGCAGTGTCTAGTGACAAAGCTCTGGGCACTGCGGGTTTTGGGGGAAAGTGAACCCCAGGTCAAAGCCAAACACTGGTGGGCAAGGACTCTGACAATCTGCCCCACCAGCAGGAGGCAGGATGGGACGTTTGGTGATGGAGGGAAGTGAGGACAGAGCAGTGACGTGGAGCCATCCCCCAAACGCCGAGCTGCACGCTCACTGTGCCCACTGTCTCTCTGGTCTTGCTCCCAAACACGGGGACGATCACCAAGGTGACTGGTGCATGTGGTTCTGTCCCCTCCTCAATCACCATGGCCTCCGAGGCCCGTGCGGGGACACAGGACAAACTCCCTCAGCCAGGAGGCTGGTGCCAGGCGGCAGGTGGGCATGGCTTGTGTCAATGAACAAGTGACCCCCACGTGGCCCACCACGTCCCATTCCCGACACCCACCACCACTGGAAATGGTGCAGAAGTGTGTCCATCGCGGGACACACTTCCTGGAGCTACACATCTGTGTCCGTGGACGGACAGCATTTATCAAATACCGCACCAGGGGGCAGTGTAAGCGCCCATCTGAGAAGGCTGCGGGCCACCTGCCCTGGCACGGGGGGGCTCCGCAGGGGAGCTAACCACTCCCGGGATGGCGGGCCTGGGCGCCCCACCCGCAATGGGACGGTTTTCTCGTGGCCTCGGCCCGCAGTGTGGGCTTCCTGATGTGCCTCACCCTCCTCCCGTCCCTCCCTGGGCCTTCTCGAGCTGCCTCCTTTTGCCACCGACGCCCAGCAAGGGCCCAGCTGTCCCTCCAGCGGTCAGCACCTGGAGCCAAGCCTGAGTCACGACACCGGGCCGCCGGGGGCACCCACTCCTGTGCTGCAGGGGGTGGATGCCCCCAGGACGGACGCCCACGGTCCTCCACAAGCCACGCGGTCCGCAGTGTGTCAAGGGGGAAGGGGAGAAGAGACTGTCGTGGGGAGACAATTCTGCTTCAGATGAAAACCCTCGGCGCCGTAAGAAAGAGGAAGAGGCTGGGGGAGTCAGAGCAAAAGGAGGCCTTCGTGCTTTGTTGAAGAACAGACTTGATTTCTTAGAGCAGTGTCAGGAGTAAGAACACTGAATGGGAAGCGCCCCGCCCTCCCCAACAGTCTGTCCCGCGCTGACACGGCGCGTGTGCTTACGCTGTTACGCGCTGAGGTCCGTACCGGAGGTCAGGGCCCCCTGTGTGCTGCGTGTTCCCAGGGCTCTGACAACTGCGCCGTGTCCTCGGGGCGTCGCCCACTCCCCCGCCCTCCCCAGCCCCTGCAACACAGACCACTTACACCCTCTGTCTCCCGCTTTCCCTTACTGTCCTCTTGCTGCCTTTTCCCACCAGCTTCTTTCACTCAGAAATATGGATTTAAGGTTCTTCTGTCTTTCTGTGGCTTGCTGGCTCATTTCATTTTATTGCTCTGTAATATTCCACTGTGTGGATGGACCACAGTCCACTTATCCATTCACCTAGAAAGGACATATTCTGGTTCCTTCCAGTTTTTGGTAATTATGAATAAAGATATTATAAATATTTCTGTAGGTTTTTGGGTGGACCTAAGTTTCCAACTCCTTCGGGTAACATGCCAAGCAGCAGGATTGCTGGACTGTGCAGTAAGCCTACATTTAGTCTGTAAGAAACTGCCACGCTGTCCAAAGTGGCCACACCATGCTGCATCCCCAGCAGCCGCGGGTGGGAGCTCCTGCTGTTCCTCGTCCTCCTGGCGTCTGGGACCGTCAGCGCTCTGGATGGTGGCCGTTCCAACGGGTGCGTGGTGGTGTCTCCTTACACACGATGTGGAGCCTATTTTCAGTTTGATTTGCCATCCGTACCTCTTCTTGAGTGAGATGTCTGTTGAAATTTTTTAATTAGATTGTTTTCTTATTGTTGAGTTTTAAGAGTTCTTTGCATATTTTGGATTATCAGATGTGTCTCTTGCAAATATTTTCTCCCAGTCCATGGCTTGTCTTTCCATTCCCTTCACAGTGTTTTGTGCAGAGATTTTTAACTTTAACAAAGTCCAGCACATCAATTTTCCTCATGGACTGTGGTGCTGTATTTAAAAAGTCATCACCGGGATGCCTGGGTGGCTCAGTCGTTAAGCGTCTGCCTTCGGCTCGGGTCATGATCCCAGGGTCCTGGGATCGAGCCCCACATCAGGCTCCCTGCTCCACGGGAAGCCTGCTTCTCCCTCTCCCACTCCCCCTGCTTGTGTTCCCTCTCTTGCTGTGTCTCTCTCTGTCAAATAAATAAAATAAAATAATAAAATAATAAAATAAAATAAAATAATAAATAAAATAAAATAATAAAATAAATAAAATAAAATAAAAGTCATCACTAAACCCAAAGTCACGTACCATTTCTGCGTTACCTTCCAGGCATTTTATACTTTCATACCTTACACTTAGGTCTATGATCTGCTTTCAGTCAACTTTTGTGAAGGTGTGAGGTCTGGCTCGAGATTACTTTGCAATGGACGTCCAGTTGTTCCAGCACCATCTGTAAAAGAGACCATCTTTGCTCCATTGTGTTGCGTTTGCTCCTTTGTCAAATGTCAGTCGACTGTATTTAAGGGGGTCTGTTTCTGGGCTCTACTCTGTGCCGTTGATCTTTTTGTCTATTTTTTTCACCAACACCATACTGTCTTAATTACTGTAGCTTTTATAGTGAGTCTTGAAGTCAGGCAGTGTCAGTCCTACAACGTTGTTCTTCTCTTTCAATATTGGGTTGACTATTCTGGGTCTTTTGTGTCTCCATGTAAACTTTGGAATCAATTTGTTGATGTCTACAAAGTAACTTGCTGGAATTTCGATTAAGATTGTACTGAATCAATGGATCAAGCTGGGAAGAACCAGTATATTAACAATGTTGAGTTTTCCTGTCCATGAACATGGGATATTGCTCCATTTACTTAATCCTCTTTGATTTCTTTTCAGCAAAGTTTTGTAGTTTTCCTCATATTAATCTTGTACATATTTTGCTAGATTTCTTTTTTTTTTTATTTATTTGACAGAGAGAAAGACAGCCAGAGAGGGAACACAAGCAGGGGGAGTGGGAGAGGGAGAAGCAGGCTTCCCGCGGAGCAGGGAGCGCGATGCGGGGCTCGATCCCAGGACCCTGGGATCATGACCTGAGCCAAAGGCAGACGCTTAACGACTGAGCCACCCAGGCGCCCCTGGATTTATTTCTAAGTATTTCTTTTGTGCATGTGCTAATGTAAATGGTATTTTGTTTTTAATTTCAAATTGCACCTATTTACTGTTGGTAGAGCAAAGTCACTGACTTTTGTATATTAGTTTTGTATCCTGCAACCTTGCTTATTTGTACCAGTTTTTGTTGTTGATGATTCTCTCAGATCTTCTATATAATCATGTCATCTGAGAACTAAGAGAGTTTTATTCCTTGCCACCCTTTATTTCCTCTTCTTGTCTTAATGCACAGCCAAGATTTCTGGTGCAATGTTGAAGGGAAATGGTGACACTGGACAACCTGACTTAAGACCAGAAGCATCTAGTTTCTCACCATGACGTGTGATATGGGATGTAGGTTTCTCTAGCTGTTCTTTACCAAGTTGAAGTAGTTCGCAGAGACTTATTATGAATTGGTGTCAGACTTAGTCAAATACTTGTTCTGCATCCATTGACATGATCATGCGGCTTTCTTCTTTAGCTTGTTGATATGATGTATTAGATTAACGGATTTTCAAATATAGAACCAGTCTTGCGTACCTGGAATAAATCTCAATTTGTCATGCTGTGTGATTCTTCTCACATGCTGTTGAATTCAAGTTGCTAATATTATGTTGAGGATTTTTGTATTTTATGTTCATGAGAGCTACTGGCCTATGGTTTTCTTTTTCTGTAATGTCTTCCTTTGGTTTTGGTATAAGGTAATGTTGGCCTCACAGAAGGAGTCAGAATGTTTTCTCTCTGCTTCTATTTTCTGAAAGAGATTATAAAGAATTGGAATAATTTCTTCCTTCAATGTTTGGTAGAATTCATAGTGAAACCATCAGGCCTGGTGCTTTATTTTTTAGAAATTTATTAATTATTGATTCAATTTCCTTAATAGACAAAAGGCCTATTCAGATTATCTAGTCCTCCATGTATGAGTTTTGGTCAATTGTATTTTTCAAGGAATTGGCTCATCTAAATCATCAAATTTATAGGCACAGACCCGTTCACAGTATAACTTTATTATCCTTTCAATGTCTATAGCGTCAGTAGTGATGACCCCTCTCTCATCTCTACTATTAGTAATTTGTATTTTCTTTTTTCCTTGGTTAGCCTGAGTAGAGGTATATCAATTTTATTGATCTTTTCAAAGAATCAGCTTTGGGTTTTGTTAATTTTCTCTACTGAGTTCCCGTTTTCAATTTCATTGATTTATGTTCTAATTTTTATGATTTCTTTTCTTATGATTTGGATTTATTTTGCTCTTCTTCTAGCTTCCTAAGGCAGAACCTTAGATTATTGATTTTAAATCTTAACCTCTTTTCTAATACATACATTTGATGCTACAAATGCACTGCTTTCACTACATCCCACAAATTTGGATAAGCTGTATTTCATTTTCATTTAGTTCAAAATATTTTTAAAATTTCTCAAGACTTATTCTTTGACTCATGTGTTATTTAGAAGTGTATTGTTTCGGGCGCCTGGGTGGCTCAGTTGGTTAAGCAACTGCCTTCGGCTCAGGTCATGATCCTGGAGTCCCGGGATCGAGTCCCGCATCGGGCTCCCTGCTCGGCAGGGAGTCTGCTTCGTCCTCTGACCCTATCCCCTCTCATGTGTTCTCTCTCTCTCATTCTCTCTCTCTCAAATAAATAAATAAAATCTTTAAAAAAAAAAAAAGTGTATTGTTTCATATCCAAGTGTTAAAGTAAAAAACAAATAGAGACCAGCCTTTAAAGTTCCCTGAGCAGACAAAGCCAGTTTAGTCATACAAACAAAAGGTGAAATTAGCTTATTTTGCAAGGCTAACTTACACTGGGTCATTCCTTGCTTATGCCTCTAAAAATCTGTTTCCCAAGGTTGATATGAGGTAACCACTAACCACTCCCATCATTTAAGAGAATTCTAATATCATAACCAATCACTGCAAAGAATAAAATCACTGTGTCCACACCACTTGAGCTGTTTTATAACAATATACCCCAGAGCCCCACTCCATGTTTTGGTTGGAATGCTTGGGTTTGCAAACTGTCTTGTTGATGTGTGCACAACAAACTTTTACTAATTATTACTTCAGTGATTCATTGGTTTTACTTCTGTTATTTCTGAACTTTGACACAAGTATTTTGGGATTTTCTAGCTATCTTTCTGTTACTGATTTCTAGTTAAATTCCATTGTGGTCCAAGGGTATACTTTGTATGATGTCTGTTCTTTTAAATTTGTTGAGGAGTATTTTATGGACCAGAATGTGGTCTACCATTGTAAATGTTCCATGTGAACTTGAGAAGAATGTGTGTTCTGCTCCTGTTGGAGAGAATATTCTATAAATGTCAATTAAATTCTGTTGATTGATGGTGCTGTTGAGTTGAACTATGTCCTTACCAATTCTCTGCCTGCTGGATCTGTCCATCTCTGAGAGAGGGGCACTGAAGTCTCCACCTGTGACAGTGGATTCATCCATTTCTCCTGGAAGCTCTCTCAGTTTTTCCCTTGTGTGTTGTGATGCTCTGTTGTTAGGTGCGTACACGTTAAGAACTATTATGTCTTCTTAGAGACTTGACCCCTTTATTGTTATGTAATAAATAGCCTTCTTTATCCCCGGTAACTCTCCTTGCTCTGAAGTCTGCTGTATCTGAAATTATCATTGCTACTCTGGCGTTCTTCTGACTAGTATTAGCATGGTCTATCTCTCTCCACCCCTTGACCTTTAACCTTTATGTGTCTATGTATTTTAAGTGGGTTTCTAGCAGACAACACATAGTTGGGTCTTATTTTTTTTAACCACTCTGAAGGTTTCTGTCTTGTAACTGGTATATTTGTACCACTGACATCTAAAGTGAACTGTGATAGAGTTGGAGTAAGATGCTCCCTATCAGTACCTTCTCCATCTGTTGCCTTTGTTTCCTGTGTCTTTTTCGTCTTTCCCTCTTTTTCTGTAGATTTCTCTGGTTTAATTGAGCATTTTATATGATTCCATTCTCTCTCCTCTATTATTAGCATGTCAACTGTGTATTATTTTAAAATTTTTTAGTGGTTGCCGTAGTTTGCAATACATATTTACCACCGATCCAAGTCCACTCTCAACGTTAGCACTGTATTCCTCCACAGAAGTGCAGGTTCCCTGCGACAGAGTCCCCAGCTCCTCTCTCCCATCCCTCCTGACGTCGCTGTTACTCATCTCACTTATCCATAAGCTACAGGCACCCACCATGTTGTTGCTATGGACACTCTGAACAAAAGTTATCTGTCAGATTAAGAATAACAGGAAATGAAATATTTTACCTTCATTTACTCCTTCTCTTAACTTTCTTTCTTAATGTACATCTAAGCATCTGATCTATATCAGGGGTGTTTCCAGGAGGGACTCAGAGGCTAACTTTTCCTCCCATGCCCTGTTCTCGTCTCCTCTGTAGTCTCTGCGCTCTTGTGAGACTCCTCCTTAAACAGAGGGTGAGCTTGGAGACTCTCTGCCATGACACCTGGTGTGATGATGGGCGCTGTGGCTGGGGGGAGGGACACCGTTGTACAGTCCGGTGACCGTGCCTCGCTCCTTCGGCCAGCATGAGCCCAGGCTGCAACCTTTTCACGTGCTCTCAGCACCACGGCCCCTCAAGCACGACAGCAAGGCCAGCGGAGGCTGATGCTGCCCACCTGCCTGCCCTAGGCCTGCTGGGCAGCTCTGGTGACATGGCTGTCCTCATGGGCATGCCTTTCAGGAAGAACGAAGGACTCTGGACAACTTCCAAACAGCCCTTTCCCTCTCCGCCTGCCAGAAGCACGAGGGGGTTTTTCTCTGATCTTCACCGTAACAGTATGGTGGGGCTCCTACAGCCAAAGTTCACCAAAGAGTGCGGGGGGGGGGGGGGGGCAGCTCTCTCAAGCCTCCAGCTTTGCACGCCCCTCCCAGCGGCTCCCACCTGCACCGGCTCCCGGAAGCTGTGGCTCTCAGGGTCTGCCTGCCTGTCCCTCCAGGGTGGCGGCAGCACCAGCCCTGTGGCCTCGCTTCTCTGAGGGATCGGAGGGACTCGCCCTGCTCCGTTTGCTCAGCACCATCCACGCTCTTCAGGTGTCGGACCAGAAACTCACGTCCCTTTCACCCCTCTTCATCCACACCTTCTGGGATTCCTCAAATTTCTAACTGGGTACTAAATTCAGGCTATTCATAAAAAGTTTATTCAAGCTTTTCATAAATTTGAGACTGTTTCTGCTGTAACTTAGGTGGAAGCATAAGGAGGAGGCAAGAAGAGCGGGGTTCCTGCTCCCGAGACCTGCCAGGCCTGCGCCCTGCACTTGTGCTGTGGGTGCTGATGACGCGTCCAGCTGCTGGTGTGCCCCCAGAAGCAGCACACACTCCTCGCACGACCACCACCACCGTCTCCACTCTCATCACCGGCAACACGGGGGCCCCTCGGAAGGTTTGCTGGAGGCAAAGGTACATCCCAAGTACAGCTCCAAAGAAACCCCGGGCTAGCGGGGTACGTTATGACTGATCTGAGCTAGCGGTAAAATGTGTTTGGAACCGGTGACTCGAAGGGAAAAGGTCAGCAGACCGGCTCTGTGCCTAAGCTCGAAGAACAGGCTCATGAGAGGCCTCACACCGTTCTGCTTCCAGCCCCACCTGGAGCGCGTGGGGTCTGAGCACCTACCCTCTGCTCCCTCTCACCCACAGCCCTGCTGCTGGAGAACACGGCCCGGGGCGTCCAGGGTCTGTTAACATCGTGGGGACAGTGGCCTCTGGCCTGTCTCTCGCCAGGTTTGCAAGGCTACTCAAAGCACGTTCCTCGGTGGGAAAGCCACGTGCTTGCGTTTAAAACTGTGCAAAGAATCCTCAGCAACACGGCCAATGAAAAATCATCCTGCTGGCTGGAATCCTGTTCCTGACATGGATGAAATCACTACTCAAGTAGCCGCTTAGGGAAGACTCTGCCTCTGCATTTCAGAAGAGGTGATCTGTCTCCTAAGTGAGCAAAGATAATGAATCTGAACAACCTGACATAATTAGCTGCCGTCCACAGTTATTACAACTTCAGTGACACCTCAAATTACTGGGATCTGGCTCAGGAGCCCACGTGCGGTCAGGGGACTCGTGTGCGAGCAGGTGCGGCAGGCGGACTGTGCGGAGACGCAGACACGAAGGCCGTGTTTTCAGGAGCTCAGAACGAACCTCCTCCGCGCAGCACGCGCGCCCCAGAAACGCGGGGCACTTTTCACTCCACCGCTAACGTCGGCTCATTTTAAAGACGCCCCCTCCCGCGCTGGTCTTCATTTTCTCCCATTTGACACAGACACAAGGCCCATCCTCGGCCCCCCCTCCCCGCACTGCGCTGTAGGAGAGCCAGGGTCCCCTGCCGGCCCGCCCTGGGAGCAGGAGGGGAGCGGGATGCCGGGCGGGGCGGGGTCTGGAGTCCTGGGCGGGCGGGGTCCGGGGAGGGGTCCCGGGCGGGGCGGGGGCGGGGTCCCGGGCGGGGCGGGAGCGGGTCTGAGGCGGGGCGGGGTCTGGAGTCCTGGGCGGGCGGGGTCTGGGGCGGGGTCCAGGGGCGGGGCGAGGGCGGGGTCCCGGTCAGGGCGGGGCAGGGTCCCTGGAGGGGCGGGGTCTCGGGTCCTGGGTGGGCGGGGTCCGGGCCGGGGTCCGGGGGCGGGGTCCCGGGCGGGCGGGGTCCCGGTCAGGAATGCCCCTGGAATCCAGAGGGCCTTGAGCACCAGGTTTGCATGGAAGGCCCCTGGTTAGTGGCTGAGACCCTCTCACAGGGACGCCGGGCGGGGGAGCCCAGAAAAGTCTTACCTTTAAAGTCAAACTGGTAGATGTTTTTTAAGGATTCATGAAGAAAATAAAAGCTTCCTAATGCCTGCAGAGCAAAAAGAGAAACCGAGTGAGAGACCAGCACTGGGGACAGTTTGAGAGCGGCTTTAAGGGAGGAACAAAATGCTCTTGTAGAAACGAGAGTTCACTCCTCAGGGCCTAATCACGGTCACTGGGATGAGACGTGAGCCACACCTGTCCCCACAGATAGGCCCTTCGCCCGACCGGGGCGCGCACTCCAGCGGTCTGCCCTGGGCTGTGGGCGGCGGGGTCCAGCGGGAAGGGCTCAGAGCCTGGCTCCGGCCTCGCCTAGGGCTGCACCCGCCGCCGAGGCTCCCAGCGGCTGCACTCCACGCCTGCCTTCTCTGCCCACCGCGTCCTCCTCCTCCTCACGGGGCTGCAAAACCACCGCCCACAGAGCCGCCAGGCCCCCGCCCCATCCACGGGCTGACGGTTCTGGGCATCGGGGTCCAGTCAGGAAAGGCAAAACTGCAGAGGCCAGACGAGGGGCGCGTGGTGACCACCAGAGGAGGGTTGCCTGGGACACCTGACACTAAAGCTACCTGCTGTTTATCTGAATTCAAACTTGGTGTTTTTTATGTGCCTGTGAACATATATATGGATATGTGTATTCCTGTGTGAGTGGGTGTAATGTGTGTGTGTGCGTATAACCATGCACATGTATTCACGTGCCTGTAATATCCATACGTGTGTGTCCGTGTATCTCTGTACGTGTGTGTCTGTGTATATGCGTGCGTGTATATGTACGTGTCCACGTGTATATATCTGTGTATGTATGTGTGTATGCGTGTGCATGTATGTACGTGTGTGCATGTAATATATGCACATGTTTGTCCATGTGTGTATATCTCTGTGTACGTGTCTGTATGTGTGCACATGCATGTGTGTATATGCGTCTGTGTATGTGTGTATGTATATACCCGTGTAGATATACATATGAATATCCATGTGTATGTGCGTGCATGTATGCGTTTGTCTCTGGTGTGTGTGCATGCATGTACATGTACATGCATACATGTGCACACACACTGTTTGAATGTGTATTCATGTACATACAGATATAGATATGTATGTGTCTATATACATATATTTTATTCTTTTGCTGAACCTGGTCACCCCCACAAGGGACCTGGGGAGACAGAGCTCCAGCAGCGGCTACTCCGTGGACATGAGCCTCTGACGGGCTGTGCTGCATCTGATTCAGGTGGAAAGGGCACTCCGAGAAAGTGTCAGTAAATAGATGTCGTGGCAAACCTTTACTACTGCCTTGTTAAGCATGATAAAGCCAATACAGTATTAAGAAGTTTATAATAAATAAATGGAAAACAAATTGCCAATGCAGGTATAGAAACTGTAATTCATGGAGTCAGAAAATCCATAATTAGCTCTAATGAATATTTAAAGTCAAAGTTCAAGCTAACTTTTTCAATGTTTAACCTACTCTATCGATATGGTTTAGGGCATGCATCTGTCACAGGACACGGCAATGTCCACAAAAAAGCACACCCAGGCCTGCGGACGGGAGCCCCGCGCTCACCGGGCCTTCTGACCACAGCACCTGTCAGCACTGTGCTCGTCACGTCTGAGAATATTGACTGCTTGCCTGTTTTACTAAAAACAATTAAAATACTTTTTACATATTTATAAACCTAACTGTCAAGGGTGGCAATTAATTCTCCATTAGTGAGATGCAATCCAGTCGATGCTGTTCTTTTGTCAGAGCAGCAAACGCAAGGTGGGAGCCTCAGATCCGCCCGCGTGGGGCTGGCCTCGAGGCGCAGCCGGACGGTGCGGGGTGGGGGTGGGGAGCCAGCGTCTCCCCCAGAGAGCCGAGCCCCCGGGGCTCTGCAGTGCGGGATGGGGGTGGACCAGGAACGGAGACCCCAGCTCCCGTGTTCAACGGAACGTGGCAAGTGATGTGTCTCTGAGACAGGGTATGGCCCGGCACTCCCGGTTGCCATCCACCTGGGCGTCTGCATGAACCGCTGCCCACAGTGGATGGAACCCACCCCCCCCGCCACGGCTCAGCAGCTGGCTCGGGGTGCAAATACTATAAAACCAGTTCTCAGCTCAACTGGACTCTGCTAAGGTGATGCATCTGGTCACTCATTTGCTTTCTGGAGTTGAACTCAGATGCCAGGAAGCCCCCCACCCCCCAAACACAGCTGACTCAGGGTGATGATGGGAGCAGACCACCCCTACACAGCCCCAGGGAAGACGTGTATTTGTCGAGTGCTCCCACTTCTCCTGCGGAGCTGCCCGCACTGGGCTGGGGGTGACCTGGGCCTGGGCAGAAGCCAACCAGGAAAGAACACAAAGTGACTCGTTAGAAAGGCCTCCATCAGTTTTTATTTGCAAGCAAATCAGAGGGCCAGTAATTTATCATCCCTGCAATTAGGTTAGCAGCCAAAGTACATATCATTAACCTGCAGGCCTGCTGCATCCGGCTCACTTTTCCACAAAACAAAGAACATTCCTAAGGCTCAAGTCAGAGTGACAGCAGTGAGAGGCTCTTGGGGACACATTCTTCTGCAGACACCACGGAAAAGCATCTCAAGTGTGACCCCAAGGGGTAGCGGGTGCCCCACGTCCTCATCAGTGTTGGCAGCTGCCTCCCGACAGCCCCTCCAGCAGTCACCAGGACCGGACCCAGGGCCGCCTCTCCCAGGGGACAGGGCTGGTGGGGGGGGGTGGGGGGCCCAGGAAGCCAGCTGCGGGGTCTGCACTGGGCAGGGGCATGCGGGCCGGGATTCTGGCACAGCAGAGCTTGGGAAGTCCTACCCGCCATGAAGGGCGGCTGCACTTCACAAATGCCACGCAGGCCTCAGTGAGCCCCTGCTCCTCCAAGATGGCATACTTTGCTGTCTCTACAAAGTGTCTTCTGCTTGTTATTATTATTATTTTTTTCCTGCTTGTTATTTTTTAAAAATAAAATAAATGGGGGCACCTGGGTGGCTCAGTCAGTTAAACATCTGCCTTCAGCTCAGGTCATGATCCCAGGGTCCTGGGATTGAGCCCCGCATCGGGCTCCCTGCTCAGTGGTGAGTCTGCTTCTCCCTCTGCCTCTGCCGCACCCCCTGCTTGTGCACACACTCTCTCTCTCTCAAATAAATAAATAAAATCTTAAAAAAAAATAAGTGGATCTAAGAACAGGAAAAAGAATTTCATGAGATATTGTCGATAATCTTCAAGTTTGCAACAAATCAGAACTTAGTTGTTCTAAGTTAGAACTAACAGACGTGAATGAATGAATGAGTGTGATGTAGCTCCTGGTCCGTGGCCCACTCTGTCCCGCGCGGGCAGACAGTGTGGAGGACGCGGGTGGGACGGCGGGGGCCTCACCCATGAGTATGTGGTGAGCACTGAGCAGGAGAAGCTGCCGGTAAGAAGGGAAGCTGCACACACGCCCCTGTCTGAGCTCGAGGCTTAGATGCCAGAGAGGTTTCACTTACGCAGCCCCCGAGACACGCATCGGGACAGGCAGTCGGCCACGAGTCCACTCTCTGGACCCTGTCCCCTCGTCCAGATCTGCAGCGACCCCTGAGCTCGGAGGACAGACGCGACGGGGAGACGGGTGTGTCCTACAAGTTCCCATATTCAGTGAGGGGACACGTGGCGCTCACCCTCCGAGAAGCGGGAGCCCTCCGGAGGTGTGCATATGAATGCAGCCAGACTTCCAGACACACTGATGAACTAACGCTTCACCACACGAAGGTGGGTCAATAAAATCTGAAATACTCCTATGATGCCGCACGATACAGCATGGAGAATAAATCACACCCCAAATCTAGATGGACTTCACAAGGCTGAGAAAGAGGAAGTTCCTAAAACTTCACTTGGCCAAGGTAACAAAAACCTAATCAAAAGGAGCTGAAATAAAAAAATGTGATGTTAAGATTATACCAAAAAAGGAATAAAATCATAAACATAAAATCCAGAGCAGTGGTTACCTGGGGGGTGGGGGTGGGGTTAGGGCAGGTGCACACAGGCACGACGGGGACACGGGGACTTGAGAGGAGTCTGCTATGCCCTGCGCCACTGGCCTCTCCCCGCAGGCAGCCGCCATCTTGAACGGTGGTGATCAAGGTCCGAAGCTCAGGGCTCTCGGCTTCTTCATCAATGCCACCTTACCTACTCTCTCCTCAGGAACTTGGTTTTTTTCCATTCAAAGTTCTGTTTTAGAGATGCTCCATATTCAGACATGTAACTTTAGCTCACTTTTAATGCTCCGTAACAATCTAATATATAAAAATCCTGCAATTTTTATCCATTCTCTACTGGAGATAAAGCCTGTCTCCAATGTTTTCACCATTACAACTGATGCTATGGTGAACATGCTTGCAGGGACAGACACACAAGGTGCACGTATGTATTAAACGTGCATATGCACGAGACTGAGCTTCTGGGTCACAGTGTCTGTGCATCTGCAGTGCAGGGGTCCTCAGCTCCCTGGCCAAAACCTGGTGTCAGCAGACTGTGGTCTTGGCCAGCTGGATCGTGAAACGACACACATCGCATGTCACTGTTGTTTTGATCTGCATTTTCATTATACCATCATAGTTGAGCCTCGCTTTTTTAAGACTATTGACAATTTAGATTTCTCCTGTGAACTCCTTATTCATATCTTCGATTTGTCTTTTTCTCATTTTACAAGATCTTTAATTTTTAAATATAATTTGATATTATCTCTTCATCTATTACTTGCATTACAAAGAATTTCTCCCTCTTTAGCTTATCTTTTTATGGCATCTTTCATTAAATGAAAAGTTTTTATTTTTAAAGTAGTCAAATTAATCAGGGCTCCTGGATGGCTCAAGTCAGTTTCAGCATCCGACTCTTAATTTCGGCTCATGTCATGATCTCAGGGGTCACGAGACCGAGACCCCCCTTGGGCTCTGTGCTGAGTGTGGAGCTTGCTTGAGGTTCTCTCTCCCTCTCCCTATGCCCCTCCCCCTATTCTCCCTCAAAAAAAAAATCAAATTAATCATTAATCAATACATTCCTTTACGCTTTATGCCTTTATGTCTTATTTAGAAATAGTTCCCTAACTTGACTCCACAGTGACATTCTCTATATTCTCATGTAAAAGCAGTAACAGTGTATTTCACCCATTTAAGATTTTAGGGTAACAGAGACTTGTTAGTGGGTGTGGCACAAGGTAGAATCTAGAGCTATCTCATTCTCTGTGGAAACCGACTGGTCTCCCCATGATTGTCATCGTCACTCTCATATTCCATCTGTGCACCGATGTGGGGGTCTGTTCATGAGTTCTTGATTCTGCCCAACTGATCTATTTCTAGTAACAATTTTTTCCTATTTTAGCTTTATAATAAGTCTTGATATTTACTAATGAAGTGCCTCATTTTATTTTTCCTCACAAGTACTTTTGTTATGTGGGGCCCTTTGTATTTCCATATGACACTTCAGAATAGCTGCTGGATTACACCCAGAACATCCTGCTGGGGTTTGGATGACAGAGACTGGAGGCGGAGGGGACATTTTTAGGATATTCAGCTTTCCTTCCCATAAACATGATACATCTTTAACCATATATTTGAGATCTTTTAAAATGTTTTCTAATAAAGTTCCATAATTTTCTCCGTAAAAGTCTTGAAAATCTTTTGTTAGATTTACCCTTAGTTATCTTTCAGTTTCTGTTGCTTTTAGAAAATGTAATTTTTGAAACTACCCTTGGTTTAGAACCATTTGCTGCCGGTGAATAGCAATGCTATTAGCTGTTGTATATTAATCTTTTATTCAGCAACAATGCTCAGTTTCCTTTCCGTTCCAACAATCACGGATTCTCTCTGATGATTTGTGAGCAAGGACTATTTGTTCAGGTTCGTTTCTTCCTCACAATCTTTACCTTTTCTCTCCTTGTTTGTTCTGTCTTGTTGCAACGCCAGGTGTTTTGGCTCCACGTGGAACGACAGGGCCTGGTTCTGAGGACACGGCTTGTGGGGAGGGCAGCCGCGGACGTGCCTGAAACGTGACCTTCTGATCGACGTGAAGCAGGGTAAGTAAAAACAGTGAGGTCAAAGATGACCCAAGCCTTGGTGAAAGAAACTGGAGCAGGCAGTTTTTCCAAGAGGAGTGGGCTCTGGTGGGAAACCAGTAACCGGGATGAAACTGCCGCATGGACGTGCCTGTGGGGTGTCCACATGGGGACGCCCCACAGGCAGAAGGCTGGCGGGTCTGAGGTTCAGGGTCAACATCTGAGTAGGAAGGGACATTTGAGCTGTCTGTGAAGGTCGATACCAGCAGCAGTGGGAACGCCGAGGGAGGGCGTCTCATCTGAGGGCTGAGCCCTGGGGCACTGCGTCAACATGGCACCTCGGCCAAGAGAGAAGCGCTGGCCAGGACGGAGTGAGAGATGAGCGCAGGGCGTTTCTGGTCTAAGTGGTGAATCACTTTCAGAGATTTTCCCTGCATTCCTGGCATCCACCTGGCAGGCCCATGATGCGTGTTTTCACACGTTGTTGGAGTCTGCTCCTGATACTGTGTTTAGCAGTTTTAGTTCCCAACCTTGTCTCTGTTCTCGGCACCCCAGGGAAATGATTCTCTGCCAAGTCTTCAGTAGCTCTCCACTCACAAATGCAGAGGACACTTTTCACGACCCCTGCATTCTCAGCAGCAGAGATCACCTGCCCTTCCCTCCTCCTTTAGTTCCAGGTTTCAATACTAGGGTCCGCCCCTCTGGGCACTCGTCCTCCTCCTCCAGGTGACGGCACATGGCGTCTGCTTGGGGTCCCCGTGAAGCCTTCTCCCTCCTCCCCTTTGTGGGGGCCTCACCCCTCCCATCTTCCAGCGGGCAGCTCCCACATGCACAGCACTGGGCCTCCCCTCGAAGGCCGGCCTCGGGGTCAGGGGCGGACTCCCACGTGGACTTCTCATGTGGAGCCCAGTCTCTCCCGACTTGGGACAGTAATGTACCACTCACCCTCCTGCCCCCTGGAAACTGAGGGTCGCTCTGGATCCTCCAGCTGCTTCCCCGCCACCATGTCTCTCCCGCACACATCCTTTCTGTCCGTGAAATCCACACGCTACCTTCAACCCTGCACTTCCCTCCATTCTCACAGCCCCACGCTGCTGCGGCCCCCTCAGACTCTTCACCTGGCGCCGGGTGGCCTTTTAAGACTAGAATCTGACCCCATCACTCTGCTCCTCGGTCACAGCCAGCACATGGGTCCCCCCCGGCCCGCTCCTGCGCGTTTCCAGGCCCCACCCCAGATCACCCAGCCCCGGCCACACCGGCACTCACGCCCGGAAAAGGCTGAGTTCTGCCATCGTCAGGGCCTTTACCTGCTTTGCCATCCCCATTTCAGCTTCTCACACACGACCCTCTACCACTGCAGGTCCCCAAGGAAAGGCTGCCTCCTTTGAGCAGCCCTCCCTGACTGCTCAAGCAGAGCCCTGGTGACCCCAGCACACACCCACCCTGTCGCAGGGCTGCTCATTCTGCCTGCTTGCTTGTTTCCTTCCCAGGAGGGGTGGGAAGCTCCTGGTTGGTGTTCTCGTCACCCGAGTCCCCAGCTCAACACCTGGCGCACACCAGCAACCCAACAACACCTGGTTAAGGACAGGGATGCAGAGATGCACCTGCAGGACTGACTGCTGAGCAGTTCAAGACCCAACACACAGGACTGTTTACTCTGGTTTCAAAGGACAACCTAACGCATCGCTTCCACTGCCTCCAAGAAGCTGAGCAAGGCTGCAAAAAATCACACAGTTTTTATCAACAAGGCGAACAGCTCTTTCACGAGCAAGCCCGTGCTCCTGGTTTTACAACAATTTAAGAGATTGGGTAATAAATCAAGGCAAAGCTACTATAACAGTCATTAGATTATAAACAATAATAAATGAAACAAAGCTTTTGTTTAAATCAACGTACAGCTTCACTGATCTCTTCCTGTATAATAAACTGGTGGACAGCCGCTCTAATTGGGTGGGGGGCATCACTGCCCACGTCCTCCAGCCTCACCCAGGAGGGCAGCACGTGGGAACGGCTGCACTTAGCACGTCACTGTCACGAGTGCTGTCCTCTCTCAAAGCGGCTTTGTAACCCTCTGAAATGAGAGCTGACTTTGTAACCCTCTGAAATGAGAGCTGACTTACGTACAAAGTCCTGACTTTCCAATTTCAGCTCCTGGGGCTAAACATGAAATGACGGCACAAAGGTGTCCCCCCGTCTGACCCTCACTGCAAGCCCCTCTCCAGGCTGGCTGCCCGCTCGAGAGATGCACGGATAATTTCATCTTGTCTGCCGTCCAACAGCCAGCATTAGAAGTTAATTAAATTGGTTGTCCATTGTGTTCATCTACTTACGGAGGTAACGATATTCTGCTCCTGAATTAAAGAGCGTTTTATAAAGCTTGCACCATGGGAGCTGGCATGCTGAGCACTGGGTGCTGAGCCCTGTCACAGCCCCTGCCGGGAGTGTCCCCAATTAGGCCGTCCAGGGAGGGGCCGGGTGGAGCACAAGTCATCCTGACAGGAGGCTAAATGCTTTGCGCTGTTAATATCTCGTGTGGCTATGATAAATCCCCCCCGATTAATACGCCTGTTGGCCTTTCCTACGACCACCGCGAGGAGCTAGTGCAACGTGACGAGACGGGCCGCCTGGAGGGCGCGGGGTGAGGGCGCGGAAGGCACAGCGAGGGTAATGCCCGAGCCCTGCATGCAGGGGACACTTGGCAGCGCAGCTGACGGGGGAGGCAAGGCAGCGGCCCTTGAGCGGACTCAGGCGTCCACTCGGGCACCCAGTCCCTGCACGGACGGCGCCTTCTCTGCCGCACGGTCTTGGGCGACCAAAAGGTCCCGAGGACTGAATGGCCTGAAGCGTGGGGGACAGTGACGGTGCTTCACACAAAGGGCCAGCTTCTGACCACAGAGGCTCCGTCCCCAGGAAGCCCTGGCACAGTGGTGCAAGCATGGGGAGGCACCCCAGGGCAAGGCCAGGGTGTCCGCCAGGGAGCCGGGGCAGGGCAGGCGCCTGAGATGGGGTCTCTGCAGAGAAGGTGTCCAGCTTGCAATGGCTGGACTCCACGGCAGACATGAGAAGACAGCTGGACGCTCGGATCTGCAGTCCAGGACAGAGGTTGGGGAGCAGATGTAAATGGGGGTGCATGACATGTGGACGGCCGACGCCACAGATGCTGAGCTTGCCAAGGAGGGACTAGACCAGAGCAAAGGACAGGGCCGACGACTGGACCCAGGACCACCATTAGGGAGGGACTGGGAGCAGGTGAAAGAGTCAACACAGAGACTGCCAAGTGGGGGTCAGTGAGGACAAGGAGAAGTTGTGGAGACGTGGAGGTCAGCGGGGACCCAGGGATCAGGGGGGACATGGGGTGGTCAGTGGGACACGGTGTGGCACAGAGTGGTCAGTGTGGGGACCAGGGGCAGGTGGTATCTCGGAGGGGAGAGGGGAGGAGGGAGCACGGGGACCGACCCCCCGCCTCCACACTCAGAGGTCAGAGGTGATGTGCGCTGCCATATCGAACGGTCAACATGGAAGAAATTCTGGCTCTCGAGGCTCCTCACACGTGAGAGACGGGCAGCCCCACCCCTGAGCCGTGGAGCGGCAGCGTCCCAGGAAGGTAGAGGTGCCTGAGAACGGCTGGAGGCTGCAGGAGATGTGGAAAAGCCCATGTCCTGCTTTTCCTCCCTGCCGCCTGCACCCGATGGGCCGTGGTGCTGGGGACGTGCCGCCCACTTCGGATGCGCGCAGAGTGCTCCGAGGACGCTGCCAGGCCAGGCTCCTACAGGCCCAGCACACTCAGACCTTCCTTTCCAAAAGGGAAATCCTACTGACTCTCCCGATGGAACAGGTTTCACAAGCTAATTACCCACAACAGGCGGGAAAGGGCAGTCGACTCCTCGTGCCGTCTTACTTGGGGGGAAGGGAGGCGGGCAGAGAAGCCCGCGTGCATGATGGAGCCGCCACCGTGAGCCGTCCCCGCGATGGCAGCGAGCACCCCAGGGCACATTTTAATTCACTCACCTCTGTATTTCTCTCTCAAAATGAGATTTGTTTGCAACATAGATACACTTTTTGATAATATTTTGCAAACTGAAAGTTTCAATAACGAGCAAAGAAAAACACCAGTCTTAAAATAACCAGCTTTAATTACAAAATTTATCAAGTCATTTTTTTCATGTCTAAGTGATTAGAAATATAAATCAATAAACTTTTATGCCAATTAAATTATGTGGAGCATTTACATCATAATCAAAACAGCTCTGACTTTTATCTTTTCTCTTCAAAAATCATTAGCTTTTCAATTACAATTTTACCCTTACAGCGTTCTGGAGAAATCGGTTATGTGCATTATGGATAGAGGATAATTAAAGTCAAATGCACTTTAAGAGTCAAACGCAAGCTGTTTACAAAATACCTTCTGCCATTAGGGAAGCTTGGGGCATATAAAATGCTACTGAAAGACTTAATTGATTTTTAAATTTCAATTATATTGCGAATGCCATCTACTTCTGTTCCAAATAATTTAACTCAGTCCCTGTTGCACAGAAATGCTGAACAGCTGTTGCATTCTGCAAAAGGTATGCCTTCCCACCAGGCCGAGATTTGGAGCCTCGCAGACCTCGTCATTTTTACTGTTTTCCACGTCACGAAGCCCTGGGAATGCGGACTGGCGGGGACTGGCAGGGACTGGCACAGCGCCGGCCAAGTGCCGACCCCTTCCCTTCCGTGTGCCCCGTGCTCGCGTGGGTCTCTGTCTCCCCACCACTGCTCTGGCCTCCGTCCTGCAAGCCTGGACGCTTCTCCGTCTGCATGAAGATCCTCCAGGACTCGCCGCCTCCTGTGTGGGTCTGCCGGCAACACATCCTTTATGGCTCCGTTTGAACCCACATGCGCACGGCCCCAATTCCCGGCAGGCATGTCCACTGGACGCAGAAGTCCACGGCCCCCGGGGCCGCTGTGTCTGCTGTCTGCTTAACTGCGGTCTTTCTCAGTGCTGCACCTCCTTCCCCATCACAGCTTGTAAATGTCCTGCGCGTCTCTGGTCGTGCTCAGAGTTACTCTCGTCTCTCTGGCTCATCAGGACTCTTGAATCTGTGTGCTGAGGTCTTGCACACATTGGAAAATTGTCATTTATTATCTCATCAAAAATGACTTCTTAAAACAAACAAGAGTTCTGGTTCATGTCTCAGCTTCGTCCTCGGGCTCCGACCTCACGTGCATCAGGCCTTGCTCCCCATCCTTTCGTCTCCGCGGCTTGTTGCAGTGTTTCCTTCTGGCTTGTGTGTGCGGTTCATACGTCAGTAGAGCCTCAGTTCACCCTTCTGTAAAATGGGGCTAACTACCCAATTCTTTGCACATGAAGGTCACGAGGGATAATAGAACCCTGTGTCTGTCAGAGAAACCACTCGAACATGTAGCTCTCCTGCTGTGTCCCCTCCCCAGATGAGGGTCCGTCAGCTCTCAGAACACCTTTCTTAAGTGTTAAAACCCAGCATTTACCTGATCGCCCTCTACATCGATATGCGCAGCCCTGATGGTCACCCCGCCTTCTTCCGAGTCCTCTCCTGGGTGAGCAGGTCCTGGGGCTGCAGCATGGTGCTCCCACCTGGCGACGGCCTCCTCATGGTCTGGGGGCCCCCGTCAGTCACGGGGCCGCTGCACACGTGACATGGGAAGATAATCGTGCTTCCCAGGGTCGCTCAGAGCACCCAGGACGAGGCTCTAACAGTTCGATGGTAACGATCGTTCCTGTTAGGCGATGCCTCGACTGTTTCCTCTTACCCCGGTACACGAGGTGCGGACGGCTTCAAACGTGCCCAGGCTGACCCTAGGGGGAAAGGCACAGTCGGGATGGGCGTGCCAGCCACGGGAGGCTTTCTGCTCCCACGGCAGAGAGGCCGAAGCCTCACTGTTCAAACACCGCTCAGTCCCCTCCCTGGGTGAGTCGGACGCCCCTCTGCTGGCCAGGCAGAGGCCACGGCACGCCAAGAGCCCTAAGTGAGCACCCGCCACCATGCGCTCCCGCGGCCCCACCAGGAAGAGGCAGGTGAAGGAGCCAGATCCAGCGTGCCCCGCATTTCACATCGCGGGGCGGCCAGCTGGCCACTCAGACTTCCCACAATCTGAAAGACAGGCCTCGTCTCCCTCTCTCTCTTCTGAGGCCAAATCACGGAGGCCCTTACGGGAAAAGCTCTTCCCCACCAATGGCCTTGATATGAATCACGCCTGTGGACAAAGCCCACGGAGCAGTGGCGCCCAGCCTGGCCCCTGCGTGCACCCCCCACCACGGGCGCTGCAGCCTGACCACCGGAAGAGCTGCGTCACTTCCCTGAGACAGGAAGGGAGAGACCCGGGTATCCCCAGGACAGTCAGACTGACGGCAGCTGTGGCGTCCAGGGTCTCCTCCACAAAAACAGGGACATGCTGGCACGTGCGTCTGCTGTGGGGAGACTCCGCACCAGGAAAAACCGACGGCTGGGCACACACCTGCTGGAACCCTCTAGAAGGCCAGTGGGACGTGAGTCCCACACCGCCAGTGTGAGGCCCCTCCCTGCATGGGCCTCCTCAGTGACCACAGACCCACAGCGTCCGGCGGTCCAGGGTCACTGAGCTGCGCTGGCGGGAACAACAGCCGGCCAGGAGGGCCTGGCACGCACACAGCGTGGTGGGCGAGTCTGACGCACGGGGCGGGCCAGCAGGGGACACGGGGGCCCCGTGGCCCAGGGCTGGCAGAAGACAGATTGGAGAGGAGCAGGGTTTCTCCGGGAAGGATTTGGGAGCCTGGGGACTTGCCAATGCAGGTCCAGAGACACAGCAGGGCTCAGGGGCCAGGGCCGGAGAGGCTGCGGGGCAGCAGGCACCGCTGGGACAGAAACAGGGGAGCAAGAGCACAAGCACTGGGCTGTGCGGACGGGAAGGGGGGCATGGTGCTCAGGGACACGGAGGGCAGGCCTTCCTGCGTGGAAACCAGCCACGTGTGCAGAGTGTGACTGGAGCCACGTGTGGTCCGCAGCATGCGGCCGGCCACGTCGGGAACCACGTGCAGGGTGGTGCGTAGGTGATTGATTTTATCGCTCAGCAGGGAATGACCTGACCGGGCGCAGCATGCGGCCGGCCACGTCAGGAACCACGCCTGACCGGGCGCGGGGCAGGCACGGAGAGCCAGGCCCAGTGACTGAGGAAAGGGCCCTGTGCACGGCACGCCTGCTCGCAGCAGGCGAGGAGGCTGCACAAGGCTGCTCTAGAAGGCCAGGACCCTAACTTCCCTGTCCTGATCGTCTCGAGTGCCCAAGGCCCACGCTCCTGCCTGGGAACTCCAGGTGCCAGCCAGTGGGCCGGGCCACACCCCCCACGCTCATCCATCTCCTGTCACGGCCACAACACTCTGCCTGAAGCCCGCCAGCATCTGAGAGCAGCCGGCTGTCACTGTCACCCTGCTTCCAAGGAAAAGGCTGAGCCGGACCGAGCACGGCCATCTGTCCCCAGGAATGTCCTCCGTGGGAATCGCTACTTCTACTTTATACAACAGAGGTCACCGAGGCTCCCTCTCATGCTCCGTGAAGATGTGCTGGCAGGTCTAAAAGCACAAGGTTAGGAAAAAATGCAGGTCCGTTTCCCTGCACATGAACCTGCAAGGGCAGCAGACGGGAGCACCTTGGGAGCGTGGTGCCCACTCTCCTGCTCGCCCAGGACCACGTACTCTGGGCCATCTTGCATCTCAGCCTCCCTGGCTATCACCAGGGAGATCATGGTCAGGTTTGCAGAACGATCCGAGCAAAGAGCAGGTGCCCAGTGAGTCTTGGTGGGGCTGCATCTGAGCACAGCTGTTTTCAAAGGAGAACGGGAATCACAAGGGACACGGACCACGGAGCTACTGAACAATGAGTAAAATGGACACCACGCTTTCAAGTCTCAGGGAAGAGAAATGGCAGGTCCTCCGAAGACTGGGTACAGATCCGCGTTCCACTCGAGGAGAAACACCAGCATGTTTTCATTTTCCCGATCGTGTTATAATTCAATCTCCAGCCGCCATTTAAAATAAAGCCATTATGGACAGTGATCAAGAATTTCATCATTCCCTGCTGAGCGATAAAATCAATCACCTACGTTTTTATTATGTCAGCCCCACAGAGTAAGACGGTTTGAGGTGAAAAGATCCAATGCACTGTGATAGGAGCCAGAAGCATGCCGTGGGTGCCCATGTGCCCCACCCACAGCCTGGGCACACTCTCGGGCAGGCTCTGCCCGGTGTTGGCAGGAGAAGCTGAAGGGGAACTCAAGAGAGGCGGAAATGTAAGTCCCGTGTCACTCTGTCTAAAGAAGGGCCCGGCCACACGTAAGCCTGGGATTTGCCTTTGGAATTTTTCAGGAGTGAAGTGAGGTGTGGCCCAGCCCCCCACCTCCTGCTCCCGGCATACGGCCGCCCCAAAGGGCCCACCGACGCCAGTGCCTTAGAAAAACTGAATAATTTTGTTTGATGTTACCTAGAAACAAGGAAAAATAACAAATACTTACAAAAGTTACACCTGAAAAATCTGCACTCAAACTTCTGTTCAATGTACTTAGCAAAAAGGTCAACGCTCAGAATTTGCTGGATAAATAAATGTTGGTAAGGCGGATGAATCACCGGAGAATTGGTGCATGGCAGCGAATGAATAACCTGCGGACGCTTCCCAAACCCCATTATTTCCCCTTTTCCAAGAGCCCGAGATTCATGTCCCCGCATGCCGCCAGTTCATTACCGAGAAATGCCATCCCTCTTCCGGCTCTCGCTGGGCGGCACTCGGCCCCTCGAGGACCCTTAATGTTTAATTCCCCATCATCCGCTCCACTGAACAGCTTAATCTCTGCTTGTGTGATCAATACTATATCAGTGTAAATTAAAATGACAATTTTAAAGTAATTAAGCCTGTTAATGCTCGATTCAAATGTCATTATTTGCACAAGGGATTGAGGAGAAATTACATGGTGTCCACGGCGACAGGAAGACCGCTGTGCCTCCTCGCTCCTGTTGCGTGGGGACTGGAGGCTTTAGCAAAGCAGATTACCTCTGCCTCGCCCTGCCAGGGCACCTATCCAATTTCTAAAGAGGATAACGCAATTTGATAAATTTAATTCCAGCTACAAACTCAGTTACTGGGATAACACATGAAAACGGGGAGACTCTGAATGAGGCTCACATTTCTAAAAATACAGTCAGCTCCGGAAGGAGTACAATAGTTATGGTCTGATTCGATTTGTTCTCTCTCTTTCGAAAACCCTTTAAATAATTATGGTGGCTGGAAGAACAGCCACCATTGATTAAATAGACCAGCTCTAACCCGAGAGGGGCTGTGGCTCAGTCACGGCGGCTCACCGTGGAAACGCCTGCCATCGTGAGCCAGAGATGCGCACGGTCACATCGTTGCATCACCGGGTCTCATAAAGCAGATCAGACAGCTCCACCGCCCAACGAAACCTGGGCCTCGCCCAGCACCGGCAGGTCTGGCCCCAGCTGGGAAAGCTGAACCCGCATTTGTGTTCCGAGCCGCGGGGCTGGGCGGGGACGAAGAGAAAGAAGACGAAACCTAGTCATCTGTGGATCGCCTGGACCCTTCACTGAGGCGCCGGCGCCGGGACACGGGGCTGCCAGGCTGTGGGACCAATGCTCCGGCCCAGGCACTTCTCCACCTGATCCTGTGCAGCGGGGCACGCGCTGTGGACGGTCTGCACCCCAGCACTCGCGGGCCCAGGGGACAGCTGCAACGGCAGGACCTCATCCATTAGAGGCGCAATAAAAATTGACAAGCCAACGTTAATTTCAAGATGAAGAGCAAAGTGTAACAATTTCCGTTTGAAAGATGTTTCAGCGCTGTGCGGCCAACCCTTCAGGGTTTTCTCGGACCACCGGAGACTTGGGTCCCTGCAGAGGGTGGCCAGAGGGGGCAGGACAGCCGTCCCACGGGTTGGGGCTCTGCCTACCCGCCTTCTACTGACGCGTTTTGGGTGCTTCACTTGTCCAGACTTCGTGTCTCCTGCCGGGCAGGGTGGTGTGCAGTTGCAGGATTGCACCTCGTCACATGCACGTGGAAAAGGCCTTATCCGCTACCCGCCTCCCGCGTGGAGCCACGTCCACACACCGGAGGCCCTGCCAGCAGATCGTGGGGCCGACTGCACCTCTGGGCGCTGGAGACACAAACACCCGGAGTATGAACGATTTCCCATGTTCACAGACGAGACACTAGGTAAGAATTAACGATGCATGAACGACTAATCACAACATGGAGGAGAACAGTGAACAAAAATGAGGCATACGATGATTTGATTTTAAGGCAAATGTGGTAAGGAAATAACATGGTTATGACATTCTTCCTTTCCAACGAGGAAAACCATTACACACAACGCAAGAAACCCCAAATCTCAATGCTACTTTTCTTTGTGATAATTAAAAATCAGATCTCCTGAAAGGTTACAAATACAAAATAGAGGAGGAAATGTGGAATAAGCTGACTTTTCAAAGGGTATTTTCACGCACCTCAGAGGCAGTTTTCCTGCATTCTAGAGGCACGTGTCCCCTCAAGATGTGAGCGATTCGGGAGGATGTGTCCCGGGTGACAGGAAACCGGGTCTGCTTCGTCAGCCTTTTTTGAAAACATTGGAAAATCCACAAGGAACACTGCGTCATGGCTAAGCCCAGCTGAGGGGCCTGGTGCTCAAGGGGCCCATCGTGGGGATCCGCGGGAGGCCGCGTGGCCCTGGGGTGCTGCGGGCACTCGGCGCCTGGGCTGCTGGGCCCTTGAGCAGCAGCAGCCTGCGAGCGACGGCCCCCGCCTCATGGCAGAGGACGTGGGACCCCCACGCCGACACATCCGTCAACACAGCAAACAGGAAGCAGCACGGTGTGGACAGGAGCAAGTCTAATAAATCCAAAAAGGATGCGATCCGAACACATCACCTGCCGGGCACATTCTCTGCTGACGCGGGAAACCCGCAGCCACCGTGTGTTTGCACATGTGGGCAGCAGGATTCACCAACGGGACCAGCAGACGGGCCGACAATGCCACCAGGGGCCACCACCTCCTGGGACCCGGTGCCGAGGACACCAGCCGTCAGGGGCCAAATGCACTTATGCTCGAGCAGCCAGGCACGAGACGCCCGCAACCCCTCTCGGGAAAACCTGCCTCTCGCCCCCCTCAGGACAGGACAGCGACTGGCGCCCCGCCGACCCTGCCCTGAACCGTCAACCCAGAGGGCTGGTCCGGACCTCCATCAGCCTGAGCATAACGCATCGGCGCCACCCGCTGGGAAGGCCTCGCCAGGTGCTGCAGGGCAGAGTCGTGCCCGCCTCGGAGCGCAGGGCAGTCAAGCCCCTTTCTCCTCCCTGGGCCCCGCGACTCCTCCGGAGCGTGACTCTCATGCACTCTGGGCTTCTGGGAAAACCCGTGTGCAGGATGTTGCTCTCGTCCCCGCTGGGGCAGTGAACACGGACCTGCAGGGAGGCCACGGCCGGCGCGAGCAGAGGCAAGGGCACCGAGGAGCCCACGGACCTGCCGGAGAGGAAGCTGCTCCCGGGCTCCCGGAGTGAAACGTCGCTCGAGGCCAAGTGAGCGGGACAAGCCAGACTGTGAATCACCCGTGACTATTTTGTTATGTTCACTGCTTCACTGATTTTCTGTCAAAAAATGCTAACAAGCAGAAGAGTCCTTAAGAGCTTTACAATTTTTCAGTTTGTTCACCAATACATTTCGAGCGGCGTATTTGTTTCCTGGGCCGCGTGTGACACGGCCCTCGATCACGCCTGTCTGCGCCTGATGGATCGGCCGGCCACGAGGCGCCTGCTCCGGATTCCCACCGGGGAAAGCCAGGCATGCACGGAGGAACGGGCTGCTTGCATGGGCGGGTACCCCCAGGCTCATGCTGCCTGGGCCCTGCGGGGAGCCAGACACACTGGCCACCCGCTCAGATCTGACCCAGCCGCTCGGAGGCCCTTCATCAGGGAATCACGTGCAGTCCTGCTGTGACACCCGGCATGTGCAGGCATTTTAAAAGGGGGGCAGCCCGGATGGCGAGGATGCACGAGGCCAGGGCAGCTGTGTGACCAGCCTGTGGGGGTGGAGGGAGCCCCCCCCACGGGCGCTTCTTCCCTGTCCCTTCCCACACCCCGCCCCCAAGCAGACCCCGTGCCCGCTGCTCACAGGGAGAAGGCCACTGCAGGTGGCCGTGTCTGCACACAGACCCACACGTGACTGCCCTCTGAACAGAGTGGGCCACCCGTATCCCCGAGCACCCAGCCCAGCCATGAGTCCAGATCCCAGACGTGGGGGGCGCTCTCACAGACACCCTGCTACACTGGCCCACCTGCCGGCGCCGCTCTCCTTCAGGTACCCTAAGGAGAGCCGCTCTCCGTACCAGCAGAGCAAGGCTGCTGGCCAGAAGGTGTGGCGCCCAGACACACGGGGCGAGGACAAGGCCACAGCTGGGACCATGCACTCAGACCGGGACGCACGAATGCAGGAATGTGGCCCGCGGAGATGTACACCGTGTGCCCAGCTGGGCCGTGAGGGACACCTGCAGCACATGGCGCAGCCCCCAGGCCCAAAATTCATGGTCAGGAAGGGCGGACAGACACAGAACAAGATGGCGGCAACGCAGGAGTGGGGGGGATGGAGGAAGGGGCTCCACGGAGAGCCAGGGGTCTAGCTCACTCAAGACGGGAAGCGATGTGTGTCTGTAACCGGCACACGGCACATCTGTGAGCTGATGGCCAGCTGTGAGCTGGAAGACTGCACCTGCCTGCCTCAAGTACCCAGAAGGGGACTGATGTCACCCTTCCATTCACAGTCAATACGGCTTTATTTAACCTCAAGAACACCTTTTCAATTTCATACTGATAGTATCTGCACAGCGTGTATATGAACCAGGCGGTAATTCACCCTCTGCTGCTGCCTCTCCTGGAATGTTCTGTTCCTTAATCGTAAGACCCGAGGAGTATCTGCCCGTAGCCTTCATGTGAAGTCAGCTTGTGATGCAGACATTTCCCTTTCCAGCTAAACCCTCTGATGTCCGGCCACCCGGCCATCCACCGCCTGGCCAGACTTCGTGATGGTGTTATCAGTGCGCGGCTGGCGTTCACAAAATGGCACAGGTCGTCCGTGTGCTCGCAGGTGAGGTCTGCTGTGTCCACACAGCCGGGAGGCTGTCACCACGGTCAGGAGCGCCAACACGTCCATGGCTCCTGGCGTCCCTGTCCCCGGAAACCACTCATCTGCTTTGTACAGATTAGTTTGGTTTTCAAGAGCATCATAGCAGCGGAATCCTGCAGAATGATCTCTGTGCTTCTGTGCTATTCAGCCCATTTCCGACTGCTGAGCAGGACGGCAGCTTGTCCACTGGCCTACGGGTGGGTGTTCTCACGTGGGTACTCGTCCTTGCTGGACAGGTTCCTTCACTTCTCTCACGCAGACTCCTGGGAGCGGACGGGCCGGGCCGGGTCACGCGGTCGATGTATTTTAACTCTCTAAGAAACTGCTACAGTGTTTTCCCATGTGGCTGGGACCCACATTTCCCCCCCCAGCCCCAGCCGAGGCCCCAGCTCTTTCACGGCCTCCCCAGCACTGCATACGGTCCGTGAGTTTGTGACCTGCGATGAACAACACGGCCTTCCACTGCCTTCCTCTAATAACTAACGGTGTTGCGGACCTTTTCATGTGCCTGTTTGCAGTTTCCATATCTTACGTGGTAAAGTGTCTGTTCAGATCTTTCAAAAATTCAGTTGTTTGTCTGGCTAGCACTAAGTTGTAAGAGTTCTTTATATGTAGTACTCCAGATAAAACTCCTTTGTCAGATATAATTTGCAAACATTTTCTCTCTGGCTGTGAATTGCCTGGTTTTGTGTCTTTTGAAGAACATGTTTTTTCATTTTGATGAATTGCAACAGATTAACTTTTCTTTCATAATAGTTTATGGTTTTTGTGTCATATTTAAGGAATCTTTAGCAAAGCTGAGGTCACTAAGATTTTCTACTATGTGTTCTTGTAGGAGTTTATAGTTTTAGCTCTCACACTAGGTCTATCATCTGTTTAGAATTAAGTTTTCATAAGCTGTGAAATAAGGGCTGACTTTTTTACACGCGGCCATCTAATTGTCATAGTTCCACTTCTGAAAAGATCGCCCCCCACACACACCCTGGGCTGCCCGACACCCTGTCAAATCCAGTGATGGCCTACTCCTGGGCTCTCCACTCTGGCCCACGGCCTGTTTATGTGGGTTTACATCAGTGCTACTCTGTCTTGACGATTACAGATTTATAATAAGTCTTAATCAGACAGTGTAAGCCCTCACTTTGGCTAATCAAAATCCTTTATATGTCCCCCTAAATTTTAGAACCAGTTTCTCAACTTCCACCAAAAAAAGGTCTGCTCAGATTTCAACTGGTATCTACATCAATGTGGGGAAAAGTAACATCTAAATAGTACTGAGTTCTCCAACCCTTGAACATGGTATATCTCTCCATTTATTTAGATTTTCTTCGGTTTCTCTCAGGGATGTGTTGTAGTGTTCAGTACACAGGTCTTGCATATCTTTGGCCTAATTTATTCCTAAATATTTCATATTTTGATGCTGTTATAAATGGTAATGTTATTTAAATTTCAAATTCCAACTGAATCATTTATAAGCTGATAGCTTATAAGCCAACTTACAAACTACATGACCAGATTGTTAAAATATAAATAAAATACTTTTACATTAGCCAATCCCTTCTGACTATTCACGTAAGCACTTCACTCTGCATTTTTTTCCTCCTAAAGGAGACTTGTTCTCATTACTTTCAATGTAGTCAATTCAGTAAAACTGATCTTAATCTTTAAACAATTTATATTAGGCTCTGGACTGTGTTTTTAAAAGTATAGCACAAGGGGGTGCAGACACGCATTTGGGGGCACAGTGTGATTTGGCTGGAGCGAAAGGGCATACGTAGGGGAGAAATGCGAGTTTTACTCTAGGACAGGTCCGTTCTGTCTAGCTTCCTCACCCAGCTGAGATACAGAAATCTGCACTATCTTCCACCCTGTGGGTTTGGTCCTACTTCTCTTTAGTGTTTATGAGGGCACACCCCCTGGACGGTTCGTGCTTAGAAGAAGGAAGCAGAGTCCACCCTGTACTTATTTCGACAAGAACATCAAAGCTAGATCTGATGGTCTTTTAAATCTGGAACAACCCATCTACCCTTCTCTGTCTTTCCACAGCTCTGATAACCTCACTTCTTTTCCCCTAAGTGCAATGGCTCCCCATTGACCACCTAATCTCCTTCAAATCCTTTGCCTGATGCTCAAAAGGTCATCAGGGTTCGAGCCTCTTCTGTCGCTGTCAATCTTTCTGACAGCCTGGGCTCAGCTGGCTGAACTACTCCTGCCCACTCCTCACAGATCCACATGCCACCTCCCTCTCACCACCTCCTCCTCTTGCCAGAAGTCTTCTTTGAGGTCATCATGAAGAGAAGGAATCTCTGACCTCTAAGTTTTTTTTCTTTCTTTTTAAGTGGATAAAAAGAAAACTAAAAATCACAGTTCTTCAAGGCTTATTATGAAAAACAGCAGTTCCCTGATCCTTTCAATTTTCTCTTCCCCAGAGAAAATTACTTTCTTTTACTTATTTTCTTTTGGTATTTACCTCCATATCACTAAAACTTGTTTTGTTACTTCCTGATTTTCTAGTTTTTAACATTAACTGTGGAAGAGAATGATTTAATTCCCTTACACTGCCTTTCCTCTTCACTCACATGTCACACACATGCATCCCTGATCCCCCATCCTCCAGATATAAACACACTTTTACTTGAATTAATAATCAGCGTATCACCATAACTTTAGAAATGTTCTTCATAATAGAATATTGTGACTGCCTTTCCTTTCTTCAACAGCTGTTTGTTTTTCCTGCAGTTCATTATTGCCTTCTTTTTACATTAACCAAGTTCTTTATGTATGTTATCATCATTCATCCACACACTCTGTACATCTCATCTCAGGATGTCTCAGCACATCAGAAAACCTATCAATTGCACCTTCTTGGAGAATTCTCTTAGAAGCTGAACCAGCTTCCTTAACTGCTCACCTGCCTAGTACATGGTTACCCTCCTGGGCTCTATCTTTATTCCTGACCTGGGGATTCCCTTGAGAGTTGGGGCTCAGGCCTCACACACAGGAGCACACACTGGTGTTTCCAGAGCTGGATGGAAAGGGCATCGTGTCCAAGAAGCAGAGTAAAGCCCTCTGCAGACTTCTGGTCATGGTGGAGATGACCCCCATGCATGTGTGAACTCTCTGCTACATATGTCAAGGGAGCTGCTATGTTCAAATCCCCTCTGCTTCAGATGTTTCCTGGATCCTGTGCCCACTTTTTTGGATATACTACCTCATGACAGAGCTTCTTGACAAAGGGTGCTGGGGACATAATTTTTTCAGATCTTACATATCTGACATGCTCTTTTCATTTTTCCCTGTTTGCAAGCTTACAGACTGGCCTAGCGGGAATTCCGTGTGGTAATTTCTGGATGCCAGATGTTGAGGACATTGTTCTTATCCGTCATCTGTCATTTCCAGTGCTACACTGGAAAGAGGGTGCCACTTGGGTTCTAACTCCTTTGGCTAGAACTTGCCCTTCCCTGTCTTCCTTCAGAGTTGCCCTGCAGCTGGGTCTTTATGCCCCCACCAGGTAGGGCATGGCCTTGGGGGTGGCAGGTGAGGGGGGGGCTGTCCAGAATCATGTGCTCCACAGCTGGCAGCAGGCCATCCACAAAGGGGCCCAGGAGGTGCAGATCCGTGTCTACTGCAGCCTCCATGCACACACCAGTGCCCAACCTGGAATGCTTTCTCGTCCTTCCTTCCATGGGTCACTCCTGCTCATCCTTCAGGTTCAGATGAAACATCACCTCCTCAGAGCAGCCTGTTCATGACTCCCATATCCATTAGGCCCCTGGGGTGCTCTTCACACTTGGAAACTGCACACTTGTGGACTTTTGCCCTGAGTCTACATGCTCCATGGGGGCAGAGAACTTGAGGGTGTGTCATGTCACGTGTAGCGTGGTCACATGGGACACCCCACGGGTCATGGTTGAGTGTCATGTGTAAGCACTGGCTCCCCGGAGTCTGTACACTCCAGGACAAGGAGCACGAGGGCGTTGTGTGCGGTCCGTTAGGTGTTGTGCATCGTGTGCCATGCTGTGTGGAGCCCAGCTGCCAGCACAGGACCGTGCTGTGCCCCACCCGGCCGTGGGAGGGAGCTGCTGGACTTCCCTCCTCCCGCTTCCCATGATGAAATGAAGCTAAGGACCAGCTGGCCCACTGGGAGCTGAGAGTCTGGGCACAGAGGTGGCCAGGTGACCCAATTTCTTGGTGCCCTAGGTTCCACGCCTACCCTCAGGTGCCCTCTCTCAGGAGGAAACGAGCCCCTGCCCCATTTCTGCCATGCCTACCGCAGTGCAGAACACGTGTGCACAGGGCAGGGCCTGACCGAGATTTGCAGAGGGAGTGAACCTATATATGTCTCAGCTCACTGCTGACGTGGGGCTGCAGTTCCAGATTTTGGCCGAATCTGAACACAGTTGTCCTTCAAAACTCAACTTTCTGAATCATCGCTGAGGACACACTCCATATGGATTTATCAGCATGCTGCTGACCAGGGCCCCGCCTTCCTCACGGAGGAAGAGGACCTCTGCACACAATCCACAGCTGGATGACCACACCAGCCCCCGAAGCTGAGACCATGGCAGCTCTTTGTCTCTCCAGTTCTGGATTCTTCTAAGGGAACTCTTTTATTTGAGAGAGAGAGAGAGAGAGAAAGGGCGCATGTGCACACTCGAGCCAGGGGAGGGGCAGAAGGTGAGGGAGAGAAGCAGACTCCCTGCTGAGCACAGAGCCCAACACAGGGCTTGATCTCATGACCCTGAGATAATGACCTGAGCCAAAAACCAAGAGTCAGATGCTTAACTGAGCCACCCAAGCACCCCTAAGGGAACTCTCTTTTTTAGAATTGTGTGTACTTAATGTGTATGACGTGATGATCTGAGGTGCCTTTCTCAGCTCCTCCTTGTCCTGGCGGAGGTCCCAGGCCTTAATGGAGGCCCTCTCTGTGCCCATCAGCCTAGAGTGTGGGCTCCCAAGGCAGAGGTCAGGTGCGACCACCCACTGGCACCAGCCCCGCACAAAGAGCACACCACCCACGTTCCTGCAGCCAAACAGAAAGGCTTTAAGTCACCTTCATGCCTGGAAAGCCAGACCATGCCCTCTGCTGAGAAGAGCAGACCCCGGTTCTTAAGAAGGAGGCCAACTCATGGTCTCAACGCTCTGCATCAGCTGAAGCACAAACAGGACCCTGGCCTTGGCATTCCCATAGCGGCCGCTCTGGGACAACCCTCTCTTGGTCCCTGGGGAGGAAATGGAGTGGCAGCACTCTGAAACTTCTTAATGCAGGCAGCAAGCGTCCCATGTGCGTTTAGAGGGTGCACCATCCTTCTAAAACATGTGTTCTTGTCTGAAATGTCCCTAGAGGCAGACACAGTATCCAGAGCAAAGAGAAATGCCAGAAAATGGCATATGGTCAGAAAACAGCACTCTAGGACTGGACACTCATGGATATCTGGCACTCAGACACAAGCTCTCTGCTGGGGAGTGGTCATCTCAGTGCCTGGGGAGCTGGCCATGTCTCCAGGAGGATGGGGCTCCTCCTACCTCCTGCCCAAAACCCTAGAGCAGGGAGACATTCCCAACAGGGCCAATGTGCCACACAGGGACCCCTCCATCCCGCCAGTTGGTTGGCCCTTACCACGTCCACCTCATTCCACCCCTGCTCCTGAATCAGGTTGGAGAAAAGCAGTTCCTTCCTCCACAACCCCCATCCCTCCCAGACAGGCCCGTCTGTGCCCCGGCTGGCGGCCTTCCTTCCTGTCGGCATACCAGCCTGCCTCAGAAATGTCCGTCCACCTCCTGGACCTGTTCTGACTTCAGTCGATCAGAACCCCAGGCCCTTGTGTGAGGCACAGAAGGAGTCTCTCTGCCCTGGGTTCCAATCTGTGTGACCACAGAGAAGCCTCTGCCTCCTCCATCCGGTGGGGACCACGGGTCACATGCAGGTCTGGTGGGAGGCCTTCTGTTGAGCGCGCCGACCAGAGCCAGCCCAGGCCCTGCAAGCCCCTTGCTACGACCTCGCAGCATTAACAACAGACAGCATGTGCGGAAAACATTGGGCCGCTGCTTCTCATGGCTCAGGAGCAGGGCACCAAGCAGGTGCATGCTGGGCCCTCCTGGAGGACGATGTGGGGCACACAAAGTGCAGACCCGGGCAGGGATGGCTGGCATCCCCTGAGAGTCCCAGGGACAGGACCCCTTCTTCCTGCCACCCCCAGGGTCCAGCCCGGGGTCCTCTGTGCCTGGCTGCTTGTCATTCGAGACACCAGTGAGTGGGAAATGGGTCACAGGGAACCCTGACTCCTGGGGCAGCAAGACGTGCTGTTGGCCATGAGCCCTGTGTTAAGTCCTAAGTCTTCCCACAAACAGCCCCCCAGAAATGGCCATCCCCCCATTTCCTGTGTCCTTCCCCAGCTGCCCCTGGCACCCACACCTCCCATTCTCCTGGGAGGCCACGTGGATCCACACTGTGTGGCTACGGGGACCGGGCCAGAGTTTTGGGGGCTCCTGAAAGCCTTTCCTCCAGAGGCACACAGTCCCCCCATGCCCACCAAGAACCACAGCACCTGAGACTCCAGCCTGCCCACCACACCTGGCTCGGCCGCAGGCCACTGGTGCACCCCTGGGCTCGTGGCCCTGTAGGTACAGGGGTTTACAGAGGTTGGGAGGGTCTGCTGTGGCCGGGCACACCCGCGGCCTGGACACACCCAGCGTCTCCTCAGAACGCACGGAGCCAGATAAAATTAACCTCGTGGCAACTGTCCTCCCCCACTCAACAGCCCCACGCCACCTCATCTGTTAGAGGCAAATAAAAAAGTCAAGCCTAAATGTATAAAAAATTATGATAGAAGCCCTAAATAAGGCAGGGACTGCAAGCTTATTGAGTCAAAAATCAATCAATCAATGGGCGAGTGGATCAGGAGCACCTCATAAGCCCCAAAGAAATAATTTGCCCAAACACTGGGATTTAACAGTGGAAGACCAAATTTCAACACTTTTAGGAAGTAAATAATGAAAAATCAATTCAAAGAAAAAACAGATCAAGAACCCTGGACCCTGACGTGCCGACACATTTATTGCTGAGACCGTTTCTCGGCTGACCCGAAAACTTCGGGAGGTGTTTATTTACTTTCAGCACCTTCCAGAGATCAATATTTTTAATTTGGATCCGAGTTATTATTTTTCACATCACAGCAGCGGGGAGCGGAGTAAAGTGGCTCATATTTTAGTGCTAAAAAGATCGATATGACAGCTTCACCTTCACCGCGGGCCCCCGCCGCCGCTGGGCCGCACATCACTGCGTCCCACGGGGCTGCAGGTGCCGCCGAGGGGAGTGGGTCGTTACCGCCAGCAGAGCAGACGGTGTGATTTAGCTGAGCGCAGAGGGCCCGGTGCCCTCGGAAAACCAATCTTGCTTCTCGCACTCCATCAGGCCTGTCTGGCCCCACAGGCAGGGCGTGGAGGCCAGGCGCAGCCACGGGGAGGGGAGCCTCTGCCGGGGCAGATCAGTTCCCTCATCAGAGATGCATTTCCTTCCTTCCCCTTCCTCAGATCAAAGAACATCAGTAAACTCCATTAACTTTCCATAAATTTCCCCTAAAACCTTACTCAGGAGAGCAGAGACAGGATGAGGGGGCTGGCCGTGGGGGGAGCATCTCCTCCAGGAGCACACCTTCCGGCCCCCCCTCTCCACAGGCACTAGGGCCACCGAGGGGCTGGGAGGGGCCCGGACCAGAGGGAAGGAAGACAGCAGCCCTAGCCCACCAGCAGATCCAGGTCCAGTGGCAGGCAGGCCCCCCACTGAGGGATGCCCAGACCCTCCCAGAAAAGCAAGTCCAAGGTCAGCATGGAGCCCTTGGGGCCTGTGCACCCCTGTGAGGACTCTCCTCTCGGCAGTGCAAAACACAACACAGGGTTGGGGATGAGGCAGGAGCCCCCAAAACAGGGAGCGGAAAGAAGTAAGAAGGAGCAGTTTGTTGGTGACCAGCAGTCGAGATGTCCCGGGACCAAGAGCCATGAGTGTGGGCACCGGAGTGGGAGTGTGGGAATGCACCACTAGGCCAGGAGCCAACCCCTCCTAGGTGTGGACGGGGCTCTCCCAGGGTGGACAGGGCCCTCCTGGGGTGGACAGAGCCTTCCAGGGATGGATGGGGCCCTCCTGGGGTGGATGGGACCCTCCCAGGGTGGACGGGGCCCTCCTGGCATGGATGGGACCCTCCCGGGGTGGACGGAGACCTCCTAGGGTGGACAGAGCCCTCCTGGGGTGGATGGGATCCTCCCGGGGTGGACGGGGCCCTCCAGGCCCCAGGGCCTGCCCCCAGGCTGCATGATCTCACTACAGGGGGGATGGACAAAGCAGCCACTAGACTTCCCTGGCACAGGGTGGGTTTGTGAAGCAAAACTTTTAGGCCAGGGAGGGAGAGATGCCTCCTGAAGAGGAGTCTTCAGGGGGCACCTGCAGTCTCCTCCCCGGCTTCCCCTGCACACAATGAAGCCATGCTCCCAGGATACCACGGCGACCTCACAGAAAAGAAACTCACCTGTGCACCTCTTTCCAGGAACCAAATCGGCCAAGGGCTGAAGGTGCTGGCTGGGAGAGCATGGGCAGCAGAGGCGACTGGTCTCCCCACTGTGGGCTTGGAGCCCGGGGAGCCTGCTCCACAGCCCGCACACCTTCCTGGGGCCTCTAGGTGATGCCAAGTTCCCGCTGCTAAGGGACACAGATACGACTCTGGCTTCAGACCCCTTTGCCCAGAAGGAACCCCACTTTTAGAGCTTCGAGGAGAAGTCAACTTGCACGTGTGAAGGTGACCCTGCGGTCACAAAACGCGCTCCACTGACCCCGTGTGCCCTGGGTGCGGCGAGGCCCCAAGGACGAGTGTCCAGCTCTGGCCGGCCACTGCCTGGGAGCATTCACAGCCCTTCAAGCCCTCCGAGGGGCCCACAACTGCTGGCCCAGTGAGACGGCGTCCCTCCCGGGCTGCTGGCCGTGCAGACACCAGCCCAGCGCCAACAAGGACGGACTGTGCCAGTCCTGCCTGCACTTGCCCGCCCCCAAGGGCATGTCCGCTCTGCTCGGCAGACGCAACACCCGGGTCTGGGCCCAGCTGCCGCACACACACGTCTGGGGCCACCGGCCACACGAGAGGCCCCGGCTGAGGTGGCCGTGGTGTCTGTGCTGCCCTCCTGCGGCAGACGTGGCCCGGGCGGCCCGTGGGGGCGGCCCCTCACTCTTCCCTGCCTGGCCTCCCACGCGGCCGGGGTTTCAGAGGCCCATGGGGTCCTGTCCCCGGCTGCCCCCACGCCAGGGTGCCCACTGCCTCCAGCTTCTCCACCAAAACACGGCCTGATCTGTGCTGACCACTGAGCTGGTGCTGCAGAGAGAAAGCCACTGAGTGAGCCTGCTCACCCGCAGCCTTACGTTTAAGAGCGCCGCTGTCCCAGAAACCCAGGGGCTCCCCGGGGTACTTGGCACGGGCCTGCACCTCCTTGCAGTGGCCCCTGCCACGGTGTGTGGGGTGCCCTGGCCAGCCGGCATGTCCTGCTTCGGGAGCCCCCCATCCTCCTCTTCCTCCCCCTTGCAGGTCACCCACTGAGGGCAGGATGGGGTCGCTGGGGCAGGGAAGGGACCATGGGGGTGGCCTCTGGCCGTGCCTCCTTGGGGCCTCCACCGGCCGGAGAGGCCTGGAATTCTCACGGGTAAATGAGCTGCCCCTCCCTCGGGCCTGCCCGCCACGCAAACGAGCAGGACAGGGACGCTCACCCCCGCAGTGAAGCAAGACGAGGAAATTATACCAAAATAAATCTGTAATTTCTTCCTCATTTAGCCACTTCTGAGGCCAGAGTATAGGAAAGCCGCTACCTTCACATCCCCTATCGACGTTCCAGCTTTTTAGGTGGTAAGTGATGTGTTTTCTATGCTCCTCCCGTGAAATGAGACACAATTCCTGTGCTATCAGGTCTCCGATCAACAGACACTCGGAAGGCCTGGAAAACTTCACCGGCCACTTCCTGTGTCACCGGCAGCCTCCTGCCTCAGTAAATGGCCCCCCAGCATGATTCTTACGAGCAAACAAAATTTAACGTAATCAATGTTAAGTCCAACTTCACCGGCCACTTCCGTGTGGCTGTGCCCTGGGCTGCTGCGAAGTCGACCGTGACCGATGGTGGGGCGCCTGAGAATCCAGGTGGAGCGTCCCAGTAGGCCAATCCTGGAAGGCTTCCTGTGGGAAGCATTTCAGAGCATTTTAGGAATCCAGGTGCAGCCTGCAGCGGTGGATGCTCGTGATGATCCAGAGGCAGCAGGTCCCTCCCAGCAGGTGCAGAGCTCCATGTGTCCTCTAAGGACCCTCCTCCCTAAGCCTGGACCCCTGGACAGGCGAGACCTCGTGGCAGCCCTGCGCACCTCCTGCACGTGGGCCAGGGGACCCAGGCGCCCAGGTCCCAGGAAGCCGGCACGGTCTGGAGAGGCCCACCTACCTTGCAGCCCACGCTTGTAACAGCAGGTATACGAATCATCTTTACACGTCACACGCCTGACCCTTAACACTCCTCTGCGTGGACTCAATCACTGACCCCAGGGACGTACGGAGGGGGTGCGGCACTGTCCTCACACAAGACAGCAGGGGCGGGGGCGCGGGCAGGAGCGCACGTGGACGGGTGATGGTCCTTCGGGGGCAGGAGGGCCCCACGGAAGGGGAGGAGGCCGTGTGCAGCAGGAGAAGGGCGTGCACACGGAGGGCAGGGCTGGGGGTTCGCCGGCGCTGGAGGAGGGAACAGGCAGGACACGCGGCAAGGTGGCTACCACCTCCTCCCAGAAGACGGGCACCGCTGGGTCTCCATCCACGGGGAGCGACACCCCAATGACGGTGATGCCTGCCTCCTCCTGCCTGCCCACATTTTATGCGTGTTCTACGAGGCGTGGGCATCCCAGGGATCCCGCAGACACTGAGGATCAGCCAGGGGTGCCGAGCGTTGGCCACTGGCTTCTCCACCAGATGCTGCAGTGTCCCCAGCGACCTCCAGTCTGTCCCCAGCATGAACTGTGGGTCACATGGCATCCCACCACACAGTGCCTGGGAGGGACCCGGGAGCAGGCAGCCAGTGGACGGCCTCCGGGGGTCCAGTCCCACTTGGAGGGGCACCTCCTGGTCTCCTCTTCGGCCAGTCCTGATGCAATGCCAGCAACGATGACCTTCGGTCCCACTACCTGGTGTTCCTTTTCTACGCGGCAAGAACAGGACAAGAGTGCCTCCGAACTGCTATGGATTAACTCTGGAACATCTGGGTTCTTTGTGGGCAAATCCAAAAGCCTTAACAGGAGGTTACAAGCTCAGAGCCTGCCGGGATACGAAGGACTCAGCATTCTGTTGTGGAAAACACCCCACTCAGGGACAGGGCGATCAGGGCATCCATCTGCCCCGCGTTCAATCAAGCAGCGGCCCGCAAGGTCCGGGCCTCTCGGGCAGCCCCAGGCAGACGTCCAGGCACCTTGGGGGCAAGCCCCCTTCCTCGTGGGGTCTTTCTTTGCTGCCATGTGGCTTCCAGCACACCCCTGCCCCTGCCTTCCCCCCGCCTCGCCCCTGCCTTGCCCTGGATGAGTCCATCTCAAAATGTGGGGGCCCGGGCGCCTGAGTGGCTCAGTCGTTAAGCGTCTGCCTTCGGCTCAGGTCATGATCCCAGGGTCCTGGGATCGAGTCCCACATCGGGCTCCTTGCTCGGCAGGAAGCCTGCTTCTCCCTCTCCCACTCCCCCTGCTTGTGTTCCTGCTCTCACTATCTCTCTCTCTGTCAAATAAATAAATAAATAAAATCTTTAAAAAAAAAGAAAAAAAAAATGTGGGGGCCCCAGGCCCGATCCATGGTCTTCAACAAACCTAAACCCCGACAGGCTCCCATTCTGTCTTCCCTTGAGCTCATATCGGCGCACCCACAGCCATGGACCCCACGGGGAGGGACGAGGGGCATCCATGTCTCATGCACAACTAAATCCTGGCTCTCCCATCCCCAAGACCCCGACTCGTTCACGGACTCAGAGCACATTTACTGAGCACCCAGGATATGCGGTCCGACTCCAGGCCCTCGGCCAGAACAGGCAGGCAGGGCGACAATCAGGGTTTGGGAGGTGCAGGGCAGTGGAGAGCCAGAAATGAGGTTACCAGCAGGAGCACCTCCAGGGCAGCCACCGTAGGAGGCAAGGGCTTGAGGGCACCTAGGGGCCCCCACCCCAGATGTGGCACGCAAGTCCCAGCCCACCCGTCCAGCTCACACGTGGCTGTGCGGACGCCCCAGGCCAGGGTCCTCAGTCTGCCCCGAGGGACGTCCACATGAGTCCCGTGGACAGGACAGGGCCCCGCCTTCCAGAGCCCGGCTGCACCCTGAAGAAGCCGATTTCCGGTGTGGACTTTCCAAGAGAAATGCAAGCAGGCGATGACCAGGCCAGGCTGCTGGTGGGATGAAGTGAGCCTCCTGCCTCAGTAAATGGCCCCCCAGCATGATTCTTACGAGCAAACAAAATTTAACGTAATCAACGTTAAGTCCAAAAAAGCCCTGTGAGCACCTGAACCAAAAGCCCAAGACACCAAAGGCTACTTTGGCGCCATCTCCTGGTGACAAGAAGCATTTGTGGGCTCCTGCCTCGGCCTGCAGGATGCCCCACTGAGCCCCCAGGTCGAGTCCCCCCAGGCCCAGAGCCCCCTCCAGCTCAGAGCCTCCCCCAGGCTGCAGCCCCCCCAGCTCAGAGCCCCCTCGGGCTGCATTCTACTCCAGGCCACAGGCCCCCTAGATCCAGAGCACCCCCAGGTGGACCCCCATGGACCAGGCCGCAGCCCCCACGCTTCTGCGGCACCGCGGACCCCCATGGTCACGCTCACAGACCAGGTGCAGCTTCAGGTTCAACCTCTTTCTGGGAACAGACCACTATTTTCTGATCGCTATTAATACCTGTGACAGCACTTAGGTACGAGACAAATTCATTTCAATTTCCGTTTTCAATTAATGGCCTATTATTTGAACTACACTCAGCTAAAAATACTGCTCCAATACTATTAATCTTGTAAAAAATTAAATTTTCCTCCCTCTGACAGCCAGAGGCCACAGGCTGGGGCGGGAGGGCGGCCACACAGCCAGTGCAGCCCGGCCCTGCCCAGGACTCTGGGGGTGCAGACTCCCCTCCGCCGGGACGTCCAGAGGCCCCCAGCACACAGCATGCTGAGGCACGGTGTGCCCGGGGCCGCGGGTCAAGCAGGATTTCATCGCAAACCATCAGCATCTTCCTTACGAGCTGGGATGACAGACACGCATGGACCTCTGTGCCAACTCAGGGATGAGCTCCAGCGTCTGGAGCATCAGCGACCATTTCCCACCCGCCAAACATGACCGTCTGGTTACCCACTGGCCATTAACACGCCTCACACGGGACTGTGGCTGCGGGGAGACCCCACACCCCTGCCGGAGGACGGGGACCCTGGAAGGAAAGCCAGGCCACAGCACTGCAGGGCTGGGAGAACGCCCACCCCCGCAGCAGGCAGCCAAGCCCTCTGGCCCATCCCCCCAAAACTGTGGGGGCATGGGCCAGACACGACCGCAGGGGCTCCCACACCGTGCGGTCCCCCCCCTGCAGCAGACACGGCCGCGGGGGCTCCAACCTGGGGTCCCCGCGTCCGCTGCCGCCTTGTGCTGGGTCAGTCCCACCCAGCGTTGGGCCGCCCCCGAGCACGGTCTCAAGCTTGAAGCAAGCACCACGCTGTGTCTCCCGCGAACGTGCCATCTCTGTATTTATGACCAAGAGAAGAAAGTGCTGCCAATTTTAACTGAAATGCCATGGATCCTGGATGCACCTGATCTCAGATGCTTTAAATTTGAAAACCTGTGTGCTGAAAAACAGACTAGGTGCAACATTACCGTTCAGTACTTCAACGCACCAACCGGACGCCAAGATCCTCTAGGGGTGAGAGTGTGGGCTCCAGCCCCCACGCTTCCTCCTGGGGGGCGTGCAGGCGGGTCCCCCTCCCCAGACACCCTGTGCCAGGCAATCCGCCACATGGCTGTCCCACAGTGTGAAAATCTCTCCCTCTGGTGTTTAAAATTATTCCCAATTTTTGCCATCACGTACTTTTTGAGGACCACCCTTATATTCAACTGTCTGTAAGAACGGTAATTTCTTCAAAGAAACTGCTGAGTTACGGGAGTGCCTGTTTCCAGGTGTTTGTTTTCCACTGCAAGCTGCAGAATGACATTCTGAGATAAATCTCGGGGTGGGGGAGACCGAAACAGCGGCTCCTGGGTCCGACGGCCGCCGTCATTGTGCCCCTTCTCTTCTTAGCCAAGCAAGCGCTTTTGCGGAAGAGAAACGCAGGTGTGTGAGCAGGGGATGACGGTGACACAGAGCGGACGGTGGAGAACGGGACAGTGAGCATTTCAAGAAAATATGGAAAACTTCCAGAGGCGAGCGTGAGAGAGACACACAGACGGCTGCAGGCACCAGGCCTCTCCGGGAGGACCCCGATTCTCTCAGCAGTACGCCGGCCCGTCTACTGAGGACTTGCTAACCCCCTCACCCCGAGTGGCTACAGGCTGGCCTCTGCCGGGCCCCTGCACAGCCCGGGTGAGCCTCCTGACCTCCACGGCCGTGGCCTCATTCCCCAAACACCGCGGCTCTGACCTGCTGGGTGAGGCTCACTGGACGCGCTAACCTTGCCGTGGTACCTGCTTGACTTCACCGGTTTTCTCTATCCTGTTTTCTTCATCACACATTTCTGCTCTTATTATTTCCTTTCTTCTGCCTGCTTTGGGTTATTTTGCTCTTATTTCTAAAATTTTCCAATGTAAGCATTTAATGCTACAAATTCCCCTCTATGCACCATTTTAGGTGCATCTCGCAAATCCTGAAGGTTCGATTTGTCTTTCATGTCGTCAGACCCGTGTTTCAATCTGCTCTGTGAAATTCTCTTAACTCCCGGGATATCTGCAAGTTTGCTGTTTATTTCCAAATATCTGGGAGGCTTCCAGATACTGTTTCTGTTTACTTCTCATCCACCTACTTTGTGCTCAGAGAACACGTGTGTGGTCTTGGCTTCACGCCAGATGTCCACGTGCATGTGGGCATCCCACGGGGACACGATCTGAGACCCCACAGCCAGGCTGGCAGCGGCCAGAGCCTGTGCACAGGCAGGGTCCTCGGAAAGGCGGCCCCCAGGACGGCCCGAACCCCCGTGGGGCTGCTCATGGCGAGCCTGCCGAGAGTCTTCTTCCAAGTCTCCTTGACCTTCACTTTGAAAGACGTTTCTGAGGAAACCTAGCAGAAGGTGGCAGCCACCCTGCCTGGTCCCACGGCGGCTGACCATGCCCTGCGGTGTGCGACAAGCCTTTTCTGTGGCTGCTTCTCCGGTCGCTGTCCCGCCAGCAGCAGGGGTCACACCGGCGGGCAGCGGTCCTCGGTCCCCCTGTGGCGCCGGTCAGGGACAGGCCGCGTCGAAGCCTCCGCTGCCACTGACCTGTTCCCCTGGCCGCCAGAGGCCTCGTCCGCGTGCTCGAGTTCCACACGGCACACACCCCACCCAGCGACGTCCTCCTGAGGACGCGCCTCCTCATCCCTACGACAGGCCGCCCTCCCCACGATGCTCCCCACTCTGAGGACAACCGCGACGCCCACGCAGACGCTCCCAGTGCCCCGACGTGCGCTGGCAGGGCACGTTCTCCTTCTAAAATACTGAGTCTTCCACTGAAGGGAGGCCGTGCCGACGCGAGGACGTCTTCCGTGAGGAGGTGGTGAGCAATGGCCGCCGTGGGCTGCGGTGGCTCCCGTAGCAGAGACTGGCGGCTGAGGATGGCGGGGGACGACGGAGCATCACAGCCTGTCCGCAGTGCAGTCGTGAGGATGAGCCTCGGCCGGAAACTTGCGACGGTAACTGGATCCATGCACCCACACGTTTCATCAGACTTTTAAAGATTTCAGCCTTTATTCTTCGGGTATCTGCCCACCTCCAGTCTCCCGTCCTCCCGGGGCTCCAGGTACACGCACCCTGGACGCGCCAGCCCGGGCAGGGACATCCCGTTTTATTCTGAGTGGTTCCCACTGCTGGGCCCCACCTTCGATTATCCCTCCTCTTCCTCTGCAGCGTCTGGCCGCTGTCCACCCAACTGGTGCGTTCTTCATTCCAGCTACCGTGCTTCTCGTCTGCACAAGTCCCGATGGAAGCAGAGGTCGGCTCGCAGCGCAGGGAAGTGGGAGGGTCGAGGGTGCTTTCCTGGCAAGGGTGGTGGAGAGCAGGCGGCCAGTGGGCAGAGGCAGGGGGGCAGCGGGCGTGGGGGCTGTGAGCTGAGGCCGCCACGGCCGGCCAGTGAGTGTGCTGGACGGTGTGTGTGCCCGAGGACAATGACCTCTCAGCCACAGAAGACACCACCGAACTGGCAGAAACGCCCCAGATTTAAAGACTGAGAACTGACCTTTCTAAGAGAAGGGCCATCTCCACGTGCTGCGCCCCAGCCCTGCCTGCCCTTGGCGCCCAGGCAGCCCCGACCCGCACAACGGCTGAGCCCCTGCTGCACACCAGGCTCCTGGCAACACGACAGACATCAGGGGAAGGGCTCCGGGAACAGAACACCAAGAAAACCGAGCTAACCGAGCAGCTCTGAGGCTTCCCCAAAGATGGGGACCGTGAGGCCACAGTCCTCTGAGCCAACAACCAGCTACTCCAAACCCACGACACGTGTTCTGCAAGAAGCCTCAGCCCTCGTCACCGGTGCCTCCCACAGCCGCTGCACCCCAGCGGGGCCCCCTTTCCAGGTGTCCACCGTCCCCCAGACCAACGACTCTTACAAAGAAAGGGCAGGTCTCTGTGCCGCTTCCTTGCCGGGGAGGCCAGACCGCCATGGAGGGCTGCTTGGGCTCACAAAGGGACCGGCCTGCACCCTGCGAGCAGGACCAGGCACCAGAAACCATGCAGAGTGGATCCAGGGACGGGTGTAACCCCTCATCTCTGTAAGGAGCCCCCAACTCACCCTCCTCGGCCCACAGGCCACAGCCCCGGGCCCCTTCTTGGCTGCCCCCCTCCCATGGACCCCATCTGTGCCACTGACATTCCAACCTGGGCGTGGCCACGTGTTCTGCCACAGAGAGGGGCCCTCGGCGGCCACTTCGTCAGAGGGCGACAGCTCCCACAGACGCGCTGCCGGCCCACGCCGACCCCGGGGCACGGAAGCGCACTCACCGTGAAGTGCTCCTGGGATTTGAAGTTCTCGTCCAGGTAGACGCGGGCCCGGTTGTACTCCTTCATCGCGTCACTGGACAGCAGCTCTCTGGAAGGGAAAAGTGAGTTCTTTAGTGCACAAGCCACAGAGGACGCTGCTTCCGAGGCCCAGGCTACGCAACGCCCCCGACCAGCGGTGGGGGCGAGAAACTAAGACCCCCTGTGTGCTCAGGGCAGGCGAGGGCTGCTAGTCTTCGGGGAGGGGCTGGGCATCATGAGCAGGCACAGAGGACACGACACAAAGGAGGGTCTCTGAACACCCGTGAGAGGGGCTCCCCCGGGCTGTTCTGTCTCCTTTCACGACCAGGAAAAGCTTCAGTGGGCGCCTCTCCATCATCTCAGCAAATGTGGCTGGAAATGTGGCCACTGCCCCCAGAGCCCCGTGGACACACCAGAGCGGCGGCGGGAGGCCTCCCCGCTTACCCGCCGGCCCCACGGCTTAGGGCCCCCCTCCGCCGCTCCTGCCAGCTCGGCGGCAGCGGGGCAGGGGCTCCAGCTCTAAGAGGCAAACCGAAATGCACACGGAAAAGAAGGGAAGAGGGTCAAATGGACCGTCCAGCGCTTCGCCGCCCACAGGAACCAACCTCAGATGCGTCCGGGGCAGGACGCAAGGTTCAGACATGAAACGCCACCCTAACGGTCATTACGTCTGGCGCCACGTAAAAATTAACTTGGCGTGCCAAGAAGCAGCAAAATATGACCCACAATCTACAAAAAAGCGGTCAACAGAGATGGGTCAAGAAGGACAAAAATTAGCTGAAAAGTGTCTGGAAGCAGGTATCGTAAATATGATCAAAGATTTCAAGGAAAACATAAATGAGGAAAGGCAAAAACTAAAACCACAAATCAAACATCTCCAGCTGGGTGGACGTAAACACAGGTGAAAACCTAAGGAAACAGGGCGCCTGGGTGGCTCAGTTGGTTGAGCGACTGCCTTCGGCTCAGGTCATGATCCTGGAGTCCCGGGATCAAGTCCCACATCGGGCTCCCTGCTCGGCAGGGAGTCTGCTTCTCCCTCTGACCCTCCTCCCTCTCATGCTCTCTGTCTCTCATTCTCTCTCTCGCAAATAAATAAAATCTTTAAAAAAAAAAAAAAAAAAGAAAACCTAAGGAAACAAACCAGCGAGATCAGTGACTACAGGACACAGAGACAGAAATTACCCAAACTGAAGCAAAGCTAGAGGAACATGAGCGGCAAGCGCCGAGGGGACCTGGCTGATGCCACACAGCCGACCCCAGGAGCCGGGCTCGGAGGACAAGAGAAGGGAAGGAGGAAAACGTTTAAGGAAATAGCGGACAAACTTTTTCCAAATTTGATTAGAATTAGAACCCCACGTAAAACAAACAAGGGAAATCAAACTAAAACATGACAGAACCAAGTTGCTGCAAACCAGCCAGGAAGACAAAATCCCACAGTCAGGGAAAAGACATTATACACCGAAAATGGAGATGAGGACGACGGCCCAGCCCCCGTCAGAAACCACACGACACAGGACAGCGCAGTGATGTCCTTTAAGGACGAACACAGAAACGCCGGCAAGCCCGAGTTCCGTTCACGACAAGACCTCTTTCAACCTGAAGACAAAGACTTTCTTCAGACAAACCAAAGCTGAGAACTTGTCACAGTGACTGCGTGCAGATGAACGCCACAGAAAGGCCTCAGGCTGAAGGAACACGGTACCAGACAGAAACCGCGTCTCCACGAGAGAACCGACAGAGAAAGTGGTCAGAACACATGCCGTCTTCTCTCACTTTGTCATCTTTTTAAAAGCTAACACTTCAGAGCAAACCTAGTAATAGTGTGTGTCCCATGTGGTGTGGGTAGAAAAACCTGACAGCAGCGCCAGGACGGCAGGGGACGGCAGAAGCCACATGTCTGCACTTGTGGGGCAGGGACGCGGGGCCGGGGTGGGGACACAGGGCAGGGATGTGGGGACACGGGGACCTGGATGTGGGCCGGGGATGTGGACACGGGGTGGGGACACGGGGTGGGGACGCAGGGAGGGGATGATTGGACGTGGGGTGGGGATGAGGGAACATGGGGTGGGGACGAGGGGACGGGGGGTGGGGGCTGGGACGGGACGCAGGGTGGCCTCCCTCCACAGGCCTGCAAGGCCCCCTCCGGGAAATGCCTGGCTCTTTCCACGTGGTCCTTCTCACGGCTTCCGGGGCCCTTTTATGTTCTCAAGCGCTGGCTTTTGTCATTCAGCTGTGTGGCAGGTGTCCTTCCCAGGTGTGGCTAAACATTTACTTCGTGTACAGTGTCTTTTCTTTTGATAATTTTCATATCATCATTCATCGTTTAACAAATTTCTCAATCTTCTTTGTAAGTGACACTTGTTGCACCTTTTTAAGAAATCTCTCCCTGCCCCAGAGCTGCAGACACATCGTCCTTCACTTAGTCTCAGCGTTGTTATGACTGCGTTTGACATCTACTCAGTGACAGGACTGAGATTCATGCTCGTGTGTGGGGCCAGGGGGGGTGGCGTCCAGTGTCACCTTCTCATGCAGACACGAGCGAAGCCGCTCGCGGCCGGCTGCACACGGCTGGGTGACGCAGGGCGGGGTCCTCCTGCAGCCCATCCCTACCCTGCACCCCTCGCCCTGACCTCACTGCGCCCCAAGGTGCCTGCAGCCCAGGCCAGGGGGACGCCCACCTCGTGCTTTTTAGTATTATTTCGGGCACTTGGGGCTATTTAGCTACATCCCCTTGCTCGCCACGTTAATCCTAGTATTAGTTTAAGTTTAAAAAAAAGAAAAACATTTTGATAAAAATAGCCTTAAAATTACCTTGTTTGGGGAAATTAGCACATTACCCCCAGTTTAACAACTGAAAACATGGATGGCTTGTGTCTACCCACGATGTCAGGGGCCCCGAGCAGGACTGAGCGAGGTGACAGCAGCTGAAGCCCTCCTCTGGCCACGTGGCGGGCGCCGGGGCTCCGAGCGCAGACCCAGAGGCCCACACGCAGCTCCCTGCGGGCACGGTGACCTTCAGTGACCAGCCTCGGCAGTCAGCAAGTGTCCCTCACACTGCTGGCAGGAGTGGTCACGGTGCCCCGAGTCCACGGCTGGGGCGTGGCCAAAGCCACATCCAGGGGACACGGAGGGCAGGCACAGCAGTGCCTGGGGGCAGAGAGGAGTCCTGGGCACTCGGGCCGTGGGCAGAAGGCAGGCGGGCGCCAGAGCCGCTCCTGCTACCCACAGCTAGATGGGGACCCCGCTTCCCAGGGCCAGGCCTCAAGCCTGCTCCCAGCCCGGCCCCCGTGGGTCCACCTCCCGGGCCCATGCAGATGCCTCGGTGCCCCGTCCCAGCAGCACTGGGCAGGCCTCTCCTCCACGGGGCGGCAGGGTGTGCGTGCCTGTGGCTACTTCCTCCCGATGACAAAGATTTCACTCCCCACAGACGACTGCACTCCGTCCCCATCCCGCGGTGACGGACACAGCTGTGAGCTGCTCGATGTCCACCTGTCCGTCCACCCACAGCAAGGGCAGGATGGCAGCCGTCAGACCGCACAGATGGGACACTCCGCCTGGACCCAGGGCTGAAGTCTCCAGGCCCAAGGCACCACTGTCACCTTGCATGTGCACACCCCCGGGCTCGCTGTCACCCTGTATCCCCCCCAGGGGCACCGCGTTCTGGGAAGGGCGTGGCGCACACCGCGGGGACTTACTTGACAAACTTGTCCACGTGGGACATGGAGGCCTCGTAGTTCTTCCCTCCAAACTCCTGGCAGTGCAGAGCCATGAAGTGCGGCTTGTGCGTGTGCACGACCTGGGGAGGGAAGCGCAGGACAGGCCGTCAGAGGCTCCGCAGATTGGCGGCTGCCCCCCCAAATGCACCATCGCAGAGGCCGGCCCCACGCCGGTGGTCTGATGTCACCAGCAACCCAGCCCCCAACACTGCTTCCTGCGGGGCCCCGGCGGCCAGCGAGCCCTCCGCGGCCTCAGGGACGTGGGTGGTGCTGTGCAGCCCCGAGGGAAAGCGGCTGCTTCTAGGATGCAGCCAGGCAGAGCCCACAGAGGAGCTGGAGGGCTGGGCATGGGGGACGAGGGCGTGGGCGCCAGGCCTGCACGCCCTGCACTGGGGATGAATGGCCCGCGGCGCAGCCGGGAAGCACAGCAGAGCGGTGGCAGCCGCTCAACGGCAGGCGGCGTTTTGCGTAGCCCACCGGTTCTCAGCTGGGCCATAAACACACAACCCAGAACTCGGATCTGTTAGGAAAGTGAAGAAATTCTGACAGGAGACACATTTAAGCGGAGTGGGAGAAGCATCCGTGCTTGAGGAAGCTGCTCCCGGCTTGCTCTCGGTTCCTCGAAAATGGGCTTACCGGAAGTTCACTAAGGCAGTTCCCGACCCCCATCACACACAAGCATGAGCACCTCCCGCTGCCGCCCCCCTCAGGGCTCAGGCTGGCAGAACGTGCGACCTAGAATGGGGCTGGGGCGGGGCACACGCCCCACGGTGAGCCCTGCCGGAAGGACAGGGAGCCAGGCCAACAACCCCTCGTGTGCGCCAAGCTCAGGAACGCCCAAGCGACTGGGATGCCAAGCTGCCCAGCGCCCCTCGGCAGGTGCGCTCAGATAGAGAGTTCACGGCACTCCCACAGGACAGTGCACCTCCCGGAGGAGGAACGGTGGAGATACCAGTTTTGGGAATCACACCCTGGTGGGCACTGGTGTGGGTGCCCCAACACTTGACAGGCTCTCGGCCCCGAGGCCGCCCTACACAGTGCACTTCTCCTCAGCAGCACAGCCCAACACTCTTCCCAGAGGACCAGCCTGTCCACCCGGGCACGAAGATTCTCCAGACAACTCTGCAGTGACGACAGAGACACGCTTGCCACACTGTCCGTGGATGCACGACTCCGTGTCTGTCTTGCTGTGCCAGGGTGGCAGAGGGCTGGGTCGGGTTCCAGAACTGCCCACGGATCTTCAGAACACAGACAAGGCCTCAGGGTCGGCCTGGACAAAGGAGCCGCCGTGCCGGCCCTCTGCCCCAACGACATCAGTCGTAGGCCTCGACCCTAGCGACCCAGCAATGTTCTGCCTGGACAGGAGCAGCCTCCGCTTGGCCCCCATCACTCAGAATCCAAAACAGAAGATGGCTGGAAGTGCCGGGGCTCTGGACATGCCCCTGACACATCCACGCCCTCAGTGGCCACCCGTGGGATGGACTCAAGCAGCAGGTGCTTCAGGGTGTGCAGAGTGAGCGTGGCGAGGGCGTCCATCTGGACACTGGCCCCCACCAGTCTGCACCTCCGTCTACAGCAGCCCCCACCCTCCCAGGCCGAGCCTCTGTTGCAAGGACATACCATGGGGTCGTGACCTCGGATGGTCTGGGTCTGAAGACCACGGGTTAGCAAAGCCCTTGGCAGAGACTAAAGACTGATGAAAGGACTCTGCTTTCCCTTCGTTCTCCTAAACTGGCAGGGCTCCTCTCCCACGCTCCACACCCCTCCAGAAGGCCTCGCTCGTCAGCCAGGACGGTGGCTTTGAAAGGTGCCCCGAGATGCAGGGCAGCCCCTTCCCCGGTGTGGGCTAGACGCAGCGCTGCCTGAGCAGGCACAGGTGAGAGCGTGGAGGGTTGCGGTGGCCACCCTCGCTGCTCCTCCCTGGGTCTCTCCCCCTCGGCCTGAGGACGCTCGCTCCGGAGGAACCTGGGTGAGTGGCAGGTCCTCGAGGACAGGCCCAGGGCAGAACAGCCACGCGAGCCAGGCCTGAGTCCCCGGCCCAGAAACCATCCGTCTGTCCGTCCCACAGCAGTTCGTGCTCTCCAGCCTGCCGGACCCTCCTAACCATCCTTCCACTCATGCTGGGCACTCCTCTCCCTCCCCCTGCTGCTCGGGGCAGGGCCTGGCCGCTTGACCTCACTCCCGAGGGACTCCCCTCTCTCCAGAGTGGCCAGGCCACCCCGTGAGGCCCAGACAGCAGCTTGCCCACGCCGTGCACCTCTTCCGGGCAACAGGGCCTCACCGTCGATGAGACGTGTCCAGAGGGCGCTGGTCCTGGCCCCTGCTTCCTCACTGTTGGGTTGGCAGCAGCCCCAAACTCACGAGGGTGCAGGACATTTAGGGGATCGGTGCTGTGAGGTCGGTGACACAAGGCCTTCCAGCGTTTGTCACAGCACCTCCAAGCCTATCCCGACGCACCTCAGCCTGCAGCCATGCGGAGAGCCGCGCCTTCCGTTTCTCCACCTCCTGCCCCTCCCCTTCATTCAGGGTCTCAGACCCAGACCCAGACACCTGGTGATCTGTTCTGGGACCGCACACCTGGCCAACGCCGTCTCATGGCGCTACTTGGACAGGACGTGCTGCGGTCTGCTGTGCTCCTCCTGGCCTCCAGTCTCTGAACCCGCCCCACGCACAACCCCGCACCCTGACTGATCCGTACTTCTCGGCAGGAAAGACTTATGTTCAACGTATCTTGGATGGAAAACAATGATTTTCCAAATTAAATTTATCCTACTTGAAACTGAATTTTAACTGATCATAAGTTTAAATAAACAGCCAAAAAGTGACTCCCATGATTTTATCTCTGGGACCTCCGCTGGTGGCGACATGCTCTGAGCAGTGACCCCAGGACACTCTCTGATGACGAGCACGGCTCAGCCCTGACGCCGTGTCTCCCCACACCGGCACCGCTCCAGGCACAGGCCGTGGAACGATCACCCTGAACTTCATCGGTGGGCACATTCGGCGTGGTGTGGCCCCTCCACGTGGAGAAATACGTATCCGAGCTGTAAACGCACTCTCGTTCAGCCATCCACAAGGGCCCCATTCATTTACACCAGGGCAGCCTGGACTCCCTCAAAGCCGCCATGGGTTTCAGACCCACACACTGAGAGGCCACCCGCGGGAGGCGCCGGGCTGGCAGGGGCGGGGGCATGCCCGGGGAGCGCTGGCGGAGGGCGGCACCGGGACGCACGGAGCCCCGGACCCCCACAGCCTCCTCTCAGGGCTCACAGAGGCTGCGGGGGCTCCTGCACACAGCAGCGGGGCCCCGCGGGGACCGGGCGCACCTGGGAGCAGAATAGAGGCTGCACCACGAGGGCGTCCCGCTAAGTGGGAGGACACAGACAACCACTGTGTGGTTTCAAACGTGTGTGCAATCTGAAAACGTCGAACTCCTGAAGCCCAGAGCGGATGGAGGCCGCCAGGAGCTGGGGCGGGAACACCCTGCTTAGGGGCCAAAGGCCGCATGGTCCGGGGACCTGGCGGCCAGCACCCAACAGCATGGCCACGTGCCTGGGGACACCTGGGCCAGGCCGAGGCAGGCCTGACATGTGGTCAGGAAAGGACGGGCCTTGTGGAGCAGAAAGGGGACAGAAAGGAGGGGAGGCGGCCCTGGGCAGGTGCTGACCAAGGAGAAAGGGAAGGAAGGGGAAACAGGATGGTGGACGGAAGAGAGCCAGGAGAGTACCGCGCTCACTGCAGACAGACTTGCGGGCCGCTAGCAGCCCCGATGGGCCTGCACTTTGCTGGGCGGACAGAAGGGGGTGCTGTCGGGCTGGGAACCCGCACAAGCCTCCTCCCGTGGGCCAGGCGGGAAAGGAGTCTATGGAGACAGGAGGTCCAATCCGCCCCAACCCAGGACCACCAAGCACAACGGACCAGCCACGCTGCAACAGAATTAAATACGCTCAAACCGCCATCTGAGAACAGGAATCAGAAGCACAAAACTCAACCAGAAATGGACCAAAAACAAAAAGAGAAAGAAACAACATTAATCTCAGGAAAGAAATGGAAGAAGACAAAATCCTCATAGAAAAGAACAGATGACAAAGCACCCAAGGGAGGGCTGACTGACAGGAGAAGCTGCGATGAAGGGGAGAGGAGAGAGGGGATGGGTGGGGCGGGGGGAGAGGGCAGGGCGGGGGAGGGCAGAGGAGCCGGGCAGGACAGCCACCAGTCCCTGCGGGAGGAAACATCAGATCAGAACTAATCTTTAAAATCATAGTCCAAGGAAACTTCCCCAGAAAGACACCTGAACTTGTGCCTGGAAGGGCTTCCTGAGCCCCTGAGAAGGTTCACCCACACGACCCCCCCAGTACGCAGGCCGGCAGGGGGATCGGACCCCACAGGTGCAGCACACGTCTCCGGGGACAAAGATCGCGGGGAGAGCCAAGCGGGTCACACGCGCACTGGCCAGAACCAACACGCGAACCCGGCGACGACGGGACGAGCTCTCTGGAAGCCCCGGGGAGACCAGGCGTGCGCCCGGGACGTGCACACCCAGCAGGCATGCTTCCAACGCCAGAGGCACCGAGATCCAGTTGTCAGCAGACGGAGATCCAGGGATTCCACCAGGAGCACGTGCACAGACGTCTTCTGTGGACAGCCACGTCGATGCTCTCGGCTCTGCGGGCCACACCGTCTACACGGCAAGAGCGCCCACGTGCCGGTGTAGACAAGAGCACACACATGGACACGCACGAGACACAGAGCACACAGGCCCAAGTACACGCCCACACACGCGTGTACGTACGCCGCACACAAGCACGCGGAGACGGTGACACCGTCAGGCACCCTGGTGGAGCAGACGTGAGCCGAGGCCAGGCGGCTGCCGAGCACACGCGCCCCTGCGTGCCATCCGAGAGCAGCCGCGGCTGGGCCCCCGCGACTCCTCAGACAGAAACCACGTGGAGTGCGCTGAGGGAAGGAAATCTAGAAGACGCAGACCGATGGACAGCGAGGGGCAGAGAGCAAAGCAGGGGGCGCCCCACACAGGGGCCCCCCAGCAGCAGTTACAAGCTGCCGGGAGCTGCGTGGACACGCGAGCCCCCAGGGCGGTCAGAACCTGCCACACCGCCGGCCTCGAGCATGCAAAGTCCACCGTATGCCAAGCACGCCTCTGTAAAGGTCAGAAAACATCTCAATTTCCACCAAGATACTGACCCACTGCAGTATACCAACAGTGCGTGAATTAGGGGACAGTGGGAACATCGGAACGCAGACCCGATACTTAGACTCCTGTCAACCTTCGTAGGTGTCCCAGGGACACGGATGACGCTTTCAGTTCTTCCAGAGACACACGCAGACAGGCTGATGCGTGACCTCATGCTGCCTGGAGTTCGCTTCAGTGACTGGGGGCGGGGGGGGCCGCAGGGCACGACCAGAACAGGACTGGCCGTGAGCTGGAAACTGAACGAGGCTGCTGGGCACCGAGGGACATCATCCTGTTCCCTCTACTTCATGCACGTTTTAAATTCACATAATAGAGTTTGTTCAACACAGTCGTTGTTTAACTCGGTGGGAGAAAGGCCAGAAACCGCCCACCGCCCATGGCTCCGGAGCTGAGCAGGGAGCCTGTCGGGATGACGGGAAATGCGATCGTCCGTCTTTGATCTTCCCCGGTTCCTTAACGGCAGGGCAAGGGGGAACCAGGGCCCCGCATCTCTGGTCGACGCCCACTCTGAAATTCGGCTTGAAGACCACTTCTGTTTGCCAGCTCTTAGGGGAGGGCAGGTGCCCATGCTCAGAGCCTGGGCATCTGTTACCCTATCATGCAAAGAGCTAAGGACTTCATTGTAAAACAGATTTAATTACGGCATGTGGTGAGAAATTCAAAATAGCTCATTAGAAACCATAATTTTAGTGACATACTGCGGAAATTTTCACTAACAGAAGAAAAATATTTCCTCTGCAAGTGAGTGAAGCTGTGGGGACTTCAGGAGGCAAGCGTAAGCCTTCGCAGACAGAGCCGTAAACGGCCCCGGCAGGCGAGTCAGGCGGCCCCAGCAGGTGGAAGACAGGGGACAGGCTGTGCTCACCGCTGCTGGACGATGCCGGAACATGCCCTCCACTGTGCACTCTTACCAGACCACACCCCAGGGCCCGGGGCCACTTCCACTGCCATGTCCTCATGTGACAAAACACATTCCAGGAACCGCTGCCCTGGGGGACACGCATGTCCTTGGGGTCGGGCCAGCAACTGCCAGGGGCCTGACAGCTGGCTCTCTGGGAACAAACCCCGACTGGTGGAATGTACCTGTTTCCACGGCATAAACGCCCCGGTGGCCCAAGCTCCTGACACGATGGCACTGAACGTGGAGTTTGGGAGATGCTCTCTCCTCCTACAGACACCAATAACCCAGATGCCGGCAGTGAAATGTAGTAAAGTAACTAGGATGTGGCGACTGGGGGGCAGCTGTCATCTGTGGTTTTGTGTCACTGACTCAGTTACGGGATTTTTAGTAATGCTGCAAAGAACAGCCGGGGCCTGAGAGCAGCAGGTTCGCCGCGGGCAGGGTAGGGTGGCCGCGTGGGCTCTCCGGGAAGCACACCTGCTCGTGAGGAGTCCTGCTCCGTCCTTCCTGGCGGAGACCCCGTGCCTGGTGCTCCGGGCTGCCTGAGCGTGCCCCTCCTGGACAGCCTGCCTTGGACAGTGGCTGTGGGCGGTCAGTGAAGACGCCGGGGTCTGGCACTCAGCACAAGCCGGACAGAGGAAGCCCCCGACTGGTGGCGTGGGTTCGACACCACCGTGCTCGCCTCGGGCGCAGAGCTCGGTGTGGTGTATGCACCAGGCCCCTTGGAAGGAGCTCTGGACCGCGGATGATCCCGGGCAGGGATTCCTTCAGGGCCGATGCCAGGGACACCTTGAGGACGGACAGGAAAAGCCCCCCCACAGTGGGGGACAGCAAGCTCATGTCACTTCTGGTTGGAAACACATCTCGGTAAACGACACAGGGGCGGTGGTCCCAGGCCCCAGGCAGGTCGGTGTGAGCAGACGCAGGCCTCCGCCCAGCAGGGCCTCCACCCAGCTGGGTCCGTCCCACCTCATGGGGACACTGGCGTAGCTTCCCCTGGGACAGCAAGCAAGTCACTGCCCAAAGTGCACACATACTTGCTTCACCAAAATTCTACCAAAAAAAAAAAGGAACTTTTGATAAAAATACATGCGTTCTTTCATTAGAAGGATCAAGAAAAGTATTTGGAAAAGAGTGAATTAGAAACGTGGGTAAGAAAGCACCTGAGGAATCGCTCCTGCGCACACGCACCCACATCGTCCATGCACACAGCAGCTTGCAGCCCCCCGGACGCTGTGCAGGTGGCCCAGGAAAGCCGCGAGGCAGCCTCGCCCAACCCACCGGCCCCTCCGCGGGCCCAGAGTCGGCGTTAAAAATAGCAACAGCCAGCCCTTGTTAGGCTTTCTGCAGAGAGGAGCATCTGAGTGACCTAAAAAGGAATCACATCCTGCACACAGGCCAGTGGAAGCCTGATGGCCGAGATAAGGAGCAGAAAGGAGACAAAAGAATTTCTTGAGAGAAAAGTTATTGCTATTTACCAAGTCTACTTGGAAAACACGCTCATCCGGAAGACCCTCTGCCCACCTCCGGCCTGGGGCAGCAGGGGCTTGACGTCTGCAGGCGCGGCCACCCTCTCTGGGCTCGGGGGCTGCTCTGGGTGGGCGGGCATGCAGGCCAGGGGCCTGCCCCCAGGAGGAAGCCCAGACTCAGCTGCCCACGGCCCTGATGGGGCGCCCTCCCGCAGTGCACATGGCCGCCGACCGAGCACCTCTCCCCACGGCCAGCACACACAAGGCCACAAGCCTCGTGGCCTCGCCAGCCGACCGGCGAGGGGTCTTCCGGAGCCTGTGTGAGGCTGGACCCGGGCTCTGCGTCCAGGATGGGTTCGGCCCGGCTGCCGCCCCAGCATGTGGGGCTGGAGTTTACTCCGTGCGGGGCAGTGGCCCGGTCGTGCCCACGGCTGACCGCAAACACCGAGCCGCCGCCCCCGGAGTCTGGACAAGCCACCGTGCTGCACGCGTGTGGGTGGGTCTGCTAGGCTGGGCGAGAGACTGCTCCCGTTACAGAACCAGGAATGTGGAGCCCACGCTCCACATTCAATTCAATTTCAAACAAAACTTGCTGCTTTAGGACATCAAAGCTCTACTGGAACTTAAAAAGCACGTTCACCCAACTGAGATGGGGAGCAGGATCAAACCGGGTCCTTGGCAGGTACGGCGAAGACTCCCACCTGCTTCCCCCGCGCTCACTTGGCTTTACACTGACCACAGGGGCCAGCAGTGGCCACAGCCCACGGTCACCACACGAGACACCTTGGCACCCCTCCTGGAAACCCCCTTCCCAACACCCACCCGCCCCTTCCACGAGGCCGCTTCGTTGAGCCGTATCGGCTCGCAGGAGACCGTGATCCCAGGACCTACAAGACTCCCAGGGCCCACACCTGGCTCTGGCCTTCCCGGTCAGCTGCCCTCCTGCCCCTCCTGGCCCCCTAATGATCATCTCTCCTGCTCCCCCCAACCTCCCCAGTACCCCCTGAGTAAATGGCCTGCGCTGAACTGGAGTCAGTACTCTCCAGAGCCCAGCAGGCCCCAGCAGGCCCTGTGCCTCCTCTCTGTCCTGGGCCCTAAAGACCCACTTCCAGCCCCAAAGCTCCCATGGGGGTTACCACCCATGCTGCTAGGAACCCCAGATCCTGGATCCAGGCAACTGAGGACTCCCCTCTCCTACTGGGTCCGCAGGCCCCACCCCAGCCCACTGGTCCAACCAACTTCCTCCTTCCTCATGCAGCCCAATCTGTCCCCGCCCCTGCGGCAGGCCGCTGGCCCTCAACCGGGACGGCCCCGTTCCCTCCTGAGCCTCCCTGCCTCCTCCCTCCTCTTCCCCCTGCCTGCTGCCAGGAAGCCACACCCAAGCCCCTTCCAACGGCTGCCCTGCGCCGTGGACCCCTGCCCATCCGTCCCTAGCACCCTGCTTCCTGCCCCTGCGGGCTGCCTTGCCCCTCACTCACCCCAGGCCTCCCGACTTGGTGGCCAGGCCAGCCTTTGGCACTGCAGAGGCTGGGGCTCCCGTCCTGTGGCTGTGCAGCCTTGGGCAACCTCTGACCCTGCACACCTCAGTTTTCTCATCCGTCGAGGGGGGCCACAGCAAAGGCCACGCTGTACTCCGGGGAATAAGGGCCCAGCCCGGCAAGGACCTATGGCTCAGCAGCGAGGACCGACTCTGGACAAGCCCTCTGAGACCGGAGGAAACGGAGACGCGTAAGTAACGCGAACTTACAGATCACCCGGGATCTCACAGCTGACCGTTGTCTACACGTGTGAGCTGAACACAGCCGCAAGGGCCTGCAAGGGCATACCACGAGCTACGTGCCAGGTTCCGTGGGCCTGAGGCTGAGAGGTGGGGTCTGGGAGTGCAGGACAGGCCTCCATGGCTGTGAGTGAGGGTCTGCGTGCCCTTGCCCACCCAGGGGGGAGGGGGCACCAGGGTCAGGGGTCAGAGCAGCTTCGAGATCCCCGCAGCCTCGTCTGTGGGCGCCGGCGGCCAGGTGGGTCCTCCGTGGCTGTCAGCGGCAGACAGGAACGCGGAAGTGCCGCTCGGCAGGACAGTGACGAGGGCAGCTCACCGCGTCTCTCCCCTCCCATCTGCCACGGTGGCGCCCCAAATGCGCGAGGGCAAATCGCAACGTGCTGGGGGTGTAAAACACGTCAGGGGCGGCACGAGAGGACAGGTGGGTGGGGCCCCTGACCGCACCGGCCGCGTGCTGTGTATTAATGCAGGGACACGTCGGGGTCCCCGAAACGTTACTAAAGGTAATTCCCTCCTGTTCCCAGAGATCTGGGACCACGTGCTCTCAGGACACTCCTGGGCAGCGCGGGGCTCGGTCCCACAAGATGGACTCTGGCCACCCTCCCGGTGGCACTCTACAAACTCTTCCTCGTTTGTAAGACCTCTTCACAAAATTTTTAAAAACCGCAGTTTTGCAGTCTGATCCAGCAGTCCTTTCCTCAGTGACCTTCGACTATCGGAACTTGGAAGAGCCGTCCCGCGCAGCCGGCTGGGGCGCTCTGTCCCCCGCTCCCCAGCGCACGCAGGACAGGCGTCGTGGGGGGGGGGCAGGGCCACCGCTCAGCGCACCGCGGTCCAGCAGGCACTTTAATCCACGCTCACAGCGGGCCAGGCAGAGGCACCGCACGTTACCGGCAACGCCTCCGTCGTCCCTTGAGAGACCTCGGGGTCCGCCCTTGCCCGGAGCCACACAGCAGGAGGGGGTGGCCCATCAGGCTCCGGGCTGTGCTGTCTCTCACTGGGGAGGGAAGGCAGGCTCGGAGCTCCAGGCGGTGCCCACAGACCTGCAGACAGGAGCGCATGTCCGGAGGTGAGGTACGTCGTCAGCTCTGCTCGCAGAGCTTCTGAGATTAACTTGCAGAAAAGCACCGTCCACACTCCCCGAGAGCGAGAGCGCACTGGGGCTGCTAATCTAATCCACAGAGCGCTGTGACCCGGGGACAACAATGTCTCAATCAGCACAGACAACAAAGCCCCCAGGTCACACGCTGGGCCCTCATCCCGACCCGCCTGTCCCCGTCCCCTGCCGCTGCAGATCCGAGGTCCACCCGGGCAGCGTGCCCCACCCCCATCTCCTCCAGACCGGCTGCCACACGGCAGCCAACGGCCTCACCCAGCTGACCTCTCCCCAGGGTCTGGCCAGTTCCGAATTATGATGAATTCTAATTCATCAATTTTTTTCTCTTATGAATTGTGCTTTTGGTGCGTCTAAGAAATCTTTGCCTAATTCAAGGTCACAAGGATTTTCTCCTAAGATTTCTTCCAGGACTTTTATAATTTTAAGTTTAATTCAGGTCCACAGTTTGCTTTAATCTTTGTGTATGGTGCAAAGTATAGAAGATTTGCATCTGCATGGGGAACTACAGACGTCCAATTTCCCAGCACCATCTGCTGAACACGTGTCCTTTTCTCTCAGGAACTGTGGTCAGCCCGGGTCGATCACCGGGCCGTATTCCTGGGTTTATTTCTGTATCTCTGTTCCACTGATCTGGAGCTCTGTCCTTCTGTCCTGCTGTAACTTTACAATAAATCTTGAAATGAGAAAGTGTGAGTCCCTAAACTTTTGGCTATTCTAGTTCCTTTGTCTTCCCATATGAAATTTTAGACGTATTGTGCAGGCTTCTACCAAAACACCACGCAGAGATTTCAAGGGGAACTTCACTCAACGGGGGCTCAGTCGGTGTGGGCAGCCACCGTGCCAGCATCACGGGGTGTCCACGTCACGAACAGGGCACGCCGCCCCATCTCCTCTGCTCTCTGGTCTCCTTCGTATGCGGGTCACAGGTCCCAGCGCTTACCGCCCACGTGCACGGCATCCACGCCACGCCCCTCACTCCAGCACGAGCACCGCGTCACATCGGACATGTCCGGTGTTACAGCTGACAGGAAGAAGATGTTTCTGCACAGCCCTGTACGCTGCCAACTAAATAAATGTGCTCACGTTCGCAGTCTCTGTGGATGCTTCACGACCCCCCAGCAGCGTCGTATCTTCAGCCACACGGGGAGTTTTATTCCTTCCTTTCAAATCTTCATGGCTTCCATTTCCTTTTCTCACCTTACTGCACCTGCCAGGACGCTCGGGACCGCACTGAGCGGGAGGGGGACGCCAGGCGCCCCTGCCCTGCCCCGGTGGGTCTGCGGTCAGCTGTGGGCTCTGAAGATGCTCTTTACAGGCTGGGGGAGGTCCCCTCGTTCTTCGTTTCCTGGGAGTCTTCATCAGAATCAGTTCTAGAATTGTGTCAGACGCTTTGCATATAAAGAGATGACCGTACGTACGGCTTTTCTGCGTGAATCTGCTGGCACGTGGATCTGACTGATTTCTGACTTCGTGGTGATGGTGCACTAACATTTTGGTATGTTGTGTTTGTGCGTGTGCGTGTCTCTGGGCGCGTACGTGTGTGTGTGCGTGCGTGTTTGTGCGTGTGCGTCCACGCGTCTGTACGTGTCTGTGTGCTCGCACGTGCATGCGTGTTTGTGCATGTGCGTGCGTGTACGCGTGTGTTTGTGTGTGTACATGCGTGTGCGTGTGTGTGCATGTACGTGTGTGTGCACTGCTTCACACAGTTGGCGTCGACGTTCTCTAGTCTGCATCTGTTTCACGGGAGACACTGTGCGTGTACTTTCAGCAGGAAAAGCCTCCACCTGCCATGGTGTCGCGAGGAAGCATCACCTGGGCTTCAGTCTTCCTGGAAGTTTCTGAACAATTGTGATTGCTTCTTGCTTAAATGTTTGACAGAACTTGCCAGTGAAACCACACGGTCCTGGAAGATTTTGTCGGAAAATGTTGGGCAAATTTTAATTTAACAGAGAGAGGGCTACTGAGTTCACTTATTTCTTCTGACTGTAAGCTTTGATGCTGTATTTTTCTAAAAATATGTTCCTTTCATATAAATTTTCAAATTTATTAGCACAGAATTGCCCATAATATCCCCTTCTTATCTCCTTAATGCCTGCAACGTTTTTAGTGATGATGCCCCATGCCAGATTTCTGAAATTGGTGATTTTGTCTTCTACGTTCAGAAATTAGATGTAGAAAAGCAAATTAAATCCAAAATAATCAAAAGAAAGGGAAAACATAAAAAGCAGAAATCAATGAATGAAAAAAAGGAAAAACAAGAGATATAATAAAACCCAGAGCAGGTTCTCCAAGATCGATAAAATTGATAAGCCTCTAGCCACACTCCTGATTGGTTTTCTCCTCTGTAGGGTCCTATTTTCCTGCGTCCTTGCCCGCCTGGTAATCTTTGATCGGTGTAAACAGTGACCGTACCCTCCACCTTGCTGGGTGCCCACCCGGAAACTCTCTCCAGTGGCAGGTGGGGCGGCCGCAAGGCAGCTCTGACCCTCTCCGTGGTCACCGCCTGGCCCAGCCTGGGGTCTGATGTTTGAAAACCATAGCTTCACAGATGTTCCCTGGTTTTGATTTGTTTAAGGTGAGAGGGTAGGTCTGGTGCCCGTTCCTGCAGTTTACCTGGAAGAAGGCACTGCTCATCACATCACTTTTTCCACCATTGTCAGGAAAACTTGAAATGGCAAACAGCATGTCCAGTTGAGATCCCTGATTTGGTTCTCTCAACCTTACTTATCACTGAGCTGTTTCACAATTCTGTGAATTCTAGAAACTGACAGCAATGCAAATAATTCCTGAACGCAGGAACCCAGTGTCTGGTGGGAAGAACTGATTACTGGCCCATTGTTCGTTTCTTAGGCAGTCACTCGGCTGCTGGGAGAATCTGGCTTTGCTCTGTGGAGTCTTGTTTGAAGCAGGTCTAACATCTCACTTTTCTTTCCTCTCTCACTAATAAGAAATACTTATTACTTAATACTTAATACTTATTACTTAATACTTAATACTTATTATTTTAAAAATCTTCAGTACTTGCTCAATTTATATTTGTATGACGGACATTATAACTGTTTTAAAATTTATCTACAGCATCACAGTAAACTCGAAACAACCTCGGAACCCATCAGCAGAACAGTGGCCTTTCCAGCTAATGAGATACTCAGAAGCCAACAAAAGAGTGTGCATTCGTCTACACAAATTTCCCAGCTTACCAAAAAAAGAGTAAGCTGTAAAAATACATGTATCTGCAACCTGCTAAGGATGGTCCCCCTTCCCGCGGGCACATTGCCAGGGAGACACGCACTAGGGCGTGAGCGTCAAACCAGAAGCAGAACGGGGTGGGGTACTGATCTCTACTTTCTGCTTTGTGCAACTTCCTTCCCTGCACCAGTATCGGGGAAGGAAGTGCTGAACACACACCGAGCGCCACACACTCCTAGGCGCTCAGGAGAAGAGCGAGCAGGACAGCTCCCTGCCCCAGGAGCGTGCGGGCAAGTACGCCATCACCACAGAGGGAGAAGAGGTAGACCACACTTCCCAGCAGCCTCGCCCGCAGCTCGGAGAGTTCAGAGTAGACCCGGGCAGCAGGACGGCTGCTCCTGCCCATCCTCAGGTGTGGGCACGGCCACCTCAAGAGCCTTCCTGAGAACCCCAACCCTGGGCAGGCCACTTCCTTCCCAGCACCGCCCTAGGCTGCCCGTGGGGCTCTCCAGCTGTCTCTCCCGTGTGATGGGCGCTCCCAAGGGCAGGGGGTGTCTGGCCCCCTCGCACCTGGCATGCTGGCTGGCCCCCTCGCACGGTGGCCTCTCCCTCTCCTTGAAGGGGCCGTGATGCCATCATGGGCACATCTCATGACCTCATCCAACCCTATTCACCCCCTGAAAGGCCCCCCTCACACACTATCTTCAGCACAGGAACTTGGGGGGGACACAAAGATCGAGGCCAAGGCAGACGTGCAGCCCGCATTTCTAGGGGGAGAGACAAATACCTAAGTACCCGACAGACACAGGCTGCAACTTCAGATGGTAACGATGAATCCACGGAGCACAATGGGAGTGTGGGGGAGGCCAAGAGAGTGACCTGGAGGCCAAAAGTGTCAGAGGCTCGTCAGAACTAAGGATGGAAACACCTGCAGTATTCTCTCCTGCTCCCTGCATCTTTACGGTGAGCAAAGGTTACAGAAAAAGCAAAGATTAATCCACGGGTTCTAAAACATGAATGCTGTATTCAGTTCTGTGTTTAAAGAGGCAGTGACCCAGTGCCCCTGGGCCTCAAGGTCCCTCCTCCCTGAGCACTGGCCCTTGCTGTGGGCGAGACCCACTCCCTCTCTGCTCACAGCAGCTCCTGAGCTGCGGTCGGCTGGCTGATCACCTCACTGAGCCAGTCAGCCTGAAATGTGTCAGGGGACCTCCATTAAATTCTTACTGATAAGAATCATCACTGAAAATTCTCTGTCACTGAAATTTCTTCTTTCTGAAGAGACTTGTGCTTATAAACCAGGAAAAGCTGCACCTCCATCCAGTGCATCATCATGCACAATCCCTTCTCTCCGCAAAGGCTCCAGACTCTGGGAAGGACTCTGGGAAGGACTCCGGGAAGGACACCAGGGGCTCTGGAAACAGAGCCTGAGGAAAACAGCAGGCCGCCTGCCCCTCTGGGTTCCAGGTTCCGGAAACAGCCCGACATGGCTCGTGTGCAGCGAGGAGGCTGAGAAAGGGGGAAACACCTGTGGTCTGCGGTTTTCCAGGGGTCAGAGTTCACAGAAAGCAGAGCTGCCCAGCTCTGAACTCACGCGCAGGCCACTGGTAGCCTGGCTGCTGCCGCACGCCCCAGGACCACGTCATCAGTAGAAGGGCAAAGCTTGTAAGTGTGCACTGAAATTCAGTCTGGGGCTGTCAGGCAGGGTCTCTCACTGAGGACGGCACCCCGCACCCCCCCAGCGCAGGGCCACTTACTTGCCCCTCCAAGCTCCAAGACGTGCACCTAACAGATCTCAAACTCTGTGTCCACCTCTGAAAAGCACACAAACGGGAGCTGTAGCTTCACATGGCAGCTGCTCCAGCCCAAAGGACACAGGCCCAGGGAGCCCAGAGAGCAGGACGGGGGCACTGCAGGCAGAGGGGCCCCGGAGCCCATCCAGCCCCCCAGAGCCCTGCCTTCACCCACTCGGCTGGCTTCCTGCCCGGAGCTGACCCTGGCCAACAGCCTACCAGGACTGCAGCTGGGCCGGGGGGTCCTGGGCAGGACAGAACACTAGAGGAGGAAGGGCTGAGGGCCTCCCGACAGGCTTCCACCTGCCCATCCCGGAAGAGGTTCCTTCCAGAGCTTCCCTCATGTCCTGGGGACCTGCCTTCGGACCCTGCCGAGAACCAAGCAGACGACTGGCAGACAATACGTGTGGGACAGGGAGGGAGGGGCCTCACCTCCAAACACACCAGGAGGACACACCTCGCTGGACACAAGGGATGAGAAGGTCTGCCCGAGGCTCCTCCCTCCGGGGGCCTGCTGTCTCCTCCAGAGTCGGAGCAGGATCAGCCACCTGCCACTGCACTCTGAGCCTCCAGTGGATGGGTCACATGGCCACCCTCGACACCCGGCGTGGACAGCGGGAGCCTGGAGCAGCCCACTGGCCCGTTTTCATAGGCCTGTGCTCAGGCCACCCTAGCCCAGGGCCCGGACATTGCCCAGAGCAGGCAGGACACAGCCCATGCCCAAGTGGGCCCGCTGCTGTGAGCCCCTCCACCCCTCGGACCTCAGCCTGCCGGACGCAGAGGCCAGGAGGAAGGGAGGCCCAGGGCCAGCCCCAATATTTCCTGCTGTGTCCTATTCCCAAAACACCCCCACTGGCTCAGCAGAGCTGCAGGAGGGCGGGGGACAGTCCCCGCTCCTCCCCCACCGCCCCACCTGCGCCATCCTCCTCCCAGCTGCCCTCCGGGTTGTGGGCCCCTCACCTCCTGGCAGGTCCAGTCACCCACTGCCCCCGCCACGCTGGATGCCAGGCCACTGGGCTCCTCTCACCCACAAGGTCTCCCCACGCATCCCCTGCCTCAGCGCGGCCTCTCCCACGCCCTACCTAGGGGTCCCCGACACACGAGTCATGTGCTCAGCCCTACTGCGTCGGTCATCCTCGCTGTCCTGCAAACACCTGAGCTGCCCTTGGCTGAGCTCATGCTCCGGAGCACAGCTGTCTGTCCACGGCTCCGAATCCAGTCCCCAGCATCCGGCACAGAATCACCCACAGACCAGGGGCTCCACCAATACCTGCTCAACACCCAGTGCTGGAACTGGCCCCTCATCCTGCCAACACGTCCCCCTCGAGCCTGTGACCCAGGTCCACCTCGCCCCAGCCGAGTCTCCATGCTTCCCACCCAGACCCCACAGTGGCCCCTCCGTGTGGCTTGGCCGTCTTTATGCTGCAACCCCAGGACCCTCCTGAAAGGCACCCTCCTGTCCCCAGAAGCTTTCAATGGGCTCCCCCTCCAGGAACGCAGAGACCCCTGCCCCGGGCCTCAGAGTCCTGGCCAGAGGAGGGCGACCCGAACAGGAGCTTCTGAGGAGGAACGTGACGCCCACCACAGCCAGCCCCACGACAGCGCAAGCCCACACGATTCGGACAAAACACGGTTTCCACAAAAATGAAGTACTCACGGCATAAATACTTCATCTGAGAGAACATGCTGTCACCAGCACTTCTTACCTGATAAAATTCCCGAAGCCAGTTCTTCTGTAGGTTTTCTGGCTATAAATTAAGAAGAAAAAAAGACAGTCAGACCACTGGCCAGCCCCAAAGAGCCACAAGCAGAAGCTAACGGTCTTCATCAAGACCTGCTGCAGGCCTCACGCTGGGCCCAGCGGGGCACAGCCCACGGGGGGACCTCCCCCCCAGGAGGGAACCCAGCTCCGCGGGGCAGGCGGTCCCAGAGACAAGCCACTCCAGGCAACAGGCAGCACCCAGTGTCCACACCCAGCCCCTCGCCCTGCTCTGTCCCCACAGGGGCCGCGGGGAGGGACCGCCCACTGCCAGGCCGGGGTCAGCCACAGGACGGCACGACTGGTGCTGGCTGAGGGGAGCCTCTGTCCCCGAGGGACAGGGTTCCATGCGGCCCTCGGGCTGGCTTCCAGGACGAGGCGGGGAGCAGCAGGCCCAGGGGGTGGGCTTCAAGCCCCCGGTGCTCTGGGGAAAGAGCTGCGCAGAAGGCACCGTCTCCTGTTTGCAGGCGTCCCTGCTGGGTGCCGCGGACAACCAGCCACCGGCCGAGAGGGCGGGTGCCCACCCCACCCCAACCACAGACAAGGCACTGAGAGGAAGTGCGGGCGACACTAGGCAGGAAGGCACTCGATGCTCCGTCTGCAGGACGGCGGCGCTCGGGAGACCTGGCGCGGGACGACGCAGACACACCACCGCAGAACCGCACACTCGCGACCGCGACGATGACGCGCTCTCACACCTCGAAACACAGAACCAGCCCAGCCCAGAGGTCTCTGCCCTGAGCCCAGAGGCACCCCACGACCCAGAGTCGCAGCACCCATGGCCGGCTGCCTCTGCCAGCGTCCTGAAACACAAAGTCACGAAGGGAAGGGGCCCGGCTGTGGAAGGACAGCCTGCTGGCCTCCGGAGGGGGTCACCGAGGATCGCCCGACACAGGCGGGGCCCAGGGTCAGGCAGGTGTGGGGCCTGCTCGCCACCAGGACCAAGCTCAGGGGGCCGGCCCAGTGCCAGCACCCCCCCACTCCCCCAGCAAGCCCCTCAGACCCCACCATCTTCCCTGCAGAGGAGCGAGGAGGAAGCTGCCCCCAAAGGATAAAAACCGGGCAGGCTTGGGCAGAATGAGCAACGAGCACACGGAAAGGCGTAGTGCATCGTCCGCCGGCGGGGACAGACGCCACGGCACACCCACCGGGACCGCTGAAATCCAAAGGGATGATGGTGGTGTGGGGCGGATGTGGAGGAACGGGAGCCCACCAACGCTGCAGAGACGTCCGGCGGTTCCCGAAAGTGCAGAGCAGTGTGCACGTGATCGCATCAACACGCGCACAGAATCAGGCACCAGCACTCTCGGGAGGCGCTGGTCGTGGTCGCCAAGAGGTGGAAATGGCACAAATACCCACCCGTGGATGAATGGACGAACAAAGCGTCGTCCATCCACACGAAGGATGATTACTGGACCCTAAGAGGAAACAAAGCCCTGACACCTGCTACAATATGGGAGAGCCTCAAAAACACCACGCTCCGTGAAAGCAGCCAAACACAAAAGGGAAATGACACGTGAGTCCACGTTCAGGACGGTCCACGCATACCGAAAGCAGAGTGCTCAGGGGCACCAGCTTTCCTTGGGGGCGACAGGCTACAGTGGTGGCCGCACGCTCCCCCATGGGGAGCGCCGTGCCTCAGCCAGGAGAGGAGCAGTGCTGGCCCACGGCGGCCAAAGGAAGAGGACCTCCTGTGCCAGGGCCCAGAAGATGCACCCAGGAAGCAGCAGCCCCTGCCCGAGCCCAGCCCAGTCCTGGCGAGCACAAAAGAGCCGAGGGCAGAGCTGTCCCCTCTGGGGAGGATGCAGAGGGCACAGCAGGGTGACAGCCACCTTTCACAGCCTTGAGACAAAGGAGAAGACCCAGCCGCACGACTCCTGGACCAGGACGCAGCTCCCGCCGCTGCTCATGAGGGCCTGCCCGGGAGGGAGGAGAGAACGCCAACGCTACTTTTTTCCTTCATTTCTAACATGCTTATAATCACCGTACCTTACTTTCATATTTTTAAACTTAGTTTTAAAAGCTTAAACCAGAGACAAACAATGAAAGTGCCCAAGACACAGTGACAACACTTTAAATAACCACTGGTCACTATACGCAACAGTAAGAGGGAGTGACAAACAGGGAAAACTATTCGTGGATTATATGAAAGCTGCAGGAAAAGCTGCTACAAATAAGCCAGAAAAAGAGCAACAATTCAAATGTGCCCCCACTGTGTGCACACGCACACACACGTGTGGACACACGCACACGCACCTGCTCGGGAGCCCCGAGGCCCCAGGGCTGCACAGTGCAGATTACAGAACGTGTCCACTGACACAGGGATCAGCACTGTTGAACAGACCCCTCCGTGAGGACAGAAACGTGCTATATTCGCACTAGCCAAATTTGTACTTGAAATGTGGCTGGTGTGACTAAAGAGCTGAATTTCTAATATTACTTAATTTTAAGCAGTCACATAGAGTTGGTGACCACATTACTGGGCAGCAGCTCTACAGAAAAAGAAGGGAAGCTTAAGGTCCCTGTAATGAAGTAAACGTAATGTTGGGAACAAACATGGTGAAGACGGCACACACAGAAGGGGAGAAACGTCACACCTATCCCACTTACGGCCATCAATACAAATACCCGAAATTAAAGAATGCAGCAGCACATTAAGGATTCACACGCCACAACCGGGTGGACTATTCCACAAATGCACGGAGGGTTCGACATCAGGACAGCCGCTGATGGAACTAGCAGTCCTGGTTATGGTTACAGGTAACTGGAAAGGTCCGTCAGGACTCCAATTACAGCTCGAACCGCAAAGGCATGTGAGTCCCACTCCTGTCCTCACGCTGACTTCTCTCGGGCCTGCCAGAGAGCTGGAGGGCTGGCCAACCGCCACCCGAGTCCAGAGAGACAGGAGAACACGAGACTGGCGGCCCAGACCTGCTCTCCTGGAGGAGAAGACGCTGGAGCCAAACCCCAGTGGGAAGACACCAACAGTCACTCGACAAACTGCTGTAAGCTGAGTGCAGACAAGTGTGATGAGAAGCTCCTCAGGGCCACAGTTTCAAGGAGGGTCCCACGTCTGGGTAGGTTTTTACCTGCAGGTGTCTTAGCAGGTACTCACTGTCTAGATCAGAGAAGGATCCCTGGAGAAAAGACCCTCTCCTGGCTCTGGCAGGGGGACGGGAGGAGCAGCCACGGGGAAACACACCCAGGGCGCTCTCCACACCAGAAGGCCACCTTGCTGGGGAAGAGACTTTAGCAGCACCTCAGCCCACCCCTGGGAAGGGTGCTTCCCCCCCAAGCTGCCTGCCTGTCGCATGGAAGGGACAGACAAGGGGGAGCCCCGTGTGGGAGGCACGGTACAGGGACACAGGCCAACGGTCCGGGACTTAGGCACAGACTGTGGAGCATTCCCTTCCCCCACACCAACAGGGCCCTGGTGCAGGGACAGCAGATTCCAGCCCCATAGGGCATGACACAGACCACCCCAGAGGAGTCCTTAGGGAACCCCAAAGATGAACATGAGGACCCCAATACCACAGCCACAGCACACAGTGAACATGGCCCAGAACCTCACCAGATTAACAGAAGGCCTCCCACGACCTCAGCTCCTGTGACCCAACTCTTCGAGTCCAGCTTTCAGCAAGAAATTATAAGGCAGACTAAAAGACAAAGGGAAAATAACAGTGTAAAGACAAAAATACACTGGAATCAGGCCCGGTTATGACCCAGATTCTGGAACTGTCAGAAAGGGAATTATTCAGAGTAGACTACGGGCTCTGATGGAAATCGTGGAGAGCACAAAGGGACAGATGAGTCCCACAAGCAGTGCGATGGAAACTCTAAGACAGAATCCAAAGGAAATACTAACATCAAAACCACTGTGACAAAAATGAAGAAAGCCACTGATGGGTTCATTAACACACTGGACACGGAACAACCAGCGAGCCTGAAGACACATCAACAGAAACTTCCAAAGCAAAAATGCAAAGAGAAGAACATCCAGGAACCGAGAGACAATCTCCCGTTAATGAGGGCTTCGCAAGAAGACAGAAGAGAGTGGGAAACACTTGTGAGGCACTAACAGCTGAGAATTTTTCAAAACTAATGACAAACCCAAACCACAGATACAGGAAGCTGGGAAAACACTCAGTGGCATAAATCCCAGAAAACCTACTTGCGGGCACACAGTATTCAACCTGCGAACGTCAACAACAAAGAGCGTCTGCGATGAAGGAAGAGACAGGCACGCACCTAATCCACAAGGAACAGGGACAGGAGTTCTGGCACCTTCTGGACAGCCATGCAGGCAAGAAGAGAGTCACGGGAGATGAGCAGGAAGACCACCAACCCGGGATTCCGCATCCAGCAAAATTATCTCCCCAAAGTTAAGAAGAAATAAAGATGTTCTCAGACAAACAAAACTGAGGAAGTTCATCACCAGGAGACCTGCCCTAAAAGTAATGTTTTAAAAAGTTCTTCAGGGGCACCTGGGTGGTTCAGTTGGTCAAGCGACTGCCTTCGGCTCAGGTCGTGATCCTGGGGTCCCAGGATTGAGTCCCGCATCAGGCTCCCTGCTCAGCGGGAGCCTCCCCGTTCTCATGCTCTCTCTCTCTCATTCTTTCTCTCCCAAATAAATAAAACCTAAAAAAAAAAAAAGTTCTTCAGGGAGAAGGAAAATTATATAGGTAAAAACTGCAGATCTGCACAAAGAAACACGGAGAAGTAGTAAACCAAGTTCTCCCATAAAAGTCTGCAAAACCATTAATGACCCAGTTTTAATGAACCAGGAAGTGGCTGTCAATTCCCGTGGCGTCTGCACGTGCCCCACCCCTGTGTGCACAGAGAACCCCGCCCCCGGAATGCGGGCGCCCGTGGAAATGATCAGGGATCACTGCCCTGATCACGTGGTATCAGCGGCAAGGTAATTAAAGTCTGAGATGAGCTGATCTCCAGTTAATCAAATGGGGCGTGGTCCTGGGTCGGTCTGGCCTTCTCGGCGTCGGGGGGCACTTTACAGGAGGCTCCAAAGGTCGCAAATGGGGAGCACAGGACTCTTACTGTGCTGTGGCCTGCGGAAGCAGCCTGCCCGGTGTCCCACCGCAGCAAGGAAATGACCTGCGCCAAAACCGGGGGAGCTTGGGAGCACATCCCGCTCCCGATGAGATCGCGGCCGGGAGGGCCCAGACGTCCCCCCACAGAAATGAGAGACATGGTGTTTGTGCTGTACCACTGAGCCCATGGGACTCTGCCACGTGGGGCAGAAAACTCACACCCGTCCTCAGCAGTATAAAGAGGTGCGGGAGGGGCACGACGAAATAAAATGGGTGTCACTGTAAGTGTTTCAGCATTCAGCTGTTACTGTGGTGTAAGGTCTACGGGGAGGCTCTAATTCAAAAGCGTGCCCTCACAGCGAACCCGCCGTCTGGCGACAGGCTGTTGAAGGTCCGAGGGACCCTGGTCCCTGAGAGCTACCGTGTGGCTAGTCTGTCTGCCGACCGCCCGCCTCAAACACCTACCTTTATCAAGTAAAAGTATTCCACGAACTCAAATAAATGGCTCTCAACATTCCCTTAACTCACTGGTTTTCTGGTGGTTTTTTTTTTTTTCTTTTAAAGATTTATTTATTCATTTGAGAGAGCGAGAATGAGAGAGAGAGAGCACATGAGAGGGGGGAGGGTCAGAGGGAGAAGCAGACTCCCTGCCGAGCAGGGAGCCCGACGCGGGACTCGATCCCGGGACTCCAGGATCATGACCTGAGCCGAAGGCAGTCGCTCGACCGACTGAGCCACCCAGGCGCCCCTGGTGTTTTTTTAACTCAACGATAGATTTGGGTTTACATTTATCCTTCTTGTGTTACTTCAGTCTATGACACAGTTGTATGACGTCTTCCTGATGAAATGTTTACTTCTATTATTCCTCGTTCAGGAGCAACGGCTTTGAGCGTCACAGAACGTGTGTTAGGCGCACACACTCGCGCCTCGCCCTCAGCCCGTCCTTGTCCCGTGGGGAAACGCCGGGCGCGCCCGCCAAGCTCGGGAACGGGGCAGAGACCCCACACCGTGGAGACGAGAGAGAGAGCGGCAAGAGGCCTCACCACCAGGAAGCTGCGGGACATGCAACAGCATGTGCGAAGCCCTGGGGTCAGCGATGAAACTAACACAAACATCAAAGAATTTAGGGAAAAGAGCAGGATGTAAGAGTACGATACAGCATCGACAGCTGTCATAAACAGAAACCACCACCAGACGCTGAGAAAGAAAATCCCATTTACACCAGCGACAGTTAACGAAGATAAAAGTCAGGGATACATTTTTAAGTATGGAGATTCTGCCCGAGAAAACGAGCAGGACCGCCCTGGCAGAGGCAACCCGGGCCGAGTTGAGGGACGACCCCCTGGCCCTCAGGGATGACGGCCCCGCACTGCGCACCGCTGGGCACAGGACGGCCTGCACACCAGCTGGCGAGGCCCCACGGCCCAAACCCGGCACACCGACTCCACAGTTCACAGGGCCAGACTAGGACTCAGAGTCCAAACTGCAGTTGGGACCGTGTGCAGAATGGAAGGGCAGACGTCGGATGGACTGAGAACACGTGCGCAGTCAGCCACACACGAAGAGCCCATCTTCCTCATACTGAAAAAGTTTTAAAAGATGTGATACAAAAATGAGCAAAAGACCCAAACAGAGGGATCCAGAAAAGAGCTCCAAGTTCGCTGACATGTCTGGGAAGATGTTCACCTTCTTTCCAGGCCAGAGCCTGCCAGCCAGGCGTCCTGGGCGGGGCAGGGAGCGCTGGCACCGCCCCTGGCGTCCTTGCCCGGCACGGCTGGCCCACACCCAACAGGACACACAGGCTCCGAGGGAGGAGCGCCCTATAGGCAAGTGGTCTCAGCGGGCCACCGAGTCAGCGCCTAGAACCACACACCAAAGAACCATGATCTCCAGCTCGGCCGTGCCCCCGAATACGTGCTGGAGAAAAGCAAAATTTGGTCACGGAGGCCCTTGGAGGCAACTGGGCGCCATGCCTGCAGAAGGAACGCAGACCCCTTTGTTTCCAGGAGGAACGGCTCCAGTGAGAGGGGCACGTGCTTGGATGGGAAACCGTCCCACTTTGTGACATCTTTACAACCATCATGATGCTCGCAATTACCTCCTAAGGGCCCCCCCCTCCCCTGCCACTGGCCCTGCACCCAGAGGCCCTGGCAGGACGCAAGCAGGGAGCAGAGTGCAGCCCGGGGGTGTGGCCCCAGATCCTGGGCAACAGCCTGGCCTCTCAGCAAACACACCACTGTTCGCCTGTCTCTGCATCCTCCAGGGGCCATCCCCACAGACCCTGCAGCGGTCCCCCAAGGGTGGCAGCGTGGCCAGCCTGGAGAACAGCACTGGTCCTGCGGGCTCATCCCGCCCACCCTGGCCAGCAGTCCCAGTCCGAGCCACTGCACCTCCTGGCGTCCCTCCGGCTGATGTCAGCCCCGCCGGCTGCCTGCACACCCAGGCTCTCCACCGCCAGCCCCAGCTGCAACCCCAGCTGCAACCCCCTGCCCTGAGCGCTCCCCGCTGCTTCCCCCCCGACCCCAGTCATCTTTGGACCAGCTACAGAGAAGGCACTCAGCTCAGAGTGTAGCACAGCAAACCTGGCAGGCAGAGGGGGCCCCGGGATCCAAACACCAGCTCCCCTCACAGGGGGCAAGACCCGGCCCCTCCAGCCTAGGGTGCTGGCAGGAACAGAGATGACAGGACAGTCAGACCACAGAACATGCACCCAGCTCTGGGAGTCCCCTCCCCACAGCATGCCTTCCCGGTGACAACCACCACAGGTCCCTGAGCCCACACGACGCCTGTCAGCCACCCCGGGAGTCCCCAAACTTCAAAGGCCTTCCTCAATTCAGAGATCCTGCAAAGTGAAAAATATACTTCTCAGAATCCATGAGATGAGGCAAAAATGTGCATGTTCAAATCCATGAAACACAGGGAAAATGTACTTCTTAAAATCCATAAAATAGAGTAAACACGCACGTTACTGCTGAACGTGTGGCGCGTGGGGCACCGAGAGAACTGCGTGGTGGCCCGTGCGCTGCCCATCCCCCCTCGGACTTGGGTCTCAGCCCTCGGGGAGGCCGCAGGTGCCCCACCGTGGATGGCTAGGCAACAGTCACTCTCTCCCACCCCAGGACACCACAGGTGCACCTGTCTGCCCAGGGAGGGCAGGGAGTGCCAACCCCCTCCAGTCCCGGCTGTAGTCTCCCGGCCGAGACCAGTTTGTAAAGAAGGGACACAGGGACCCCTCCCCCACCTCTCTCTCTCTGTGTCTCCGTGTCTGTCTCTGCCTCTCTCTTGCTCATGTCCTCATTGCCTGACCCTCGTAGGCAGCAAACGCAGCAGGTGCTCAAGCTCACACTGACTAAGCCCAGATGTATCGCTAAAGCCTGTAGACACATCTGGAAGGAGGACTTCCTTAGGAAGGAAGCCAAGGCCTGGGCTTTGCGGGAAGCAGAAGCAACCACCACAGGAGGGAGACCCCTGCCGCTGTGAGGCCAGAGGATGGACAGGGAGCAGCCCCCTGCAGTGCTCACCTGGGGCGGGAGGGCACTGCCATCGGACAGACCCTCCAGGGGAAGGATGAGCGCGGCAGCAGGACGCGGGGAAGCTCGCCCCATTCCGAGCGCTGCGCCCACCTCCTGAACCCCGTCCAGTGGGTGGTGCCCATACTGCCAGCCGGCTCACGGGGCTCTGGCCCGGCTACCCCAGCAGGACTGGGCTCAGGGCAGGCGTGAGCCCAAAGCCGCCTCGACCTGTGGCAGTCCTGCAGGCAGCAGCCCGACCAGCTAGCACAAGCCTGGTCAGTGGTGGCGATGGCGCCTGGGTGCCCAGACTGGCTATGCCAGCCCAGAAACTCAGTTTTCTCAAATGCTTCCTTAAAACTTTCCAGTACAAGTCATTTAAGACAAACGGGGCTCCTGAAGCCTGTGCACACAGCGGGCCACGGCCTCCCGGGGACGCGCCCATGGGGTGGGCTCTGGTCCGCACCGCCCGATTCCCCGGGAAATCCTGCCCCATGCCACACGCTTATCCCTGCAGAAAACCGTTTCCTTTCACAAGAAAGGAAATCTTGTCTATGCATTCATAAATACCCTGAGGCTAAAAATAGTTCGGTAAAAGGAAGCAACGGTGGGCCTTCCACCAGTGAGGAGTGCACACAGCGCGGGGCGGGGCGGTTAGGGACGTCCTGGAGAGGAGCGAGGACAAGGGCCGCCCGCGGCCTGCACGCAGCAGAGTCCCTGCCTACTCTCGGGACACGGTTCCTGCCACTAAGGCTGACCGAGCAGGAGCGTCCACAGGAAAGTGGGGCGGAAATAGCAAGAGGTGTTCCCATGGAGGACAGCTCCGAAATACTCCCTCTCCAAGTAAACAACAGCCAGCTCGAGTCCTGCGAGTCATGCTGAGCTTCTCCCAAACACGTGTGCCCTCAAACCTTACTCCACTGGGAACAAGGGCTTGATGAATTTTACCACAAAATAAACATTTCCCCTCAGGGGTGGCCTGGAACGTAATATATTCAAAGTGACAACTCATAGTCACTCAGGATCAAATTTTAAGAAATAAATCAGGTTTAAGTTGGAATAACAGTCTACACAAATTGAGAGGACCTGCCTCGTGGGCACCTGCCATGCAGGCCAGCCATCAGGGCTGAGACCATTTCTCAGCAGGGACGTGCCCAGCTGGGCCTGCCCACCAGATGCAGAACAAGAGGGCCGGCGGGAGACCGTGAGGCAGTGCATGGGAACGCGCCTGGTCCTGGCCCCAGCACACCCACCTCTGGACAAGGGCTCCCCTCCCCCGCTGCACTCCTCCTCCATCGGGACTCTGGTGGGAATGCCCCGAGGTGGGCGCTGGGGGGGGGGGGCCCTCGCCCCACAGTCCGCACCCCTCCCCCAGGCCCTGGTCCTGCTGCCTCCACACCGGGGCCGCAGCGGGCAGACTCGGACACCGACGTCCACCATCCTCCCCGTCCTTCCTCCACCACCAGCAGCCCACGTACCACGTTGTTCACGGGGCTTCTCTGTGTTCTCTTTTCCAACCAGGTTTACAAAGACCAAGAAGCGAAGGACATTAAGGTGCCCATGGCCCCCCTGATGTCACACCTGGAGGCTGAAGGCAAACCTGCGTGAGACCACGGAGTGGGACGGGGCTGGGGAGGGAAAAGGGGTGAAGCGGGGCGCACCCCGGGTTTGCAGATGGTGAAATCTGAACCTCCAACTTCAAGCTGTGCACCTGTGTTTGGAAACACGAGAGGCGAGCACGGGTGGGAAGGGTCTGGCGGCCTCCGGCGGGGACAAGCATCTCTCCGGCCAGTCCACAAGGACACGGCTCTTCAACCACGAACCAGACTCACTGCAGACGTTGTGGGAAATTCAGCGCCCGAAGCAGAAGGCACAGTTAGAGCCTCTGATGCCGTCAGTGGGGTTCCTGCGCCCGGTCGCCAACCCCCAGCGACTATGCGGCACGTCAGTCAGACAGCCTGCAAAGCGCCCGTGACAAGTTACAGAGCCGGCAGCACCAAAGCCCCACGTCCCCCACGAGCAGGTGAGCCCAGCAGTGGACCAGGAGCCCTGCGTGCGCTCCTCACAAAAAGCCCAGCACGTGCCCCCATTTCCCTCCACGACGGCACGTACTTCTGCCGCAGGAGAAACCCAAAGGCAGTAACTGAGAGTCAGAAATGCTGCTTCTTCCCATGGAGGGTCCAGAAGGGGGAACACAGGCCTCTCGGTGCACTTTCCTCTGCCCGGTTCCCAAATGCCACGGTCAATTCCGACTCGCTACATGACAGGGCTTCCACACTCCCACATGTCATCATTCGTCCACACACAGAAGCGTGGGTTTCAGGTTCACGTGGCCCGTCCCCCACTGTGATCCCCACGGAAGGACGCAGTCCCCCAGGGCCGTGAGGAGGTGACCGCAGCGCCGCCTCCCCCACGTCTCCCCACTCACGCAGCCGGGGAGAGGTGTCCTCAAAGACAGAGCCAAACTCCATGCAGGCCTTGGTGGGTAAACATCAGCTGTGGAGGGGACAAGAATTCCCAGGAGGGAAAAAATAACATAAATGCAGAGTTCGGGGGAGAACAGCAGTGTGGTATCTGAAGAACATGGCACAGCCCGAGGTCCACGAAAAAGTGACAGAGAGACATGTCCCCACTCAGGTCAGAGCCAGGTGCCCAAGGGAGTGCCCCTCCCGACCGCACGGGGGCGGGGGGCAAGTCACAGGCTGAACCTCAAGCAGAAGTGCAGGCAGCAAGCGATGAAGAAAGTAACAGAAGTAAAAGCTGGCTCTTGAGAAAACAGATAAACCCCCAGGTAGAATGATCCTGAAAAAAAGTACACAAGTGACCCATATCAGGAACCAGAGACAGCTATCAACACAGGCCCGACTGCGGACACACGGGCCCCGGGGACTCCGCCAGCTGCGTCACAGGCCACAGATCAATACAGGAAATCACATCTGCACGTCCGTACAACAACAGACAAGTGGAAAGTGAAATGCTTAAAAATGCTACTTACAACTGCACGAAGAACACAAATGACGTAGGAATACACTTAACAAAAGACACGGACCTCTCGGCTGACACCACCAAACGGTGCTGAGAGAGATGAAGACCTGCGGTCTTTGCAAGCAGGAGACCCAGCACGGCCAGGACGTCAGCTCCCCCCACTCACCCGTGGGTCCCTGCAGGGACCGACCAACGGACTAGGAAGCCCGTGCGGACACGCAACCAGCCGAGGATACCCAAGGCAGGGTGAAGACTGAGGCCGAGCTCAGGCCTCAGTAAAAGCCATCACGATCAAGGAGGTGGTCCTGGAGTCACAGTCAGTGAACACATCAGTACAACGGAACAGAGTCTGGAAAGAGACGCACACCTGCACGACGATTCACCACAACAACTGTGCCACCGCGACCCACTGGCGGTGGGCTGGCAGGTGCCCACAGGGAAAAACCCACCTCCACCGCTACCTTGCGTCACACACAAAAATTAACTTGAGATGAACGAAAAACCTAAAGATAACAGATAAAATCATACAGCTGAAGGAAGCGAAGAGAAGAATGTCTTCACAACTTGGAGGTAGGCAGATTTCTTAGGGCACAGAAAGCAATAATCATAAAAAAAAATCACAATTGAAGACTGCTGGTCAGTGAAATCACCACTAAGGAAATGAAATGGCAAGCCAGTTCATAAAACAGGTATCTGACAAAGGACTGCTCCAGGATATACAAAGAGTTCTTACAACTCAAACAATTCAATAAAAAATAGACAAAGGATAGGAACAGATAACTGTACCAAAAAAAAAAAAAGATACGCCAATGGCCAAGAAGCACTTCTTGAAAGCAGCTCGGCATCGTAAGTCATCACGGAGACGCACATTAGAACGGCCGTGAGACAGCACCGCATGCCCACCAGCATGGCCCAAATTTACAAGACCCAAACCCTGACCTCCATCAGTGGTGAGGAGCCGCCAGAGGTTCTGGACACTGGTGGCGGTCGTAAGATAGCGTGAATCGCTTTGGAAAACGTCCACCCATGACCCACAAATTCCACTCCCGGGTGGAATTACCCAAGAGAAACAGAAACGTGTCCACACAAAGATTTGCACAAGAATGTTCATGAGCCTCTGCTCGTAACAATCAAAATGTGGAAAGAGCCCAGTGTGTGTCGGTGGGAGAAGAGCTAGACAACCGAGGTACGGCCAGAAACACGTACAAGGAACAGTCCCCGGCGACAAAAAGGAGCAAACTCTGGTGCTGGTGACAAGACCCATCTCCAAACCCCCGGGACAGACGGACACAATGGAGCAGAGCCGTTGGGACCCACTGGCGGGATGCCCCTGGACGGCTAACCTGAGCTAGAGGGAAACGGGGCCTGGCTCCCGTTTAGGACACAGATCAGTGTGGGGGAAACTTCTGGGGCGACAGCTGCATTCTGCACTTTAATAAAGGTTTGGGTTAAACATAACCACTTGTCAAAACTCAGCAAATGTGCATTTAAACTTGTACACTTCACCACATGTAAATGTTCTATGAAAAGAAAAATCTACAGCCATATTGAACTCTGGCTAATGACACTCTACTGGGGTACTTGGGGGAAGCAGGCTGGCGTCTGTAATTTACTCGGAAGTGCGTGAGGGACAAGAATGATCAATGGACGGAAAGACAGATCAGTGTCCTAAAACAAGTGCAAGAGAATGTTAATGACAGAACCCAGGTGCTTGATACACAGTATTAGTGGAAAAATTCTTTCAACTTTATTGTATGCTGGAAATTTTGTAATAAATGTTGGGAAAGAGTTTAAAAATAAACAAGAAAGGGCTGAAATTGACGGTCTGTGAGGCCCTTTTGGTGACTTTTTCCACAAAGCGCGGCCAGCTCTAGGAGACAACACGTTTTGCGTTTCTCTTCCTCAAACAGAATCCACTGCATGCTGCCCCCGACTCCGCTCTCACACCCACCAGCGCAGCCCGTGAGCCTCAGGAAAAGCTGATCCAGCCCTACCCGGAGCCACCAGCGAGCCCTGCCAGCAGGAGACCGTGGCCAGGAGTAGGGTCTCTGCGGCAGGGGGCCCTCCCCCGCAGCCCGAGCTGGGACGGAGGGAGCTGCCCCCGTCACCCTGGACAGCTGTAGGGCCAACGAGGAAGACCACGGAAAGTCAGAGTCATGAAGCAGTCGAGCCCAAAACATCCTTCCTCCAACAATCAGACATGCTAATTTTGAGTCTCATTTTTTTAAATCTTAAAATTCAAGTCCAAAATAACAAGTCTAAAAATAGGGCCCCTGTAAAATAAACACATGTGAAATCCTTCCGGCTCCTTCCCTTTTCACTGTGGCAACCATGACAGGGCCACACCCTGGGCAGCGCCAAGTGTCACCTCCCCACCGAGGCTCGCAGGGTCCCTGTGCCGCAGGAGAGGGGCAGGGCTGGGCGCTGGCGATGTGTGCATGGCCCGCAGCTGCGGGCAAGCCCGACTCTCACCCAGAACCACCCCCGGAGCCCCATGCGTCCCGTCTGGGCATGACAGGCTGCAGGGGGAGGCAGAGCCGGGGGCTCAGGTGCTGCAAACGCCCTGGCCGGCGAGCGGATGGGCAGCACACAGGCAGCATTTCCCGGGGCACAAACCCTCCTCCCCCGCATGCCAGGCCCACCACGAGCACCAGCCCCTCCGTCCTCACCTCGCTGAGTCGGGGGCCCAGAGCGCCCCACCCGGGCCGTGGGCACGCTCGCAGGCACAAGAAACAGGGAACCGCTGAGGTGCAGCTGTGGCCCCGTGAGAGGGACAGGAGCGAGGCGCGCAGACCTGCACGGTGCGTGTCCCACCCCCTCTCAGACCAGCTCCAAGCCCTCCGGGGCCTCGGACACCTTGGGCCCGGGCTGGGGAGTTGGAAGCATGAACACAGGGTTCACAGGACATGGCATCACCACAGCCAGCCTGTAGAACACAGGGTCACCGGCAGCCTGTAGGGCACGGGGTCGTGGGGTCACTCTGCCTAGCCTGCAGGGCATGGGATCGCTGGCACTGGGCCCAGAGGCCGTGGGGTCACTGCCACCTGCCCAGCCAGGCTGTAGCAGGGCATGAGCTGGGGGCCACGGATCAGATGCACAGGGACGGCATGGCCCCCCCCCCCGCCCAGAGAGCCCTGCAGGGGACGTCTTCTCCGACGGGCTGGATGAGGCAGGATGGGGCCTGAGCAGGGACCAGGCAGCACAGGGACAGTGGGGTAGAGACCAGGGGGCCAGAAGAGGGTTGAAGGATGTTGATATTCTCCAAAATCCTGGGACACACACTTTGTACAAATCAGATACCCAAAGCAAAAACTAAAAAATGTTTTCCTGCAAAGAAATTATAAGTGAACTCATAAAACGCCCTTTTCCAAAATGACTATTAAGGACAAAAAAGGAACTGCAGTAAAGAACGTGTGGGCACGGAGAGGTGCGCTGGGCCCTGCATGGAGGGCAGCGACATGGGTCACGCAGGGCGGTGCCAGGCCGAGCGCCCCCCACCTGCCCCCAGAGGTAGAAGCTTCCCAGACACAGTAAGAAAGGCTGAAGGCCGTGGAAACATGACCCCCACACTGGGTGGGCAGCAGGCCACAGAGAAGCCCAGAGCAGCTTCCTGAAATGAAGCTGTCACTCAAGACCAGGAAACTCGTTCCCACCCTGCTCGTGGCACGAGTCTGGCCACCGTGTCCCACGAGGCTGTGGCCTCCCTGGTGTCCATCAGGAAAGGATCACAGGAGTGCAGGCCCTGCGGGCACCCGGCTCTAGCAGAGGCCCCGGGACTAAGGAAACAAAGCGCACCCCTGATGACCCCGCCACGGAAACAGATCCACTGAACGTGGATGCGCTTCTGTGCTCAAACACCGAGGTGGTGCAGAGCGGCCCCCGGCACCCTTCACCACAGCGGGGTCGGAGAACCTCTGGAGGGCAGGTGGCTAGGAAGACAGTCACGCAGACCATGAAGTCTGCCTCCTCCACCCCACGTACACAGAGGGTTCTGGAAGCCGACCCAGGGCGACCTGGAGCCTGGGGCACCCACAGCCTGGAGAGCACAGGGCCAGGAGAGGTCACCTGGGCAGTCCTCAGGGTGCACAGGGGCCACTCTTCCCAGAGAGCACAGGCTCAAGTCGTCTGACCTGCAGTCGGGGCACCTGCTTCCACGCCTTCCTCCACCCGCTCCTCGCATCCAGGGCCCCCTCCCACTCCGTCCCTGCGTCCCCACGGCTTCCACGGGGCTCACCCTGCTGGAGCCACTTTCCAACGAGGGAACGTGCGCCATGACCTGACTTCCCTGCGGCGCTCCCCCATCAGGGCCACCGACAGCCCCCAGCTGCCCCCTCAGACCCCGAGGGCTGCCCCACCACCCTCCGTCCCCAGCCACGTCTGCAGTGCATCCTCCTGCAGAGGCCACTGCCAGGGGAGCCCCGAGCAGCGGCTCACACCTGCCTGAGGGGGCAGGCCCTGCGGCCGGCTCCCGGGCCCCAGGAGGAAACAGGCATGGGGACAAGCGGCTGGCCCAAGGTCCCACAGCCAGGAAGACGTGGCTGCAACGCACCGTGGCCAGAGGCGGGACCCTTCCCATGGCCGCTGGCCCCACACCCAGGCCACCCTGCACCAGACCACTTCCCCCACCGCCTGCCACCCCCAGCCCCCGCGCACCCCGGTGACAGGCCTCACCCCTCCACACCGTCTCCCAGGAGTCAGTCACACCCAGCCCCTGCCCCAGCCAGGGGTCTGTCCGGACAGTCCTCATGCACGTGGACAAGCAGCTGAAGGGCTCCCCGTGCGCACGTGCGCTGTTGTAAGGCTTTTGTTCGCACTACAAACACCACCACAGACACGTGAAGCACACTCCACAGCCACGTCTTGCTCTGGAGGGGGTGAAGCTGCCCGATTTTGGTCGTGTACAGGGCCACGTGTCACAGCGTTGAAACAGACACAACGCGAGGGTCTTGTCTGCCTTCACTAACGTGGGATCAGTCAGGAGACGTGTGTGAGGTACAGCCCTCATCTTAGTATCTCAGGGTCAGAACCCAGTTTTCCTCTTTACATTCAAGTTCAACACTGAGCCCAATCTCAAAACACTCTGAGTGAGGCCAAACTGCGACATCTGGCCGATATGCTCACAACTGAACTACCCCAGAAACCTCACGGTCACTGCTCCTCGCAGCTCGACCCGAGTGCGGCCACTGTGCCCCTCAGGGACAGGGAGCCCAGGCTTCTCTCTGAAATCGGGAGCAAACGTGGCTGGCACGAGACACAGAGGTGACACGGGAGGACACAGAGTGCTGCCCGGCATCCAGACGCGCTCAGAAACTGCCACTGCCCCTGCCTGCAGATGCAGGACCATCTCCAAGACAGAAATGGCTGTCTGTGCCTGTTCCTGCCAGCCCGGCCACAGCCGCTCAGCCCCGCGGCCCCCCTTGGGTCCCTGCCCCACAGATGTCACTACCGCGGTTCCAGCCCCGAGGCCAGCCCCCCGGTCAGATGCACTCTGCCCCCAGAAACGCAGGCTACCCCTGGCCACCTCCACCCCGGGACTCGGGCCCCAGATAAACGTGTGACGTGCAAAGTCGCAGACCCAGAGAAGACACCAGCCAGAAGTCAGGTTCCCAGCGCCTCCTGGACCCCACGTCCCACAAAAATTTCTCTCAGATGCAAGTATGAATGATGCAAGCTAGCCTGCAGGACGACCAGGGGGCTGTAGCAGCAGCAGGCTCCAGGGCCACTGTGGGCAGGGGGCCCACGGAGCTGGTCACTCCAGCGTCTCTCCAGACGCAGCGGCCCTGCCTGGAACGCCCTTGCACCTTCCAGCTTGCCGCTTTGCGCCTGCCTCGGCCAGGAACCCCACACACACGTCAATGCCCTCCCAAACCCTGAGGACCCCCTCCCAGGTCCCAGAGCCCCCCAGGGTCTGCAGCATGCGTGACAGTCTCCCCCAACTGCAGATCCGGGCCCACTGGTGAGCTCATGTCGCTTTGGTGGGTTGTGGGCAGAAGAGAAGAGCCACAGGAGAGCCCAGCCCAACAGCATGGGGAGACTCAGGCACCGGGCCACCTCAGGCCTCAGGACAGAACCCACACTCTCAGAGCGTGTGCTCCCACTGGCGCTGGCGAGACATGATTCATGGAGAGGTCTACTTAGTTCAGAAGGCAAACGCTTAATGCTGAGAAATAACCCATACAAGTTTGTATTCCAGGATAATCTAGAATACGCTAACATGCACACTGCCAATAGAGTGAAAAGGTAAATATCTGCATCGTGTGCAGCTTAGGCCCCTAGAGCGGGGAGAGTGTGGGGTGGGAGAGGGATGGATGGGCAGGAGAATACTGTCCCAGCCTGGACCCTCCCCAGCCAGCGAGGCCTTGGGGAGCCGCCCACAGCTGGGGGACTGAAGCAAGTGTTCTCTCCCTCTTTCCATCCAGGGCTGGGTCCCAGAGCCCAAGGGCACTGTCCACACTTACACATCACCCCATTCTGAACCTACCCTTCACCCTGCAAATACAGCCAAACCTACGCACCTGGGGCCCCATCACTGGATAGCACAGGACAAGCGCCGGTCGTCACGGGGAGGGGACTGGACCCCGGGCACCCCGCCTTGGCCCTGCAGCCTGATGCTTCAAGCACCTCAGCTGTGCACACAGCCCCTGACGACATGGCCAAGCCTGTGCAGAGGACAGACCTGGGGGGGCGGGGCAGCAGCTTGGGAGCACTGGGCACCTGCGGGGGGGGGGACCTGGGGTGGGCAGCAGGGAGAAATCACTTCCCGAGAAAGTACGGCGGCACAGGAACAGCTCCTGGACCCGGACCCCAGCTCCCAGCACAAAAGGAACCTTTGTGCACGGGCTCTCAAAGTCACAAGGACCACAACCGCAGTTAGAGCAGAGGGCTCTTCAGCAGCAAGTACCAGAAGCAAGCAATTGTACAAGAAAGAAGCCAGAGAGAGGCAACATTTTGGGGTCCTCCGAACCCCTGACCACCCAGGGCCGCGGCCACACAACCACACAGAAGCTCAAGGCATGGGCGAGGCTGGCCGGAAAGGCTGCCCCAGGGGCCAAGAGCAGAGGCGCCCCATGAGCCAACTGTTTAAGTTCATGCTTGATTCCTTCTCGCCAATGTAAACATGGCTTACAGAATTTCAAATAAACGGATTTCTACCAGGAAAGAGCCTAGAAGTAAATGCACTCAAGTGCTTGTGGTCTGGTTAGGGGAGTGGGGGACGCTGCTCTTCTCCCCTTTCACTGGTTTCCAAGTGATTGTGGGTGTGGTTAGATGGTTGGTTACTAATTTTACAATTTCTAGCCCGACTGACGCTCTCCTGTGGGCGACAGTCCGCCGGGCATGCTCCTTCCTGTGGGTTCCACCGCCGCCCCGGCTGTGGGACCCCTCCCCCACCCACTTTGAGCAGAGTGAGCTGGCAGGGGTGGGAACCTGATCTGGGACGAGGCCACCCCACCGTTAGGTCCTGGGCCATGCACATGTCGGGTAAAAAGTACCAACATTCAGGGGGGACGCGGGTGCTGTCCTAATGCCACAGTCGGGGGGGGGTCCGGGCACCCCTCAGAGACGTGCAAACAGCAGACCGCTAGAGAAGAGCACAAGTACTTATATGACGTGCAGAAGAATCCAAACAGCCAGCCGGGAGCCTGGAACCCTACCTCTGCCAGGACCTTACCCTGCACTTCGTGGTCCCAAAGTCAGCATTAAACGTGTCTAAGGGGCTTTTAAAATTCCAGGGTACAGAAGCACTCCCACGCACATGCTCCAAGGAGTTCCTGTCATGCTGCAGACGATGTAGGCCCCTGTCCGCGGCCCCTGAACGCCTGACGGTAGGGGTAGGCCCTGGAAGCACACACGCTTCCTATTTTCCATTCAGCGGTAAGGCTTCTAGCCCCAGAAAATCAGTGTCCCACCTACTTTTTGTCCCCATGCCCGTCCACAAGGGCTGTTCCCTTCCCCAGAGCTTTGGGTAGCATTGCCCAGAAGCCCCCGTACAGTCCTTTCATGGGCCCCTTAAGTAAAATAAGGGGGAAAGACAGCCTCCCTAAGCCTCCACTCACTCGCCCCCTAGTCTTGGCACATCAGGAAACAGATGACCACCATCCTCACGGGGCTCATACAACGTCTACCGCAACATCTCCATAAACCTGAGTCTCTGCAAAAAGCAGCCATATACAAAATCAGCTCTGCTGACGTTTCTTCAAAAAGGTGCTTTCATTCCCATTCTGGAAACGACTCCATCTGGACCATTCGGCCCTCGGGGGCACAGGACCCGGACCCCAGCTCCCAGCACACAGACGGCCGAGGGCCAGCCATGCGGTTGGCCTGGGCTCCCGCAGGGCTCGGCCTTCCCACAGCCCGGTTTCCTCTGAGTCCATCCCAGCTGCAGGGACAACCAACAAAAGCTGGAAGGTGCACGTAAGCGATTTGTGTGACCAGAGAACAAGGAGCCACATCAGAAATACTTTGTAAGAGCCAGACACACCACAAAGAGCAAACAAAAGGCAACCCCCCCAGGACCCTGCAGGCTCGAGATAAGCGGTTCTGAGTGCCCCTAACACCATCCCCTGCTCACGCAGCACCAACCAGCACCTGGCGGCCCTCTGCCACAGGCCAAACACCTCGGCTTCCTCCACGAAGCGGATGGACCGCAGGGAAAACCTCAGTCCACATGTGAGCAGACACCCCACACCACCCTGGCCCCATGCCAGAAAGGTCTCGCCAGCTGAGAAAGACACTTAGAATATTCTGATGGACACGTCCCTGGACCAAGGGCGTTTTCCCATCAGTAATTCTCTCCATCAGAAGACTCAGCCTCGAGGCACGCCCAGGTCGGGGCGCCCGGGTCAGTGTACCTAGGGTCGGCGTACCTGTGGGTTTCCAGAGCCCTCGCTCCTCAGATGGGTCCCGTCGCTCTCTCTGCTTGACTTTGCTCAATTGGCACTTCTGGTGTCAAATGAGAGGTTTCAAATTCCCATCTGTGATTCCACATTGGATCTAGGGATCCTGCCTCAAGTTCCTACTCCCCAGGCCTTGCAGCCTTCCTAAGCAGGGAGGCACAGAAAAGGGCATCAGAGCCCCATGACCCTGCCAGGCCAGGCTGCCCAGTTCCCGGGGGACACAGCCGGAGAGGGAGGGAGAAGCGTCTCTGGGAGCCCCAGCAGCATGGAGGGAGGGCCGCACCACGTGCGGCTCCAGCCCCATCGGAACCCCACACTCAGTAGTAAGGAAGGACCCGGAGCCCAGAGCTGGGCTCGAACCTCAGCCCCCTCACTGTCCACACGATCCCATGTGGAAATGGGATCGACACAGCACACGCTCTCCAGGGCTCCTAGGAGTACCGGATGCTCAATACACACAAAGTTCTCAAAGTATGCACTACCACTCGGCTGTTTTTCATTAAGTTAGCTAAGCTCCCTGACAGCTCTGCTTAGGTCCACACTGGTGACAGTCTCGTGACCGCCAGTCCCACTCACCACAACCACACGCGGTGGCGGTGGGTGGGGAACAGGCCACCAGCAGGCTGCCAGGGGGCAGCACCCAGAAAGCCAGTGATGGGGGGCTGGCCAGGCAGGCCTCCTCTCCCTTCCCCTCCACGCACACCTTCAGACCCACTGGGCAGTGGCCCGGTCCCCAGCCTCTGCTGCCCACCCTCACCATCTCTCCCTCACCTCATCCCACTGCCTCCCTGCACTCCCGGGGCCTGAGCCCACGGCAGGCAGGCTGAGCAGGTGCGTGGCCTGACCTGAACAGGCCTGAGTCCCCCAGTGGTGGTATCTGGTCTCCGCTCCTCGGCCAGACCAGCTAGGACAGCAGCTGGAATGCTGACATGCTCCCTCGGCAGTGGGAGATGGCCCAGAGCACCCAGGAGGGACTCCCATCTGCACGTGAGGACGTGAGGCCAACAGACACCCCTTGCATCAGGCATAGTGCTGGAGGGTGTCGGCCTCCCGCTGTCCTGATGGCTGAGAAACACCCAGGGGCAGTCAGTCGCCCTGCCCCTCCGGAATCACCACCACCCGTGTCCCCAAGGTACGGTTACTGACACTCCCCAACGGTTCAGCAGGCTCCTCGGCTCCATCGTTAGTGCACTGGAATCCTTGGAGAAATGGAAGCAAGGATGCTGGTGTTCGGGAACACAAAAATGTGTAACAGAGTATTAAAAACAAACACCAAAGATGAAGAAGGACCGAAGGCTGTTCCATGGGAGGACAGAGGTGACTCTTCCCAGCAGCAGCAGGCGGGGGGCGTCAGGGCCTGAGGGAAAACCTGAGCGCCTGTCTCTTGCCCGTGGCCTTGGGTGCTGCACAGAAGGTAGGCTAATGGGAAGGAAAACCCTCCGTCCACCTCAAGGGATGCCGTGGCAACATCGTGGGGTTATAGCCAGTGTGCCAATGTGTGCCCACCATGGAGGCGATGCTTAGTGAATCCCCTAAGTCAGCCTCAGAATAAGACATTTTCAAATAAAACTTAAATTATTAACCAGAGAGAAGTGACGACAATCTAAAAGAATAAGATGTGGCAAGTTTCAGAGTCTGATGCTGTCTTCTGTGAAATTAGATCTAGGCACAGGTCTGATGTCCTAAATTTAAAAGAATTGCAAAACAGTACAAATAACATATCACTGCAATCTATATTTACCGCCTCACTCTTTCCAAATATATGTAATGAAGTTACACGTTTTTGGCAATAAAATTTCAATCTTTATTAAAACTAAGTTTCCATTGTTCCACGAAGATTCTTAACAATTTGCTTGGAATGGAAACTCAAGGACTCAGTTAAAGACAAGTTACTAACTTTGTTGACCTCACGATGCTGCTAGGAACCACGGCCGAAGTATGAGAACTTTGCTATCAGTGCCTGTGAAAATAGTTTCCCTGGGAAGTAAGTGCACGAACTCCTAACTGGATCCTGCACAGATGGCCCCAGATGAACACTAGGAAGAATGGCCGCTGTTTCAGCCAGAATTTTCAAACACTGTTTTCCAGATGTTGTAAGAGAGTGCCAAGTTCTCGTGCGATGATTTAAAAAGTAGGAGAATTATTCGTGCTAAATCTCTTCTCAGTAAACTCTGTATCGAGAGGAAATTGAACAGCATTATGTAAATACCCGGGGACTTTATAATGAAGCTGGGAGGTCAGGGGGCCCTGGCACATGGGCCCTGCACTGCTGCCCCCACAGCCTGTCCCACGCGGAGATGCGTGCTTCAGAAAGGAACACCGCATCGCCCCGCGGTCGGGTGGGAGGGAAGCTGCTCAGAGCTGCTCGGTTCCGTTGTTCAGCAGCATCTCCTCAGAGCCCAGAACCACGTCTCAAGTCTAACAGATGTGCCAAATTTGTAGCATGGAGTTACCGCTGTCTTCGGACAACGGATTCCCTGTGTGTGCGTAACCGTCTGCATGTGCGGAGACAGATTTTTCTTCTAGTTCTTGTGGTACTGTTTGTTTCTTTTCTGTTTTCACATGGAAACCTTCCACATTTCTGAAACCGGGACCCGCCTTACCACGGAAGGCTCCCTGCTTCTGTGCTGACGGTGGTTTCTCTGTCTTTTCTGAGAAGAACAGGCGATAACGGTGTGTCCTACAGCAGACGCGCTTGGGCCTGATGGACCGTGCTGACACGCTGACCCGTCCCGAGCCGATCTGCTGTGGGGCCGGGGAAGGGATCCGGCTGCGTTTTTCAGCAGGGCGTCCACGCCAACGCCGAGCAGGCGGGCTCCCCTGACTGAACACCACCTTCGTCCCACGCCACGCTCTCGAAGGCTTCTGTGTCTCGCTCATGCTTCTAACGTATCCCACCAACCTCTCTTCTTTCCCAGCCTCACTGCAACAGAACTGTCACCAAACGCTGTACAGTGTGACTTGATACGTGTCTGTAACGTAAGCGCCGCGGTAAGGTTAGCGGACGTCCAGCACCTCCCAGTTACAGATGTTTTTCCGCGTGGTGAGAACTTTCAGAACCTCAGCGACCTCGAGGGCACCACGCAGCACTGACTGGTGCCTGGCGCCTGACCGCTCCGTGCGTCATCTCCAAACCGCTCTGCCTCCCCCAGCCTTACGACCCATCCAGAGTCCCTGCCGAAGCAGCCCCCTGCGTTGCTCTTCTTTCTCAGAATTCTCCTGGCTGCCACTCACACGTTCCCTCGCCTGTCAAACTCCAAAGCAGTGCAAATGGTCTGGGGGCAAAAGCCCAGGTATCTGCGGCTGCGAACGTACCCGGCGTGACCCAGGCCTTGTGGGAGCCGCACAGCCATCCTGCCTTCCTCCACGTCTGGCCAGGGCAGGCACAAGGCTCAGCCCGCCCAGACACAACCCAGGGAGACCTGCCGAGGCCGGGAAGATCCCCTACCTGACAGGAAAGCTGCGTGGGACCCCTCGAGGGGTAATGAGCACACAGGCACCCAGATCCTGTCTAAAGACCACTCTCCAGTGAAAGAACCAGACTCCTGCGAGAACCGCTGACTCCAGGGAGGGGCCAGGAGAAATACAAGATGAGTCAGGAAGTGCTCAAAAAAGCCACCAGGACGGGCGCATAAGCCGAGTGAAGGACTCCCAGCAGCCAAGCCTGGGGTCATCAGAGCCTCTACACGCCGGGGCCCATGGAGTTGGTGGGACTGCACCCTGGGAATAGAACACCCACGAGTCCACTGAACAGGAAGAATTACAGGAGAATCCCAAACAACACATGTAGGTGCCCCCCCGAGGTGTGAGGTGCACCCAGTGACTGGCCCCGGCTGCAGGGCAGGGAGGGGAAGTGGAGAGATGGCGGGCACTACTTGAACTCCTAGATCTTCTTCCCAAAAACCCATAACCAGGCTAATCATGAGGAGGCACCTGACAAACCCAAATAGAGGGACACCCACAAAACACCCAACAGTCTCCTCAAAGTGTCCAGAACAAGAGTGAGAAACTGCCAGGGTCCAGAGGGGACAAAGGAGGCAGGACGACCAAACGCAGAGCAGTATCCTGGACCGGGTCCCAGGGCAGAAAAGACACATCCGTGTGAAAGCTGGGGAAACCTGGAAAAACCCTATTACGCTCTGTGGCTCAGCCAGTGGTGTCGTGCCAACGGGAATTTCTCAGCTTTGACAAAGGTGCCATGGTCCCATGAGACGCTCACCTGAAGGGACGCACGGGGACACCAGCACCTTCTCTGCCACCTGGCTGTAAATCGAAAATTGTCCCAAATATAAAATATCCCAAATTATAAAAAGTTGCATGAAAGTTGCCTCAGGGGGGCGCCTGGGTGGCTCAGTCGGTGAAGCGACTGCCTTCAGCTCAGGTCATGATCCTGGAGTCCTGGGATCGAGCCCCGCATCGGGTTCCCTGCTCAGCCGGGAGTCTGCTTCTCCCTCTGACCCTCCCCCTGCTCGTGCTTTCTCTCAAATAAACAAATAAAAATCTTTAAAAAAATAAAGTCGCCCCAGGAAATGTTGGGGTGGGGGTCCTTCCTGTTTCACGCATCCCCTCAGCCCCCCTGCCCTCCAGCAACCACCAGTTTGTTCTCTGTGCCCGAGTCCATTTCTGTTGTGTCCATTCGTTTTGATGTTTAGATTCCACATGTAGGTGAAATTATATGGCATTTGTCTCTGACTTGTTTCACTTAGCATAATGCTCTCTAGCTCTGTCTGTGTTATTATAGATGGAAAGATTTCCTCCTTGTTTATGGCTGAGTAATATTCCATCGTACACATATACACATTTTCTTTATGCACTCATCTATTGATGGGCAATACTGGGTTTGCTTCGGTGTCTCGGCTGCTGTGAATAATGCTGCAGGGAACATGGGGGGTGCAGATACCTTTCCGAATGAGTAGATGGGGTTTTGTTGGGGGTTTTTTTTTGAGGGTTATTTTGAGGGGGTTGTGCTCCCACCCCTACCCAGTGTCCCTCCTTCCTGCTTTTGCAGACCGTGCCATGAGGATCTGATGGTGGCATCTAACCCTCACTGGAGGGACAGGGAGGTGGCAGAATGGAGACGGGGGGAGCTGGCCCCCGGATGGCACACGGAGCTGCCCAGACCTGCCTGGCAAACTCCCCGCTATGTGTGCGACTGCACAACGGCCCGTCAGTAAGGAATTCTGTTCCTTGCAACCCTCAGCATCCCAATTGACCCAGTGTGCTTCCCAGGAGATGAGCTAGCTTTAAAGATTCGCGAAAGTTACCAGTTCTGCACAAGTGAAGCCTTTGCGGTCCTAAGAGACACATTGTTTCCAGTGACTCCAGCACCGTCCTCACACAGAGATCACCGCTCCCAAGTCCATGCCCCTGCGTCTCATCACCACAAGTGGGATGTCTCCCGTTTGCTGTCTGGATGTGTAAGAATGCTAACGACTTTTATGTATTAATTCCATCACGAAATGCTTTCATTGCATATCACAGATTTTCAGCAAACCCACTTTTTCCCAGGCGCATAACCACATTTGTAAATAATTCTCTCCATTCTAGTATTTCAGTATTTATAGTCTTTTCTTGTTTAACTACTGATTGCAGTAGCTAAAGCTTCTAGAACAATTAAAATAATCATGTTTATGTCAAGTATCTTTGTCTTGTCCCTGACTTTAACAGAAATGTTTTATTTCTGTTTATTGTTTTAAATTAATAAAGGAAATATTTACCTGTTTCAATTTTATTAAGAGTAACCATTGTTTCATCAAGACATGTAGAATTTTATCAAATATATTTCTAGCATCTATAGAGATGACCCAAAAAGGGATATTTTCCTATTGATAAATTATTAACTTATTAACATGCTGAATTATGTGACCCAATTTTTCCAAATGCAAAAGCACACTTACACATCTAATACACACTTGACTGCCTCTGTTTGTTGCTGGGTGGTCCGTGGGACCCTTCTGAGAACACGTACAGACAGCTGTCTGTGCTGCGGACACCGTGGGCTCCGTGGTCCCTAAGCGTTCTTACCTGCCCTGGGGCTGTGACAGTTCACACAGGACTGGCGTGGGCCGTTCCCTGACACCTGGCACTTCTGGGGGCCGAAGCTTTGACAAGTCCATCACTCTTTTCTCCTCTAACAACCGGCCAATCGAACTTTCTCTCTCTTCCTCAGTGTACTTGTGAATATTTTGCTAGAAATTTATCCATTTTGTTAATTTTTTCAAAATTATTTGAACACAAACAAATCAAAGTTTCAAAGCAGATTTAACTTTGATAGGTTTCCCTGGAGAACCAGGGAGTGCAGTGCGGGTGGCCAGCTGACAGGCGCACCCTGAGGTCAGTCCTGCGGCAAGAGCCCAAGGCCACAGCCAGGCTGCTGAGGCCTCACTGTCCCTCCCCGCATTCCATGGCCCCCGGTCTGTCACCCCGTGAGGGTCTTCTCTAAGACAGAGCCTCAGTTCAGAGACTGAAAGAGGAGGGACCACCCACATACGTGTGCACATGGACAAGGGGCTGCGCCAGGGCCCCAGAGGGACGCTCTGGCCCCAGCCGCCCGCTCTAGCTCTTGATCCAGAGCCACCGGGGAGGCTGTGATTGCATCGACTACAGCCCCAAGTATCCTATGTGTCGTCCACATCGCAGGCTGCACGTCCCATTTGGGGGTTAAACGTGAAGGATGGAACGTGCTTTAGAGAGTCTTTGGCTTATTTCTTAAGTGGTTTAGGTTTGGAATTACAATAAATTTTCAAACGTGCACCCCTTCAAAAACACTCTATAAGACAAGCAGTGACGTTTCTGCTCAGCACAGAAGCTGTAAAGCAGCACTGTGGAAACGGTCACTGCTGTCTCTACTGCGCCTGACAGATGAGCTCCCCGCAAGGGGGGCGCCCGCAGCGGGGGCTCCCAGGGGAGCGGCCCCATCTCTGGGTCAGCAGCGGCCAGCGCCCATCTCCATGAGGCTCACATCAGGCTTATGCAGCTGGCTCCTCCCAGCACAGGTCAGAGCCCAGAGGCAGAGTGCCCACGTCCAGCATGGGGCAGGCACAGAGCAGGCGCTCTGTGAACACGTGCTACATGAGCGAGGAAGCCCCAGACGCAGCCAAATGTAGCCATCTTAAAGACCACAACTCGCAGAGCACACGGAAGGTCCCAGCACCGCCAGGCACGCTAAACACGACCCAGAATCACACGGACATTTCCCCATTGCCTTCATCCCACTATTTACTTTTTATTTATTTTTAACCTTAAGTTCTCGGCCACTTAAAAAACATTCCTGAGGGTGCCTGGGTGGCTCAGTCGTTAAGCGTCTGCCTTCGGCTCAGGTCATGGTCCCAGGGTCCTGGGATCGAGCCCCACGTCGGGCTCCCTGCTCCGCAGGAAGCCTGCTTCTCCCTCTCCCACTCCCCCTGCTTGTGTTCCCTCTCTCGCTGTGTCTCTCTCTGTCAAATAAATAAAAAAAAAATCTTTAAAAAAAGAAACAAAAAACACTCCTGAGATACACACTCTCCTCCAAGTAAGACTAAGCTTTGGATCCGGGTCTGCATTATGAGGACTATTTTCACAGCCCCTGGCTCAGGTGGGAGCAAACATGCTGGGCATGGCCGCGGCCACCATGGAAACCCTGGGTCGCACACCCATGGAGACGGGGGTCACAGCCTCAGACACGTCCAACACTTCACAACACGCAGTGGCGGATCTGGGCCCAGGAGGAAGCCCTGGGGCGTTCAGGACAAACCGCGTTCCCCAGTGGCCTGCTACTTCAAGGTCCCACTGCAGTCTTCCCGGGAGGATGTGGCCACACTCCCAGAAGCCTCCCCACCTTCCAACTACGCTGAGAGGACAGCGACAAGTGGGGCGAAGTCAGAAGCAAGGAGACGCGAGAGGAGACTCCAGCCACCAAGCTGGGAGGCCAGGACGCGAAGGTCGGTGGCGGCGGACGGCCTGCTGGCCTGCTGGCCCACAGCGGCAGGTCCCCTTGCCCGGCCCCAGGACATCGGCGGAGGGCGGGGATGGAGCCTGCCTCCCCATGCAGGTATCTCCCGGACAACTGGCCCCAAACACAGAGTAATAAATACCAGCTACAAAAACCCCTACGAGTTCTGCCTCAGCAGCAAACGCAGGACACCCGACAAAGCCACCCGTGTGTCATGGAGAATTCAGACACTGTTTTCCCTGCTTTCCCCTCGTTTTTCTGCTGGTTTTATCCTGTGGGACGCCCACTCAACACTTCACTTTTCAATAGCAGTCCTGAGAAAAGAACTGCTTTGGTTTTTAAGTTATTTGGTACAGCAACCCGTAATTATGACCTTTGCAAACACACGGATACGTTCTCGTGCTTGTCCGACCCCGCGTACGTTCCGTACTCACTACAACACAGAACACTGCCACGTCTGTAAAACTCGCCAACACAAACGTGCTTGCGCTTCACCTCCACGCGGCAAATGCACAGCCACGTACTCACCGGGAGCCACGCAGTCATCCTGGAAAGGGCTAGGACGGCACCGGTGGACGCAGAATCACTCACAGCCACACAGGCTCCACTCCAGGGGCCGCCTAAGCCCCCGAGAAAAGCCAGAGCCAGATGGGTGGGCTGCGCACATGCTCTGTACCGGGTGTGACCCTCAGCCGCCTCCCACCACCCCCCAGTGCTGGGGGGCTGCAGCTGGGTCTGGGCCGCCCCCACCACAATCCCCCCAGTGCTGGAGGGGCTGCAGCTGGGTCTGGGCCGCCCCCAACACAATCCCCCCAGTGCTGGGGGGCTGCAGCTAGGTCTGGGCCGCCCCCAACACAATCCCCCCAGTGCTGGGGGGGCTGCAGCTGGGTCTGGGCCACCCCCACCACAATCCCCCCAGTGCTGGGGGGCTGCAGCTAGGTCTGGGCTGCCCCCAACACAATCCCCCCAGTGCTGGGGGGGCTGCAGCTGGGTCTGGGCCACCCCCCACCACCCCCCAGTGCTGGGAGGGCTGTTCCCAGCACCCTCCAGCTTCACAGCCTAGACTCTGAACCAAACATCAAGCTGCTTTCCAGTCTGCCCCAATTCCCAAATTCAGCCACTCTTAACCCAATGCTAACATCTTTCCTACATCACTTTCCAGAGTCAGGCCTCAAGCCCCCTTCTACTCCCCCCACAGCAGTGAGAAGTCAGCGACAAGCCAGCAGTCCCTGACCTGCCGTCTGCCAACTCTGACTCGGCTTTTCTTCTCACGGACAGAGAACAAGACAGAGGTGTGACACGGCCAACCTCCAAGGCCTTCCTTCTTACGAGGTGAACTCCAAGATGTGTCCCCAGGCTCCTGGTCCCGTGGTTTGCCTGCGAGCTCCTGGGACAGCGACGCGGGAGGCAGGCCATGCATGGCCAGCCGTGCCTTCACAGGGCTTCCCTTCTGCAAGGGACACACTGGGCGAGCAGAGACTGACACCAGGTCACACGCTGTCCTGGGAGGGGAGCCACAGACACAGCAGGAGAAGGGGCCCATGGACCCTGCATCTCGGTAGGTGCCAGGAAGAAGAGGACCCACCTGACTACCTCAGACGGTGGCCCCGGTGGCCCAGGGTCCCAGGCATGGCTCTGGAGCGCTCCGGTAAGAACCTGGCTCTGGGGTAAGAGCCACAGACCGCAGGCCGTCAGCTCCTACCTGCAGGAGTCGCGGGTACGGCATGGGCTGCGTGCTGCTGGACCAAGACCTCCAGTGCGGGCTGGCAGAGGTGCCTCCAGAGGTGGGGGGACAGTCCAGCCAGAGCTTGTGAGGAGGTCAGGACGGGGTCAGCTTGCAAGAGAGCAGCCCCAGGTACTGCTCCACATGCCTTCCCTCCCATCTCCCCAGGAACCAGCCTTCAGGAGAAGGGGATGAGGAACAAGACACGGGGTCAGGGTGGGGAGGGGCAGACTGGCCACTGGGCTGAGGCCACACTCAGGAGGCAGAGGGGACAGTCCACTGGCCCGAGGTCAGCAGGACTCCCATGGGAGATGGGGAGCTCTGCAGGCTGAACTTAGAAATGGAGATGCAAAACATTCGAATCCACATTTTGTTCTCTAAAGAAAAAAACAGCCGTGACCAGCAAGCAGAGCCAAGAGTCACTCTCAAGTTCCCACAGCCCCAAAACCAGCCAACTGACCCTGTGGCATCAGCAATCCTGATGGGAAAGATGGCAGCCGAGGCCCCCAAACCGGCCCAACCATCCTTCCTGGCCTGGACATGTGCCAAACGTGAGACACGACACCCGCCCCACCCCGCCCCCGCCAGTGCTCTGCGCATCGAGGATGCACGCTGGGAATATGAGGGCTGGGGTGCAGACAACGTGGATGTGAGAGCTGGTCCCCAGACGTGCAAGTGAAGTCCACGGATGTCCACGCAGTGAGAGCTGGTCCGTGGACGTGAGAGCTGGCCACATCCACGAGTGCAAGTTCGTCTTCTGCCACGTGCTGACATCACATCTCACATCCCCCTCAAAAGTCAAAGCTCCCAACCTCACAATCCTGGGCAAAACTACTCCTCCCTCTCCCCGGAGCTCCCCGGGCCACGTCTCTGGGAAAACCCCTGAGGGCTCCCCAACTGGCTCTTGAGCCCACCAGCCAGCCACCCCCAGATACCGGGGCACTGGCCCCACAAGGCCCAGCCCACAGGCCAGGGCTCTCCCAGCTGAGTGAAGTGTGGGAAGAAAGGCCCAAGGTCAGCCCGCAGTGGCATGGCTGCCACAACGGCTGCTGGGAGTGCCCTCCCTCCACGGGGACAGCGCCCCGTGACCCCTCCTATGTCCACGGGTATCAATGCCCTTTGTCTGGAGGGCAGGCAGTGGACTCACCCGGCCAGCAGCACATGTGCCCTTTTCCACAGCCCCCCGATGAGCACGGGATCCCCAACAGGCAAGGTGAGGCTTCTGAGCATGGAAGCACTTATGGTCAGGGGTGTCCTTGGTGGTGACAGGCTGGGGAGATTCGGGGGGCCACGTGGGAAGTCTTCTGGCATGCAAGCAGGAGGGCACAGACAGGGTGCGGAGGAGCAGGGGAGATGGGCATGGGAGCCAAGCTCTTTGGCAGCCTCTGGGACAAGCCCAGAAACAGAAGAAACGGGGCCCCCAGGGAGCAGCTACGGCTCCTGCTGGAAGACAGTGTGCTCCTCAAGACACAGACCGCCGACATGGCAGGGCCTCCGCACCCGCAGCCCGGGAGCTGGGGGCCACCCCTTGTCCTTCTGGGCCACTACCTGTGAGAACAAGTCCCAGGTCTTGTCCCCTCCCCCCCTGGTCTGCTCCTTCCTGGGGTGCAGACTCAAAGTGGGGGACCCGAGGTGAGAAGCTAACACTTGCCACCGTCTGGGCCCACGGAAGCCACACAGGCCCCTTTCCAATCAGCATGATGCTCTGTGTCCTTTCTGACCCTAAAAAGAAACTCAGAGTCTGTCACTCTACGGAGCGAGAAGTGTTTGAACCGATGCACGCTGACCTGTGAGCGACATGGGTTTGAACTCGCAGGCCCACGAGCGCAGGGGGTTCTTCTGGTAAGTACAGGGCAGCATCCCACGTGTGCTTTCTCCTTCTCATCACTGCCTTGGCAACATTGTCTCTCCCTGGCTTGATTCACTGCCGGAACGCAGCACACGACACATACCATACTGAACATGGGCCAGCCGACGACATCATTGGTAAGGCTTCCAACCACAGCACGCTGTTGGCGTTGAGTCTGGGGGGCGTCCGAAGTTACTGCGGTCAGAAGCCTGACGGTGTGGGGCTCGTGCCCCTCGCCCCAGGGTCGTTCACAGGTCAACTGTATACTAAAGAGCAACAGTGGGAAAGTAGTTTCTATTAAAACACATATGTACACATGGACGTGTTCCACACCCACACACCCAGACACACACTCTCATGTGGTGTCCACCTTGGAGCCATAAAAATTCCAGCAAATGCCACTTCTAAAAATCTCAGGAAGACACAACAATGCTGCGTTCCATCGCAAACCCACGGCAAACAAGGTGGCGGCAGAGGAGGTGGGCCTCCCTCCGGATTGCCTGGCCCGGCCCAGAGCACCACACTGGTAACTCACGCTTCGTCTCACCCAAGTCACCGAAACCAGTCTTCACATTCCCGTTCTTTTTCTTACATTTCAGATTGAACGTCTGTTTTCAGACTGCTAACGGCAAGCTGTGAGAAGAGTATACTTTAAGCAGAACTAGGATCGTCCTTTACAGTTGCCAGACTTAAAACGGGCGCACTTCAAAAACCGGGGGCACCTGGGTGGCTCAGTCAGTGAAGCGTCTGCCTTAAGCTCAGGTCATGGTCTCAGGGTCCTGGGATCGAGTCCCTCATCGGGCTCCTTATTCCTGCTTCTCCCTCTCCCTCTGGGCTCATGTGCTCTCTGGCTCTCTCCCAAACAAACAAACAAATAAATAAATAAAATCTTGAAAACAAAGCCTCCAACTGGAAACCCTTGGCGGGGGCGGGGGGGGGAGCAGACTCACACCCGAGGACAAGGGCTAGGTGTGGCGCCTCACGGCTCCTCCCAGCACAGCGTCCCAGCAGCAGGACCCAGGTCACCCTTGTCCTGCTGCTGCAAGTTGCCTGGGCTCCAGTCCCGGCCCACCCACATGGCGGAGCCCTGGACACCAGGGACAGCAGCAGGCCGTCCAGGTACCCTTCTTGGCAGGGGCAGGGGCAGTGGAGAGACGCTGTCAGAAGCTGCCGGGCGGGTCCTCTGCCCAACAGCCGCAAGGGCCCCTGAGGCATGGATGCACGCAGCCACCCCTTCCCTGGGTCCACCAAGCCTGACTCCTGGCCCTTCCCAGGGGCCACCTGGGTTTTTTTTTTAAAGATTTACTTATTTATTTGAGAGGGAGAGAGAGAATGCACAAGAGCCAGGGGAAGGCAGAGGGAGAGAATCCCAAGCAGTCTCCTGGCCGAGCCCAGAGCCCGATGTGGGGCTCTATCTCATGACCCTGAGATCATGACCTGAACTGAAATTAACAGTCAGACGCTTAACTGACTGAGCCACCCAGGCTCCCAGAAGCCACCTCTTTTTAAAACCTCCTTTTCTGCTTCAACTAGCAAGGGGAGCTGTCTACTCTAACTAGAGTGCTGAGGCTGACAAACAAGTAAGATACAGCGATAATCTCGCCATCATTTCCACACCAAACTGAAATATCCCGAGGGCAGGGCTCACCAAGGCCCTGGTTCGGTAAGGACTGTATCACCCCCTGGAATGCACCCTTCATCCCTGAGGCCAAATGGACAGGTCTTGAAGGGCATCTCTCCCCAACCCCACTTCTTGTCTAAGACTAGTCTAAGTACTTGCTGCGTCTTCCTTCTGTCAGTCACAAGTGCTCGGACAGGAGGGAGCCCACGGGAGCCGGTGACGTCTGTGACAGGAATCACAGCTCCAGGGTGCTGGTGGCCACATCCCTCTGGCTCTCGGAGCTGCGGACCAGTGCCCAGAGATGTCAGAGTGCTCAGAGGGGCATTTGGCAGGAGGCATTTATTCAAGCAACAAAGTCAACCGATCTGCTGTAAGGACCACCTCTCTTGGTACCTGGTGCCTGGCACGTAGGGGAAGGCTGTCCTGAAGCTTGGTTCTATGGAGAGGGGACCTAAAATCAGGGCCAGCACCTGGGTGCCCAGAACAGGTGACTCAGAAGGCCATGGTGGCCTGCTTCAGAAATGCTGTCTCTGCTCAGGAAAAAGCAGGAGAAAGGCTCGGTGTCAACCAGAAACAGACAAGGTGGAAGGCAAAGAACCAGATTCTATCACCAGCAACGTGATCTTCAAAAAAGGTTTCTGTGGGATTTAATTCTAAACGCAGCCAACACTGAGAACAGAAAACAGAGAAAAATCAATGAAACCAAAAAGTTGGTCCTTTGAAAAAAGTCAACAGAATTGACAAACCTTTAGCTAGACTGACAAACACACAGAAGACTCAAATTGCCATAAGTGGGACGGAAAGAACATTACTGCCGACCTGACAGAAACCGAAAGGACAGCAAAAGCAGAGGACCAGCGGCCGTAGGCCAACCAACGGGATACCCTACACGAAAGACACACTGCTAAAAAGACACAAACTGTCAAGAACCAAACTCCCAAGAAAGAGAAAGTCCAAACAGACCAGCAGAAAGGTTGGGGATAAATTAAACAAAACAAAACAAAAAACAAGTGCAAGACTTGCACTGAAACCTATAGAACTGAAAGAAGCCAAAGAGGCCCTAGATAAACAGACGGCTCTCCTTCGGGCACGGACTGAAGATGCAGCGTTAAATGGCAAACTACAGGTTCAGTGCCATCCCTATCAAAACTCCAGCCTTTGTGGAAAAGGACAGGCTCATCCCAGAATTCACGTGGAAGTGAAAGCCACCCAGAGCAACCAATAACAACAACAACGTGGACGACTCGCGCTTCCTGACTCCAAAACTTGCGACAAAGCTACCCCCATCAACACAGTATGGTCCTGGCACGAGGGCATGCGCGCAGACCAAGGGAACAGAGCCGAGAGAAGTCTGTATCTTCACGGTCAGTTAATTTTCAACAAGGGTGCCAAGACAATTCAGTGGCAGAAAATAGTCTTTTCAACAAATGGTGCTGGGACAACTAAGTAACCACAGGCAAAAGGACAGAGAAGAACTCCTAACTCACACTACATATCAAATAAGTCGACACAGATGAAAGACCCAAACACAAGAGCTGAAACGACGATCTTAGAAGAAGAGGTCGGGGTAAGCCTCGGGGACCGTGGATGGGGCAGCGGTTTCTGAGACAACACCTAAAGCACAAGAAACCAAAGACGGAGAGACCGGACTTCATCAGTTTGAGATGTCTGTGTGTCAAAGGATGCTAGCAGAAACGTGAGAAGACAATGCACTGACTGGGAGAAAGTATTTGCAGACCACGTATCTGACAAGAACCTAGGACCCAGAATACATCAAGAAAAACTCAACAATTTAAAAAAAATTTTTTTTAGTGGGCAAGGGATGTGAATGAACATTTCTCCAAAGTAGACCACAGATACCCAGTAAGCGCACAGACAGACATGCAACGTTAGTCATCAGGCCACGCCAATCAAAACCACTTCACACCTACTGGGAAGTCAGAATCAAAAAGATGGACCCCATGTTTTTAGACATGGAGAAAGTGGAGCCCTCATGCGCAGCTGGTGGGGACGCAAAATGAGGGGAAGCAGCCGCTCTGGAAGACGGTGTTGTGGCTCCTCGGAAAGTTAAACTCACAGTTACCGTATGACCCAGCAACTACTCCTAGGTATGTGCCCGAGGGAATTAACAGCATACGTTCACACCAATGTTCCCAGGAGCACTGCTAATAATCGCCAAGTGTCCATCAGCGGATGAGTGGATAAAACGTGGTCCAGCCCCACAAAGGAACAGCATCCAGTCCTCAGAAGGAATGGAGCTCTGACGCATGCCACCACGCGGACAAGCCCTGAAGCTGGACGAAAAACGACACGTATTGTCTGATTCCATTTCTAGAAAACCTCCAGAACAGGCAAATTCATAGACACAGAAAGATAAGCAGTTGCCGGGATATGGTGACTGCTGATGGGTGCCAGGTTTCTTTCAGGGGTGAAGAAAATGTTCTAGAATCATGTGACCCTTGTGAATGCCTATAAACACTGAACTAGACACACTGAAAGAGTGAGTCTCGGAGTATGTGAATTCTGTCTCCATTTGCAAGTAACGAGCACCATAATTAATGCAGCCAACGCACACCTCCCGATGGAGTGACTCACTCTCCACTGCGGGGCGCTCTCGCAACGCATGGCTGCCGTTGGCGGTGCCAAGACCGCTGGAAGTCTGGCCCTAAGGGAAGACCAGCGGGAGCTGCCTGTCCACCACCTGCCCTCTGGGTACAAAGGCCAGGACACACTGCCCACATGCGTCACGCGATCCCTCCTCTGAGGCCACGGTACTTCTCCTGACACTCGGCGGCACCTTGTCGACTTGCAACCAGAGTCCATGAGATGGCAGGAACTCCGCTCAGGGGGCTCAGGGAGAAGCAAGGGGACTTGTGCCCCAATGACTCTCTCCCCTCACAGTCACACCAACTCAGACAAGAGGTGAGAAAAGCCTACTTGGCCCTCCACAAAATGTACAAATGGCTATTCCCTCGATGTCTGCACATCGGGTCCCTCATCCCAACCATGGAGCTTATGGGGATTCCACGACCCCGGGGACACCCACAGCCAGAGCTTCGCTGGGGAGGGATATGCTGCCACGAATGACCCCATGGCCCCAAGCCCACATGGCTCTGCACACATTCACCTGCCACCCAACCAGAAGCAGAGACTCATTCCATCAGTGAGTCCCAGTGCCTGGGCCAAGGCTGCCCAAGGCCTGGCTCTGAGCGCGGCGTCTTGGGAGCAGTGGGACGCTGACCATGAGTGTGCTGGGGGAAGACCGATGTGTTTTGTGACATCGGCACAGGGGAGGCGGTTGGCCTACGTGTGACAAGGTGGAGCGGCCCGGGCTCCCTCTGCCCCTGCCCAGCGCCCCAGCACACCTGCCCAGACCTGGTAGCCCTGCGGACACCGCGGACACTCACAGACCCCCAGCTGGCTCCCCCAACCTGGGAACTGGACTTTCTCCAAGAAAAGCAACACACTGCTGGAGCCGAGTGAATTCCCAGTGGGAAACTGTACCTCTACTCTTCCAAAACAGTAAAACTTTGTCTCTCGCCCATGGGCGCCTGGGTGGCTCAGTCGGTTAAGTCTCTGCCTTTGGCTCAGGTCATGGTCCCAGGGTCCTGGGATGGAGCCCCGCATCGGGCTCCCTGCTCGACAGGGGGCCTGTTTCTGCCTCTCCCTCTGCCGCTCCCACTGCTTGTGCTCTCCCTCCCTCTCTGCCAAATAAATAAATAAATAAATAAAATCTTAAAAAAAAAGAACTCTGCCTCTCGTCCATGGTGGAGATTCCTAATGCAGCAATTACCACAAAACACTGAAATCATTCCACGGTCTGTGCTGCTGGTGTTTAAGACAATTCAGAATGGCACGCAGGATACGGACAAAGCATTGCAGGAAGCTTTCTGGGTCACTCTGCCTGATTTTTTCATTACAGAAAACTAAAGCTATCCAGGTTATCAAGGCTCATAGACATCAATTTTCTCCCAGAATCTAGGATGCATCCCTGAGTCCCCTGGTACAATTTTCTGACACTGAAAACAGACGTGGGAAGCACACCCGTCAGTGCCGCTCCACCTGTCCTCCCTGGCTCCTTGGGAAGCGTTTGCGACGGACCCCATCCTTGAGGGGCTCACCTCCAAGGGCCCTGACCGTCTCCACTGCATTTCCCTGGGCTATTCGGAGCTCCTCACGCTTCCAGCCCGGCCCTGAGCACCCCCTTCTTCCCCTTCCGGACTGACTCACTTATCAGTAGTGAAAATACAGACAGGGCACAGCCAGCTCCAGTGGCCCCAGCGAGCACGAAGAGGGAACTAACCATCCATCTTCAAGGCCAGGCCCTGGGGGATGACGGTGGGGCCAAAGAAGTGGCACTCACACCTCACCGCGTCTTCCCACTGGGCCGCGGAGCTAGGGTCATCAGCTACAGGCCCCTGTGCACTGAAGGAGACCCACGCCGCCTCTTGGCCCACAGTGCCTGGTTTCCGCTACTCACTGGCCACACCAGGCCATGCTGACCACACCGCCCACACGAGCCACATGGCTTCCCAAACAGGCCTGGCTCCCCATTTCCTGCCTCTGCTCCTGCCCTGCAGTGGCCCCAGAGGCCACCTCTTCCTTACTCTCCAGTTGGCTCCCGTGGCCCAAAGAGTTCAGGTCCTGGCCCTGGCCACTTACCCAAGAGGCTGTCTGTGGTCTCTGGGCCCAGGGCTTCTCTGGGCATCCTAAGACACCCTCAAGTCCATCTCCTGACACACCGGGCAGCTGGGGCAGCTGGGGCCCAGAGCATGAGCCATGAGCCAGGCTGCCCCAGGGTAAGGCCCCTCTGCCCTGAAGGCGGGCTGTGCGTCATCCTAGTAAGACATGAGCAGGAACCCCTGCCTCAGGGGGTGAGGCCCTGACCACGTTCAACGGTGCCTTAGACAAGGAACCCCAGCTCCTGCCTGCTGGCTCCTGGGGCCCTGCCCCCCAAACCCCAGCACACCTGTCCTGAAACGCTCCTCCCCCAACTCACAGGCCCCCTCCAGCCTCCTCACCTCAGCCAGAGGACCCTCCCTTCTCTGTCGTGCTCACCTGCTACCCCACAGCTCTCTGGGCTTCATCCTGCAGTCCCTCACGTCTCAGAAGAGAGCTGATAAGGTGGGCGTGGGAATGGGGGCGGGGAAGGCAGCATGGGAGGGGCCTCAAGGACAGCCCCCAGGGGCCCTGGAGATGCTCCAGCGCTCAGCGCCCAGCTGCTGTCCCCAGCCAATTCAAGGAATTGCCCACAGAGGTGGGCAGGATGAGCATGCTGCTGGGAGCAACTGGTGTGGGGAGACCCAGGGTGCTCCCCAGTGCCCCCTGCCAAGGCTCCAGCCCCCAGACAAGGACCCAGCCCTGAGGAGGCACTCACTAAGCCTACAGACACTGGAACCATGCTATGAACAGCCGGTAAAAATGAGCTCTCTGGGCCCTCATGGCCACAAGCCTGCAAGCGCAGCTGAGGCTGAACCTGGGCAGCACAGCAGAACCACCCACAACCCGGGAGCTCAGGCCTCCTGCCCCAAACTCCTCTCCAGCAGCACCAAGCGTGCCTGGGTTGCGGCAGGGAGGACAGGGCCCTGGGGGCTTCAGAAACTTAGGCCAGACCCCACCTGGCCTTGGCGGCCGTCCTGGACAGTCCCCGAATCGGCCACTGGGGCCCTGCGCTGGTTCCCCTGGCTGGTCAGTTCCTGCCACTCACCCACACTCTGCTGGCGGCATCAATCAGCACGACCCCCTCCCAGCAGCCCAGCCTCCCGCCTCCCACCTGGACGAGGTGCACGGCGCGAGCTGCTCGGGGCAGCGCGGAGGGCGGTGATGGCGTTACAGCAAAAACAGGAAGTTGCAAAAGATCTGAAAAACCGTAAGTGATGGGGAAAAAAGCAAAACATGCGTCCCCACAAATTCGTTTGTCATTCTTAAGAGAATGACTCCATCTTAACACAAACCCCAAATCTCCCCGAATTACAGTTCAGCAAAGAGCATGCTCTGCACGCAGGTGCTGGGCAATCATTAGCTGAGCTGGACAGAGGAAGTGCCCGCCGATGCACCCCAAGTAAGCCTGGGGCCCAGAACTGGTACAGGACTCTGAGAGCACGTAGAGGGCACGCGAAGGCAAACTGGGACGGGTGACTTGGTCCGTTCAACTCCTCCATGGGCGCCTCTCAGTGCCACGGCTCCCACCGGCTCTGCACAACGAGGCCTCACCACGGTTTTACTTTTTTTTTTTTTTTTAAAGATTTCATTTATTTATTTAACAGAGAGACATGGCGAGAGACGGAACACAAGCAGGGGGAGTGGGAGAGGGAGAAGCAGGCCTCCCGCCGAGCAGGGAGCCCGATGCGGGGCTCGATCCCAGGACCCTGGACCGTGACCCGAGCCGAAGGCAGACGCCCAACGACTGAGCCACCCAGGCGCCCCCCCCCCCTTTTTTTTTTCTCACCAGAATTTTAAAAGCACTGATCCAACCCAGATCTCAGCTCCATATGAGCAGGTTCACCCAGCAAGTCAGAGCTCCCCCCAGCCCAACTCTGCAACGGATCGTCTTCCGGAGCCAGCAGGTACCCACCGACAGGGGCACAAAAGCCTACGTGCTCAGAGCTGGGTCATGCTTCCCATCCTCATCTGCTCTGTGGACCCCTGGCAGAATCCCAGGACTAAGGAGGAATGTGGCAAAAGAAAGCCCCTGATCCAGATGGACCACGGTACAGCCCCCTTCCAGGCAGGCCGCGGGGCCCCAAGCACAGGATGTGCCCTCATGCGAGGACGGCCAGGACCCTCCCACGGGCAAGCATTCTGGGGCAACTTCGGGAACAGAGTCACCAATTCACTGAAGCTGTCCACCTGAGGCAGTCCTTGCTGACCAGCTGGGTGCACCATGGAGTAAATAACATCCCCACATCAGCAGGACTATAAAAGGTCCCAGACACCCAGGAGATAAAGGTAAACAGGAGGGGCCGTCACACCCAGAGGCTGGGAGAAGAGAATTCACCTGCCAGAGGCCTTCTCTGCCCCTCACTGGGGGCAGTGTCCTCCGCGTCCAGGCGCAGTGGGAGGGCAGGCTGTGGCTGCCACCTCTGCCCAGCTCTTACAGACTAAGGCCACCAGACTGACCCTCGACCCCATGCCTCAGCACCAGCCCTGCACAGACATGCACCAGCCCACCACCCACACCCGGCTGTGGGGCAGAGAGGTTGAGTCCCAGGAGCCAAGGGCGGCCGGGGGGCCCCAACGCAGCTGTCCTCGCTCCCGCCTCGCCTGCATGACCACACTGGAGGGCAGACACCGTCCCAGGGGCCTTCCATCCTCTTGGGAGGACCGGGCATCCCGTGTGCCTGGCCAGGAGAGGTGGCGCCGTCTCCCACGGACACAGTCAACAGTCTGCCAAATACTGTTATCATGACACCACCATCATCAATGCCACTCTCATAGTGGTACAGCCAAGGACCGTCGGCGGACACCTAGTTTTTAAAGGCAGAGGCCAGAAAATGCAAATGGTGAGCACAGAAGCCTCCACCCCACGCCGCAGCGGAAGGAAGGCCTCCCTGCCCTGTGCCGGCCCCACGCAGCCCCAGGATGCGGAACGGTGCGGCTGCCTTGGAGCAGGTAGGCAGTGCCCGCCAAAAATAAATGCGTGTGTGTGTGTGTGCAGACGACGGTTCACAGCAGCAAGCCGGAAACGACCCTGCGTCCATCAACCGGTGAGTGGACACGCCGCGGGGCGTACACCTCACGGAACCCCACTCAACCCTAAGAAGGGACAGAAGTGTGACACAAACAGGTGTGGGCAGAAAACCGGTACCAGGCACGAGGACCGCAGACCGTGAGATTCCGGCATTCGAGATCCCTGTGGAGGCAGAATTCTGGAGCCGGAGGCAGAGCTGTGGCACCGAGGGCCGCCGAGGGCCACCGAGGGCCGCCGAGGGCCGCGAAGGACGTGCCCGGAGACGTGTGGGGACAGCCGCACCACTGCAGACGCCTCCCAAAGTCACTGAGCGGCACACGTGCGCGGGGTGAGCTGTGCCGCATGCAGACCGTCCCCAACAAAACGGCAGGGAGAAGGGCACGCTGGCGCCCGCAGCCCCAGCCGCCGACCCCCTCCCGGGCCGTGCGGACCGCTCTGACGGGGCCGGGCACCCAGCAGGCCTGCGGCTCTTCCGATTCCCTCCGGCCACCGCGGCAGAGCCCACATCCCACCCCGCAGCGGCTGCCGCTCATGAGGCCGGCCCCGCAACACGTGCGACGGGATGACAGCCACAAGAGCGGCCAAAACACAGCATGACGAAAGGGGAAGGAGGGACAGCACAGAGCTGTCACAGTGCGCTGTCCCCAGAAGGGACACTACAATTCTGCCGGCCTGCACCGGGAGGCCAAAGGACTCCTCAGAACAGAGCAGCCTCAGGAGAAGCCCGACCACGGGAAAGCACACCCTGTCCAGGCAAGGGAGGAGCAAGCTGCCACAGGGGCCTGCTGGGTAAAGGGCGGGTCAAGAAGGCAAGTGGGGGGCGCCTGGGTGGCTCAGTTGGTTAAGCGACTGCCTTCGGCTCAGGTCATGATCCTGGAGTCCCAGGATCGAGTCCCGCATCGGGTTCCCTGCTCGGCAGGGAGTCTGCTTCTCCCTCTGACCCTCCTCCCTCTCATGCTCTCTGTCTCTCATTCTCTCTGTCTCAAATAAATAAATAAAATCTAAAAAAAAAAAAAAAAAAAAAAAAAAAGAAGGCAAGTGGGGACGGTGAGGGGGCAGCCAGCACGTGCCCCGGAGCCCCGGCAGGGGAGCAGGCCCGCCAAGGGCGAGAGCGCGAGCCTCGCTGGCGGCGACACCGGGCAGCACAACCAGGCCATCCCGTTGGCCAGACGCAGGAGCCCACGCTCGGGGACAGGGGATGGACCAACCCAGCAGCCCGGGCACAAGTAAGGAAGCCTTGGGTGGGCAGGAGGGGACCAAGACCTTTGAAGGAAGGGGCCTGGGGACAGCTGACAGCACCTCACCCTGCCAGGCCCCCTCCTCTACGTGCCACAGCCCCGTGCCGGGTGGCATTCCTGCCTTCCTGGTGCACCAAAAGCCCAAGCGGGGAAGCCGGCAAGCCCCCGGTCACACGTGCTACACAGCCTGCTCCAGCCCCACATCTTCCTGTCACCACGTGGCCCTGCAGACTCCGACACGTGGCCTCACACCAGCACTGAGGGCAGGATCCCTGCCACCAAGACTCAGGCCTGGCCGTGCCTCCCGTTGCAAACCTCCAGGTCCTAGAATAACAGCAAGTCACTCCGGGGCCCTGAGACGTGGGACAGAAAAGGAGGGTGCCTGAGCCCAGGTCAGCAAGCCCTGGAGCAGAGCCAGGGCTGGACTCCGCCGGGGGTGGGGGGACGGTAACATGCCTCCAGGATGCAGTCCCAGACCCAGCTCCCGTGCTCGCGGCACAGAGGAAGGACAGGGCAGGATGGAAGGCCCGGTGCCAGGCTCAGGGAGGGCACAGATTCAGCATGGGCTCCAAGGCTCCGGGGCAGTTCACTCAGGGCGGGAACTCTGGGAAAGCTACCCCTAACACCATCACGTTCTGCTCAAACACATGAGGGGGTACAGCCCCAGCCCCCACGTCCCCACCAGCCCCCAACCCCAAAGAAGGGCCCCAGGCCCCTGTCAGAGTGAAGGAGGGAGAAGACAAGGGGCCTGAGCTCACAAAAACCCACCAGTGGGTCAGGATTCAAGGAACAGCTGACCCCAAGGCCATGCTCCTGGGGATGGGGTTGAACTATTCACCAAAGGGAAAACCCAAACCAGAGTCAGCATTCTCCTCGAGCCTGCGTGTCACCAGCGTGCTTCCCTGTCAGCCTGGAAAAGCCCCTTCTGTGTGCGGGCACCAAGACCAGCCACCAGGCAGAGCCCCATCACCCCTGACCCGCTCCGGATCGTCCCCACCCTGAGCCACCGTCCAGGGACCGGGCCAGTTGTCAGTGGACACATCTAAGTGGACACTCTGCTCCAGCACCTTTTCTATCTCCCAAAACAGACCTTGTAAAGTCAAAACGTAAATTGTGAGCAACAATGCAGGCTCTCTCTCCATTCCCATCATCAGAGGCCAAGCAGAGGCAGGGACGGTAAGGAGAGCCTGCAAGATGGCAGAATCCCAAGATGCTCTCCCCAAACACAGGCCCGCGACGCAGCCCAGCCTTCCCTGGACCCACATGCAGGCTCTACCTCAAACCCTCCCACCATGGATTTACGGGAATCATCAGTCACATCAAGGGACTAATGTTCTCATCCCCCAAAGCCAACGGCTTTCACACGGGTTTCATTTTCAGTGCAACTGGATGAGCCACGGCTTTATCCTCATTCATCGCTAAAGGTAAGAGACCCCAACGGCTTCCTCATCGATGGCTCTGTGAGTACGCACACGACTGAGCTCTCCCACGAGCCCAAGCTCACGCCTGGAGCGGACCAACTCAGCACCCGCCCCTACCAAAGATTCAGTATCTGGACACTTGTCAGGCTCGGACACACACTGAAATATCATCTGCTGCCCCAAAAGGGAGGCTCTGGGGAGGGGGCCAAGGCTTCAGCGTTCTGTGACCACACGCCACACCGGGAGGAGGGGACCCAGAGCAGAGCCTGCCACCCCGAGAAGGAAGAGCGTTATGGGGCACCCCTCCCCGGCCTGGCCAGGCAGGAACTGGGCTTGAGCCTGCAGGCCAGCTACTCTCCCCAGTGTGTCTGGGGAGTAGATCGAGGCAGGACAACCTCAGATGCCCTAATTAATAAAGCAGCAACAGAAGACAGAGGTCACGGACACTTTATGTTCACCTCGGGAACATTCTCTCTGCCACCTCTCTTCCCCAGCCCCCACAACCAAGTTGGAAGGACCCGGGGAAACATGGGGAAAACATGGCTGTGTCCCAAGAAGTGACAACAGACGGGTGACCAACACACTGCCCAGGCCCTCCACTGCCATCCTGCCTAGCTGCCCGACCCCCACCTATAGGACCCCATTCCTGGACACAACCCACCTCCCAACAGGAGACCCTCCTGCCCACCAGGATGCGGAGATGGCCAACACTTAAGGACCCAGTGCTCTGCCGGCCTGTAGCAAGCCCCCCCGCCACCCTGCTTCCTCATCACCCTTCCGGGTCAAACAGGGGCTCCACAAGGGCAATCCACTGGGAGGCAGGCCTGGGTCCAATTTCTGTAACTTCCAAACTGGACCCAACGTATCATGGAATCACACCTCAGCGCAGGTCTCTTCCCCCCAAAACCTGTGTACGACCAGAGACGGACCCAGGGCTGCGCTGGCCCCCCACCCCTGCTCTCTGGCTCCCAGAAGGGCACGCTGTCTGTGTGTGATGCAGGCTCTGAACGCAAATGGAGGGACCTTTCTCAGTGATGTCCCACCAGAATGCAACTTCTCAGGGTCACCCAGGCCGAGAGGCAGTGGACATAGATACAATGGTGCAAATACCCAACAAGCCTACCTGCAGTGCTCACTTCACTGCATTCAAAGCACGCAAAATACTGAACACCTTAAATGGAAGACGTGCCTCCCTGTGCCGTGGAAAGCATCCCTCAGCAGCTCTAGAGCTGACAGAGACCGGAAACGCCGAGGATGCCAGCATGGGCAGAGGACACCGTGAGCTCAGAGGCTGCTGGACAGTGATGGCACCCAGCCATCGGCAGGAGGGACGGGACACATGCAGCCTGCATACAAGTAATCGGCAGGCTGAGTCCCAGTTCCTGACCACGTCCAAGGTCGGCACCATGTGTCCGGGGTGAGAGGAGGTATGCAGGGTGCCGATGCGGGTTTCCTGAGCAGAAAGAAGCAGCACCAAAGCCACACCGGGCCCTGGACCACCGCCTCATTTGATGCTACCACTGTGGGAATAGGTAGATCCATATCTACAAAGAGTCCCACACTCTGACAAACAGGCCAAGTTCCTACAGGGAAAGTATACTGAGATCTCAGGTCAGAGGCAATAATGCAAAAAAAAAAAAAAAAAAAAAAAGTGCTGAGCCACCTCCAGCCTTGAACTCTCCCTGTGGGACACAGGGCTGGGGGAGCACGAAGGGGCCTGCGAGGAGGCCCGGCCCGGTCAGCCCCCACCCCTGCACCTAACACACCAGAGCCTGCTTCAGGGGCTGCGCAGACAGAGCCCATACCACGGCTTCGGAAACCCAATAGCCCCAAGCTCTGTGATGAGAACTCTCCACCGCGGCACTGCACTGGGCTTTCCCAAGCCACGGCGCGAGGAGCAGAGCCGATCCCACTGCGCTACAGGCTGAGCCCTGGGCCTGGGTCTCCTTCCTGCCTCCTGTCCATCTGCATGGACACGGTCCTTCAAGGCCTGAGTCCAGACAAGCCCCACAAGGGGTGAGGGTGGCCAGAGAAAGCAGCCAGTGCTGGGAGATGGGGTGAGGAGGAGAGCCCAAAGCAGGGGTGTCCACGCAGCCCAGGAAAAAACCTTCGAAAAAAAGATGACAAGGCCAGGAGGATGGGAAGCAACGAGAACCCTGGAACACGGCTAAGGGAAGGTGAAATGGTGCGGACGCTGGGCCGCGGTGGGCAGTTCCTCCAAAGGTTAAACACGGAGTCACCAAAGACCAAGCAGTTCCCCTCCTCAGCGCGCACCGGGAGAAATGAGCACACGCGTGCACACGAAGCTCGGAGCAGCACATCCACAACAGCCAGAACGTGGAAACTGGCCTCATGTCCACCAGCTGACAACGGGTCAACAAACTGCCGTGAGTCCACGGGTGGGACAGTGTTCAGGCAGAGGCAGGAAAGTAGCACCAACACCCGCTACGTGGTACACTCTGACAACTTTGTGCCCAGCGAGGGAAGCCAGACACAAAGGGCCACGTATGTGACTCCAGGGACTCCAGGGACCCAGAATAAGGAACTCCCTGGAGGCTGGAAGGAGCCTGGTGACCGCCAGGGGCTGGGGGCTTCAGGGCAGGGGGGCTGCTGAGGCACCTTTTGGTTTAGGCACAAAATAGGCTCTAAAACGGACTGGTGAGAGCTGCAGGCGTCTGCAAACGCACCGAAAACCACTTCAGGGGCTGACGAGTATGACCGCGGAACGCCGTCTCAGTGACGCCATCGCCAGAGTCCCTGCCGAAGCAGAGATCCGTGCCGTCAGAGGCCACCCAGAGCAAGCAAGACAGCCAGGAACGGACACCAGCCCTCCAGCTCGAGGCCTCCGTGGATTCCACCGAGCCCGTGTGACCAAGTGCTGGGACAGGAGCTGGGAGAAGGCGGGAAAGGCAGGCAGTAGAGATGGCCCCACAGGCAGGCAGTACTAGCGGAGGGGACGCGGGGTTCAGGGAGCTTTCAGGGCGGGACGGGAACAAGGGCAAAGAGAGCCAAACTGATGGTGCAGGAGAGAGAGGGCCATGTGCCCAAGGGGAGGGTCTGCAGCATGGGGCCCAGGGGAGGGTCCCACGGACACCTGCTGTTGGAAAGGCCCCGGAGGGTGCAGCCAGCTTACCAGCTCTGCAGGACTCAAGGCACAACCGGTCAGCAGGCCCTGGGGAGACGGCTGCTCAGCCGTTGACCAAGCGAAAAGGGGAAACCAGCTCAGAACTGACACAACTCTGAATACGCCGCAGGACAAAGGCCCCGCTGACCCCCAAGGGCAAGCTGTGCTCTCAGACCTCTGCCACTCAGCTAAGTGCCTTTCCCAAGAAACAGCCTTGCTGCGTTAGGGGGGGACCCAGCTCTGAAACCACAGCAGCAAGAATTCACCTCTGAGCTCATTTCTAGCAACAACATAAAGAACAAAAAGCTAGAAACCTCCCTTGTCAAAAATCTGGCCATCTCAAGCAAAACAATGAGGTGTGCAGCCCTGGCCACCCCTTTCCAGGAAAATGGGTAGTGACAGCAGGAGTCTAACTGGGGATTATTGCGAAAGAGCCGCAGGGCTCTCAGGAGGCAATCTGGCGGTCGCAGCAAACCTGGAGAAGCCGCCTCTAGGCCCCCAGCCAGGGAGATGCTTGTGCGGGTTCAGGAAGGGCCACCAGCGAGGACCGAGGGTCTCGGAGTCAAGCCCAGGAGGCCTGGCCCGAGGTCTGCCAGGGCACAGCCATGCTCACGGTAACACAACACGACAGCCTCCTCTTCCCAGCCTGGGTCCTGAGTGACTGGCGGAGCTTTCCAGAGCGTGTATGACGTGTGAGGACATCACCATCCTGACTGCTAAAGCAACGTGCTCGGTTTCCGCTCCTCTCAGGGTGTCCCTACCAACGTGGTGTAAACATTGATAGTCATAACCAAGTAACCCAGAGCTCTTTGGGGTCCTCCACAATTGTTCATACTCCACGGGTAACAGTGTGAGAACCACTGTGGGGCAGCTGTGAGAACCCCCTTGTGGGTAACGTCGTAGGGGAGGAGCAACCAGAGGGCCCTGGGGGAGGACCACTGCACCAGCCACGCGGGGGGACACAAGCCAGGGGCACTGACAAGAAAATAGCAGCCTGCCAGACAAATCTCCTCAGCGTCCCCTGCAGATGGGGGAAGGCTGCAAGACCTCAGAAGCGCGGATGCATCACCGACCCGCACGCGGCCTTCACAGCACGCCATGCCTGTGTCTCACCCAGACGCCCCTCCCACGATGACGAAGCCGGGCAAGAAAGCATTCCTTCCCAGGCCACCTTCTGAAGACAGTCCCCCCAGCATGGGAGCATGCTGTGCACACACAGTCACCAGGCAGATCTTCTGAAACCTGCCATACACCATGGAAGCAACACCCCTTCACTCAAGACTGCTCTCGCCAGCCAGGCCTCCCTGTCACACGGCTCCCAACCACAGCAGGCGCCCCAGAGCGTGGGGGAGCCTGGCCAGCGCCCACCCCACACCACTGAGGGAGGACGGCTGCTGCCCCCAAGGCTGAGCTCCGCACGCCCAGAAACCTCTGGGCTACTGGCAGATCCTTGTCTACGGACCTTCACATCGAAAGGCGCCCTGCAAAATTACCCTGTGTGCACTGATTACCAAAACAAATGTTCCTTCCAGATGTAAACATGATGCCAAACTCCATACAGCCATCAAGAAAAAAGAAAATTCAGAGACAACATGTTGGCAAACAAAAGTAAATTAAGTTATCCATTTTAACGTCAACAGAGAGAAGCGTGCATATACAGCTGAAACACAACAGAAACGCTAGAACTCAGAATCAAAGATTACTGGAAAGAATGTTTGCACAGCAAAATTCTTTTCCCTTTGAGACTCAAATGCCCCACCATGCTTAATTTTCCTGACATTTCTGAGGCTTTGAAGCCTCAGCGAACGGATCTGAATCATCTGAGCAAAACCATGTTATAGTGGCGTGTTACTGGAAAGCTGAGAATAGAATGCTAAATATACAGACACACACCCATACAGGGCACTTTTGTAGAAAATGATCAAACGCGGAACTAGATAAAGTTGTCCGAGGGAAACAGGGAAAACAGTTCACCTCCAACGGGGAAGCAGAATACATGGACGCCTGGAAGTTAAAATGAGAAAAAAACCCACAAAAATAGCACCTACTTTGTGTCAAGGAAAGCAAGCCTAGCCCGTACATGACCTTAGCTTGCTGAAACCCTTCACCCATGCCCGCTGCCGGCAAAGGAAGGCTCGGCAGGACGCCAGAACCTTCTCCCGGAATCCAAGTCATGCCTGTATCACTGGACCAGCCCACGCCCACTGCTCACCTAGCGAGGCCTCCACAGGCTCCATCTGTGCCATCACCCTTTTCTCTTAAACAAGCATGCCACTTGGAGCCGCATTCTGCTGTATTTGGGTTGGCAGTGCAAGTACCAACAGCGGGGTGGCACCGCGGCTCCAACAGCGAACTAGGTCAGCCTGGGCCTGCCTCAGAGTTCCAGGCGCCCCAGTCCCTGGCTCCCTCGGCTCCCCTCGGCTCCCCTCGGCCGGCGGGCAGCCACCCCCGCTGCCCTGGGTGGCCGGGTGGCAGGCCCCCAGAGGTAAAGGCCTTGGGCAGTCACATCCCTTCTTTGGCCCTGAAAAGCTTGCCGGCATCTTTCTCTTTCATAAACAAGATACAGCGTTCTCCAGGGCTTTCCACCGCCGCCCTTGTTTGAAAACTAGACAGATACTAAGTTACAAGGTAAAACCAGGGCGCCAACGCCCGGAGCCCGGCTGAGCCGCACACAGCGGGCCGCACAGCCCAGCGGACGAGGCTAGCCCACCAGCCAGGGGCGGGGTCAGAAGTCAGGGGTCAGGGTTCGAGGCTCAACGTTCAGGGAATACACTAGGGGCGGGGTCGCGGTTTGGGGCCAGTGCACGAGGGTCCTCATATCAGGATTTGGGGACCTCGGACAGGGATTAAAATCGGAGTTTCGGGCCCTGGTTTCCGGGGCCCGGCTCTGAGGTCGGGGTTCAGCCTATGCAGTCTGGAGGCCAGAGGTGGGGGACCTGGATTCCAGGGTTCGGGGCAGGGTTCAGGGTTCAGGGCACTGGTTCAGGGTCTCAGGATTTAGGGGTACGAGGGTCTGAAGGGCCCAGATTCAGTGTCCACGTCCTGGGGTCTGAGACTCAGGGCTTCAGTCCAGAACCTGGGGCTCTGGGGCTCAGGGATGGGGACCAGGACAAGGGTCCTGGGCTCCGGGGGCTCGCGGCTCAGGGCCGGGACCCAGGGCCGGGGCCAAGTCCGGATCGCGGGGTCCGGGGAGTCCCGGGGGTCCCGGGGCTCGGGGCCGGGCTCGGGGTCGGGGTCCGGTCGCCGGGCACTTACGTCGTCGAACAGCGAGCCCACGTTGGCCGTGACCAGCAGCACCGCGGTGCCCGGGGCGGCCGCCTTCCCCGCCATCGTGGCCTGGGCCGGCGGCGGCCGCTCACGCGGGGCCGGCCGGCCGGGGTCTCCGCGGGCCGCGGCGTCAGCTGCGCCGGGGGGCGGCCCCGGGGCGCATCGCGGGCTCGGCGGGTCGGGCCGGGCCTGGCCGGGGAACGGCCGCGCGCGCTCACTCGCCCTCGCTGCTCCGCGGCCCCGCGTCCGTCGCTCTCCGTCCGCGCCTCACCGCGGCCCGCGCGCAGCCATTAAGATCGCCGCCACTGAAGTTCCCGCAGCCGCTGCCGCCGCCGCCGCCGCCGCTACCGCTGCTGAGGCGAGTCCCGCCCCGAGCCGGGGGGCTGGGCGTGCGCGGGGCGGGGCTGGGCGTGCGCGGGGCGGGGCTGGGCGTGCGCGGGGCGGGGCGTGCGTGGGGTGGGGGGCCTAGGGAGGGGCGGGGCCTCGGGCGGGCAGCCGGGGGAGGCCCGGGAGGGGCGGGGCTGCTGGAGGGGGCGGGGCCACTGGGAGCGGGGCAGGGACTGCAGAGAGACCCAGCGACGGGCGGGGCGCGGCCTAGCGGGGGCGGGGCCTGGGAGGGGCGCTCCTGCGTCGGCGGGGCTGCTCCTCGGCCGCCCTCCCTTCGGTCAGCGGCCGCCCCGCCCCGCCCCTCCCCGCGCAGAGACAGCGCACTGTCTCCGCCCTCCGCACTCCTGTGACGTCACGGCCCGGCAGCGACCGTCCTCCTTAAAGGGGCCGCGTGCTGACCCGAGCGCTGCCTGAGCAGAGGGGCTCCTAGGAGGTGGTCCTATGGCCCGCGCCTGACCCACGGAAGTGGAAGGCGGTGTCCCGGGACATTTAATTAACTCTCACACAGACCGCGTGGGCCCCCACCCAAGGTGGGGTTCAGAGGGGCGTGGAGGCCTGGGCGGGACAGAGGCGCAGGAGGGGAGGTGGGCGGGGGTCTCGGGGCAAGGGGACGCGAGGCGCGGGCTGGGGACGCGGCTCTCGGGACGGGGGTCGTGGTCGGGGCGGGGGCCGCGGGAGCCGGGGTCTCAGGGCGGGGTCGCGGGCCTCGGGACGAGGGTCCCAGGTGGATCTCAGAACTGTTACCAGTGAAGCGTTTTCAGGCAAAGGCTGTCAACAGGCGCCTGGCCGCGCAGCACGCCTCTGAGCCCCGGTCCCCTGCCCAGGCCAGCGCCGAGAGCTGTGCCCGCGTGGCTGGGACGGGGTGGCCAGAGCCAGGACCAGCGTCCGCCAGGCTGGCCTTCAGCAGCTGTGCGCTCTGTTAACCTGCAGGGTCGGTAGGGACAGCGGGCAGCTGGGCCCTTGCCAAGGAAGGCATCCCCTCTGGAGTTAATCAGGGGATCCTGCTTACAGCGACCACCTAGCCTCTCCACCAAAGCCCATTTGACTTAGAAACCACCGTCTAATTCATTCAGCAGGGGTGATCATGCCCACCCAGAATTGGTAAGGTGAAGCCCCATCCTCCAGTGTGTCTGGACGTGGAGATGGCATCTACAGGGAGGTAATTCAGGTTGCAGGAGGCCATAAGGGTGTGTCCCTTTCCCAATAGAATCAGTGTCTTTATAAGAAGAGACCCAGAGCACATGCTGTCCCCCACACACCCTCCCACTCCCAACAGAAATCAAAGAAGAGGTCATTTGAATGGACAGAAGGTGGCCGTGGACAAGCCAGGAAGAGAGCGCTTTCACCAGAAACCAGACCCTGTGGGAACTTGATCTCAGACTGTGGGTGTCCAGAACTGCAAGAAATAAATTTCTGTTGTTTAAGACACCTATTGTGTGCATTCTGTGGCAGCCCAACCAATACAGCATCTCTTGTTGACCTTTTTGCAAAATCAGCACTTGCTAAGGACAGCCTTCATAGAGAGCAAATGAGGTATCACCAACGCCCGGGACCTGCTTCCTGAGAAGTAGCATGGCCTCCTGCCCTGCCCTCGACTGTGTCTCCCCTCACACCTCTGCACTCCCTGGCCGAGGAAGCTCACCTGCACAAGCATGAGCTTGTTTACTCTGAGACTGTGCCTGAATTAGAGAACACCCAGCCCCGTGCCCCACCCTCGCCCAGCACCCACCCTCCTGGCTTCCCCGTTTGACCCCTCCCGCCATCTCCAAGCCGCCGACAGGCCTTCCCATCCGGTGGATGTGCTGGCCCTTCACCTTCACGAAGAAGGATTTGCAGCCCAGCAGCATGTGCCCCTTCTCTGCCCAGCCACCCCCTGCAATGTCATGCATCAGCTCACAAGCATGCTGCAGTGTCTCAGATCCTATGAGGTCCCCCATGTCCTATGCCCCTCCTTACCCTTCCATCTCTGCTCTGTTTACTGCAAACCTTCTCCTCCAAGTGACCATTCTGCCTCAATTGCCAACAGGCCACTCTTCCAGGCCCTCAACTGCTGCTTGTGCCCACACCCCAGTGGGGCCATCCTCACCATTAGCACTGGCTTCCTAATTCAGCAGCCAGTCCCCACCCCTGGCTTCCACCCACCTGACTTACCCTCCAGAAACAGGGTCCGCCCTGGTGACCATGACATTTGCGATCTCGGTCCTCCCTCTGGCTGCCCGTCCCCTCAGCCTCTTTTGCTTGCTCCTCCTGATGCTCCCCCAGGCTCAGTCCTGGTTCCTCCTTCCTTTGTGCACACACTCCCTGCCAATCTCCTCAGACTTTTTCCAGGTGCCTGCAGCTGCACTGGGAAGGGCTATTTCAAGGCCAGCAGACGGCAACAGATTCCACAGTCACTCCTTCCTTCGGAGGCTCGCACTCCAAAGTGCCCACTCGCTGATGCATGGAGCCCACGACCCCCTCAGGCCCTTGGCAGCCTTGTTTGACTCTGTGCCCCAGAGGTGACTTCTCTGGCTTTCTCTGGCCCATCCGGCCTCTCAGATGCTCCTTCCTCCTTCAGACTCCCCCCGCCTGACCCACCCACCCAGTGCCGTGCACACCATCACACCAGCTTTCCTTTCCCCTCTGCCGTGGGCTCCGCCTCCCTGCCACTCCGGCGCAGCCAGCCACAGAGAGGTAACAAATACGTGAATCGGAGCCACATCAGAGCCACCACCGTGCCTGGATCCAGGGCTACCTGACTTTCAAAGAGATACTGAACCCTACACCTCCCCTAAGTTAAAAGCCACATTCATAAAATCATGGGTAAAAAGGGGGCTTACTGTTCCTCACATGTCCTTTTTTGCCTTTGGAACATTGTCCCATGTCTGGATGTTTCCTTTGCCAAAAGAGTAATACCGTTTTTTAAGTTTTGCGACTTATTATAAGTTTTGCAAAGCCCACTTACCCAGCTTCAGGAGAGGCCTGGCCCCCTGGCATCTGGGTCTGCATCTGCCCCTGCAGTGAGCAGGGCAGGGGAGGGGAGGTGGAGGCCGCCTGAGGCATGACACTGATTCTTCCGTAGAAGCCGGCGGGCTCCGACCCAGCCTGCTTGGCCAGATGTTCTCAGGGCTCCCAGAGTTTGGCCAAGTCTTTTGTTAAACAACAATATGCTGCCAGCTGCTGTTTTTAAAAGAACAGCATGTTAGCCACTGAGACCATATCATGACTTCATTTAAGACAGGAACCGATTTATTTATGGATTCGTATCATCCAATGGTTGAGAGGTTCGCAACTGGGATTCCTTATCCACAAGCATGCTTAGAAGTCCTCCTTCGGCCGCTAGATGGATAGATGCACGGCACTCTGTGGTTGCAGAGTGTGTTTCAATCATGTGGTCATCCACTTTCAACACTCCTGCCCGGGGTGTGGGGAGGGATCACCCTTAGTCCGTTGTATACAGCACACTGGGTCCAAGGTCTCACTCAGGCTGATTCTGTGCATAGAGCTCGGCCGGACCCACAGTGAAGGAATCCAGGGCTCCGTCCTCTTGCTGAGGGGCCGGACTCAGTTGCTTTAGCCAGAGGCATATTTGCCGTTAGTAAGTCAACGGCAGCTTGTTACTTCACACTCATCTGGGAAAGGGAGGTTTCTGTCCTTCTGAATTATTTGGATTCTTTCTTCATCAGTCAGCTCTCTCCAGTAACAGCGATCACTTTGCAGGCACCCATTGTGTGTGAGGTGCTTCACAATTGTTATTTCTAGTCCGCATGAGCAGTTATATGAGGTTTGTATCTGTTTTATAGGTAAGAAAACCGAGCTTCGGGAGTAAAAAGCTGGCCAGCTCCACACAGCCAGCCCCGGCAGAGCCAGGACGCCAAGCCGCCGCGATCCTCAACAGCACGTGCGGCCTTACCCTCCGTCCACGCGCTCGTTCCTTTACTCATCACTTATCCATTCGGTGAGTCTTTACTGGGCACCCTCCCTGTGCTGTGCACCACCCCAGACGCCAGGGAAGAGGTGCTAACCGTGCCCAGGAAGCTGAGATCACAGCGGGAGAACCGGCCAGAAATGCACACGGGGCCACTGTAATGAGGCGGCACCGTGCCCGCTTACCGAAAGCCTCCTTATGAAAGCCGCACGCTCATCGTAGAATATCTGAAGTCTGTGGACTTGCACCAATCGTGGTGAGGAGCCACAACGGCTTATGGTTTCACGGCAAACAAACCACGCACTGTGACTCCTTTGACGGGACCTCTGTTAAGTACCGTTTACACTTTGCTCCTCACCCAGCTGATCAGGCCATACACACGGTCCTAGCTCCTCTGTTTAAAACCCAGCACTCTAATGTAAGTGCTTTCTGACACGACTGAAAACTCTCCCTGGAGGCTTTTAATGCCTGAGTCGCAGACGCCTGACAGACACATCGTGTTGCGAGGTCAGGTTGTTTCCATTTCTGCACATCAATCCAGTGCGTTCAGAAAAGGCATTCGACAAAATCTAGCAACTTTTTGTGATTAAAAACTCTTGGCAAACTAAAAATAAAGGGGACTTCCTAAATCTCATAAGTGCATCTGTGAAAAATGTGTACAAACACCGTATGAGTGCTGACAGACACTGCTTGTTGCCTGAGTTTCAGGACAAGGCAAGGGTATCCACTCTCACTCCTATCCAACATTGAACTAAAGATCTATCTGTGCAACAAAGTAAGAAAAAGAAAGAAAATGCATACAGATTGGAAAGGAAGAGGTAAAACTCCCTTTGGCTTCAGGCAACATGATCATTGACATAGAAAATCCTAAGGAATCTACAAAAAATACTACCAAATAAATGAATTTACCAAGGTCATGGAATGCAAGTCAATATTCAGAAATCAATTATATTGCTGGATATTAGAAATGAGCATTGGAAAACAAAACTTTAGATCATTTCCATTTACAAGAGCCCCAAAATTAAAATGTTTATAAATAACTATAACAAAGGATGAGAAGACCTTTATGATGAAAACCGCAGAACATGGAGGATTGAAGCTAGAGGAGATCGTGGAAATGGGGAGACGTGCTGTGTTCGTGGGTTGAAAGATTCAGTGATGTTACGATGTCAGTTCTCTTCAATTGAGATTTAGATTTAACGCAATCCCACTCTTTTCAGCTGGCTTCGGTTTTTTGTTTTAGAAATTGACAGATTCATTCTAAAATATATTTGGAAATGCAAAGTACCTGAACAGCCAAAAGAGTTTTGAAAAAGAAGAACAAAGTTGGGGTCCTCACCCTGCCTGATCTCAAGACTTATAAAGCTATCGTAATCGAGGCAGTGTTTTATTGGTATAAGGATGGGCCTGAGGATCAGAGGAACAGAACGGAGAACCCAAAAGCAGACCCACATTCATGTGGTCCAATGGTTTAGACAAAGATGCCGATTCGATGGGACAGAACTGTCTTGTCAACGAACAGTGCTGGGATCAACTGGAACAAAGCAAACCCTGACTGACCCTTACACACACACACAACACCAAAATTAACAAAAGACGGATCACAGACCCGCACGCAAAAGCTAAAGCGATGATACTTCCAGAGAGTATTGGAGCAGGCACAGGTTTCTCAGAGAGGAGGACACCAAAAGCACTACCCACAAATGACAAAAAAAGGGGGGGGTAAGTTGCACTTCATCAAAATTTAAAAGCTACGTTTTTTTGGCTCCAAAGTCCCTCCCGAGGATGGAGAGCATATGAGGATACCATGCGGCAATAGGAAGAGCATGGCTCAGTCTCAGAAACTCCACGGTGAGCAAAAGCCAGACACAGAGTGTGTGCCCCCCGATTGCACGCATTCGACGTTGTGCCCCACAGTGACAGGAGCAGGCTGGCGGCCGCCCCCCACGGGCAGGGGAGGACCGAGTGCAAGGGAGCCAGAGGGTGGGTGCGATTTGGCGGGAAATACTCCCCTCTTGATTGTGGAGGAGTTACGTGGTGCATACATTTGTCAAAACTCATGGAATGGCCCGTTCAACACAAATGGATTTCACTGGACAAAAGTGGCACCTCGAGGCTGACCTTCTGAGCCTGGAAAGGAAGTGAACGAATGGTAATGTTTATGGACATCTATTTCTCACGCGTGACGACACAAACCCCAAATCCTCTAAACCCACATAAAACCCAAATCCTCTAAAATCAGAAAGTTGGTTTTAAACTCATTTGTGGGCATAACCTGAACTAAAGTAAGACAAATTAGGGTCCTTGCGTGCTGGCTTATTATGAAAATCCTTGTGTGTTGTTTCTGAAACATCGAAACATGTGGATACAGGATTCTCTCCCAGGACCTGCTGTCTGTGACCCATCATACGCAGAACATGCAACCTATCGTCTTCCTAAAAATCTAGGGGGACAATTCTGAATTCTGAATTCTATCTGATCCCAAGGGTTTCAGGTAAGAGATTGCGGAGCTTTAATTGGAACAATACATGGGAAAACAGACCACATTCAGATCTGCATGTTTAATTCCTTAGAAAAGGCACTGTGAGCATCACATATCTCAAAACCTAATAGCAAGAGGCTGCATGACACGCTTCCTCTTCCTCAGAACCTGCAGAGCTGTCTGCCCCTGGGTCCTGGGGCCGTGAGTGGCCTGCTGCAGGCTTTCCATCCTAACCTACCCAGGGAGGGAGCCAGGGAGGGACATGGGGGGCACCTGCTGGGAAGAGGTCTGGGCCCCGGGAAACAGGACCCCTGCTCCAAAGAGCATCAAACACCCTCTCCCAGACAGAGTGGGGTGGTGGCAGCTTGTGGCTTAGGTCTCGTCCCCCCTGCTCCACCCAATGAAGCATAATCCTCCATGGAAGTGAGTCCCTGATCAGGAGGATTGGGCATATTATCACTCTAAGTGTCACCATCCTTGACCAAGAGGATGCCTAGCTCTTGGAGAGAAAGCCCGAATCCACGGGTGGGACCCAGTGTGCAGGACTTCGCATTCTGCTCCATAGACCTTCAATTTCTCCTGTGGGATTTGTTCTTAATCAGCTCCATAAGATGAATGGCACCCATCATTTTTCCCAGCAGGGTTGAGCTATCCAGCCTGGGCCTTGCAATCTGGACGCCACACGAGCGCTGGCCAATCCCCACACTTCCTTGTGGCCCTACCAGGGCGTGAGCTTCTCACGGCTGTTTTCACTCCACTGGACTTTGGAGGAGATTAAAGAGTGGTTGTTGGTCTCCCTGGGCACAGTCCCCGTTGCTGCTACAAGTGAGATGCATGTGTGAGCATGCAAGGTCTGCTTTTCTGGGAGGGCAGTTATCTCCTCTCCTTTGGCAGAAACAGGGCATTGACATGGCCGAGTTCTCCACATAAAATTACGCAGGCAGAAAATGTTGCCACGTCCTGGGATTTGGGCAAGCAAGTGCCCACCAGATGACCTTGGGGCCAGCCCTTTGTGCCACAAGGACAGTTTCCAGAATCACCAAGAGTCCCCAAGAGAACTAAAGCAAAGTCAGGAAAATTATACAAGCAGAGTCTGTCTCTGAGTTAAAGTCTTTTAAAGCAGTCGAGGCTTCCGACGTGGTGTCAGTTCATTCTGAGCATAAAGCCAGAGGGCCAGGACCTTCTCCTGCGGATACACGTTTGGAGGAACACCAACTCTTGCTCCGAGAACCAGCATCGCGATCTTGGCTGTCCAGTCTCCACGTCTCCGGGTCCTCAACTCAGCTGTAACTTCTGCTTTGTAATTTTGTATTTATGAAATCAGCCTTGTAAAGATTCACGACTATCGTCCATTTCTCGAATCTTCCGGAGACCAAACGTGTCCCGACAGTATTTTAAAGAACCGCCCCCACCCCATGTGAGTGTCTAAGGCCTCAGTCAACGGCACTTTGTGAGTGCGGGTCTCCTTCCCCTTTCCTCTGAGCTCCACGTAGAGCAGGTCCTGCCGCTCGATGCGTTGGCGCACCCAGAACGTGAGGCTCACTGGCCCGCAGGAACCCAAGCAGCCGGGAGTAGACGGACAGAGAGGCGAGCAACACAGGAATAAATGATTTCACTAAGTTGAAGTAATGTTTCTGTCATTGTGAGTAGTGGCCTGCTCGAAATCAAGCCTCGCTCCTGACACACACATGGCACATTTCTGGTAAAACTGATTTTCCAGTGCTTTGTGTTTGCTGACACCACATGTTTGCTTTGGTGGATCCTCATCGACAACGTCCTGTCAGCAGCGTTGTGCCTCCGTCTTGAAGGAAAGTGGCAGAAGCCCCAGAGTGCTGTGGTCCGTGGCCTACGACGGCCGAGTGCTCCAGGTGCTGTACACAGTCCTACAGCGCAGGACTGAGCGTCAGGCACCGGCTCTGAAGTGGGTTCTCTTCCTGGTGAGAGCAGTTCCCACAACGGCTTGGGGTGAACGGGAAGCAGGCCCCAAGGCTAGGACGCCTCCCTGGGACCGGTCCCTCGCGGACCTGGACTCCAGGGCTGAGGGTGGTGGGAGGCCGCTGCGGAGGGCGGCAGGGAGAGGCAAGGCCCAGCTAGCCAGGGAGGCGTGGGGAGGCAGGGGTAGCAGGACGCTTGGTGGGCCTCCCTCCCTGCAGAGTGGGAAATCGGAGCTGGGAGGGGTTCAGGGCCGCGTGAGGCCGCCGGACCCTCGGAGCGGCGCAGCGGCAGGGTCCATCCGTGATGGGAGGCAGAGTCCTGCGCAGACTCGGGGAGCAGACGTGCCCTCACACCAGCAGCCCGCTCCTGGCAACGTCCAGGCAGAGCCCCCGGGACATCAAATCAAAGAGGGAAATGCTGTTGGCGCTTGAAACGGTCCGTCTGTGAAGGGAGCGCCTCTCCGCCCGGCTTCTCATCGTGTTTAACAAGGGAGGTGTCCTGTGTTCAGGCTCAAGTCCCTCTGACTGTATTTTTGAGCTAGCTTTTCTGAGTTTAAAAAAGGGAAAAGGAAAACAAAGAGCTGATCGCTACACCCTCTGGAATCGTTTTTCATACGTTGGAGGACAATCATCAATTCGCTACTCGGGCCCCATCTGCTCGTGGCTGAATTATCCTGGCCTCGTCCTGGTATGGGTCATCCTCCAGGGTAATCCGGAACGCCAGACCTCACCCTTATTACACACACACTGTGTTTCCAAATCTCTTTCTATTTACAATATTTATTTATTTCTAGCCAGTAATACCTTATGAAACAGGTTCGCTCATGAAAAGAGTATTGACTTCGGTATAATTACAATTAACACAGCTAGAAATACCTCCTCACTCGTTTACGTGAGCTGCTTTAATTCACCATTTGTGTGTAACCAAGGATAATTCGAGTCTAATGAGAAAAATTAGGAAAAACCAAATATTTCATTTTCCAATTATATTTATTTATGGTTTTTTTGCTTCCTCAATTAAACAGAAATATATCATTAGTAATATTAAGAAAATTCTGATATTATATGATACATTCTTTTATCTGGTAGGAATTCTTTATTACCCTTTCAATTATAAAATTAAAATACATTAGTCTCAAAACAGGCCTTTCTACTAATGTAAAGATTCTTATATGTCCTTCAGTGCAATTTACTTTTTTTCAAAAAATGTCATACATACTTCTCAAGTGTATTTCTGGGTATTTTAGTCTTTTGTCCTGTCGTTAGGACTACGACTGGCTTCTTCCACACATTTCAAACTACCATAGTTTGTACACAGACATGCAACTTAATCTAAATGTGCATTTGACATTTAAAAACTATCACTTCTGGTTTTCTCTCTATAATAAATTCCTAGACATTCTCTCGATTTTTCAGGCAGGCAATCACATTAACAGGTTTGATATTAAGGTATTCATTCTATTCAAAGCTAAGTTTAGATGCACCCGGAAATGAAAAACGTAGGACAGATTTTTTTTTTTCAAACCACAAATAGATTGAATTAAACTATTTGGTTTTTGAAATATGAGTCAAGTAAAATATTTACTTTATGACATGTCCTATCATAATTTTTTAAATGCAGTACCTTTTTTTTTTTTTAAAGATTTTATTTATTTATTCATGAGAGACAGAGAGAGAGACAGAGACAGAGGGAGAAGCAGGCTCCCCGCGGAGCAGGGAGCCCGATGCGGGACTCGATCCCAGGACCCTGGGATCATGACCTGAGCCGAAGGCAGACGCTTAACAGACTGAGCCACCCAGGCGCCCCATAAATGAAGTACCTTGCAGGGTAAACCATTTCAAGTATCCATGACAGGAAGGGCCGCCCCGCAGGCGCACCAGGCCCTGCGGACAGAGGCTCTGCCCATGAAGCCAATGCCCTGCGGCACGGCTGTCTTTCACTTTTGCTTTACTCCGGTCGCAGATCCCTCCTGCCAGTGCTCGCGGAGGCTGACAGGAGTCGTTGGCCTGAAATCAGCTGCAGAATGGCAGGTGGTTCCCTGCCCACTCAGCAGCCGGTACCTCAGCCTTCGACCTTAAACCAACTCTGGATCAATTAATGCGGCAGTTGCCTCAAAGGCTGCTGTCTTCTAGCCAAAGCCCAGGAAACATCAGACAGGAGTCCCTGGAATTTCAGGAAGTAAGAACCAATGCCCCCACCCCGGCATGGACCGGCTTCTCTCTGCGGTCCCTCTCGGGGCTGCACTGCTGGACCGACCCCGGAGAAGGCACACTTCCCCTGCTCCCCACCTGGGTTCCCTGTCCCCCCTGCCTCCACCTGGACATGGTGGCCAGCAGTGCCTTGGCAAGGACACGGGAGAGGGGGCCACCCCGGAAGGCAGACGACACGGATGCGGCCTGGGGCTGGATTGGGGTGCAGTGGGGTCTCCCCAGAGCGCAGAGACAGGACCTGCAGGAACACTCCCAACACACACACAGTTCAGAGATAGCGCGTGGTCCCGGTCCAGGTAAACCACTGTTTCTTCGGCAAGACTTTCTTCCCCGGTCTCCTCATCAAAGCTGCCGAGCGCAGACAGCCGTTCCGTGCCAGCTCCCTCCTTTCTCAGGGCACGTCCGAGTCGCTGTCCTCCAGGGAAGGGGGCATAGTGGGGCCACAGACACACATGGGGCTCTACTCTCCTGCCCACCCAGGACAGAGGGACATGGACCTGGGCTCTTGCCCGAGTGCTCCCTCCTTCAGAGTCCACTGGGCTCCTCTGTGCAGCATGGATGCCCGGCCAACTCCGGGACACCCACCTCCTTTCCTTGCGGGTTTCCTGAACAGCGTCCTGGAGGTGAGGGCCCACTCCCTATCTGTGGCAGGCAGGCATGCTCACTGCACACTTCCCCTCCGGGCCAGCCAGACTCCCCTTTCCCGGAGACCCCTCTCCCCTCATCTTCTACTGCCACGGGCACTGAGCTCATTGTTTGACAGGGCTGTGCAGGGTCCGTGGGGCTTTGCTGTGCAGGCCTGGGGGTGGGGCGAGAGGGAGCCACTTCCACCAGCTTCCCCACGTGCAGAGGGAGCCCTGACGAGACCAGGCCATCTGCAAAGACAGCAAAGCAGGAGCTGAAGGGACAGATGGACAGAGACAGACCAACAGAACCTGAGAACGCTGGAGGCAGAAAAAGAGGGAGACTGAGGCCCAGGGGCCCTGACGGCATCTGAGCCCTGCCTGGGGCTCCCTGGCCCCGGGGTTCCAGAGCTGGCCTCACTCGGGGCCTGCCGCACCCTGCCAACGGCGCAAGCCAGAAGCGGGGCTGCAATGTGCTGTCCTGTCCCGCCTTGGACGATGCAGCCCAGACCCTCAGACCGTGGGGCTCCTTGTGCCAGCCGGGAGCACGGGGACAAGTGACCGTACGACTCCGGGGTTCCTCGTGGTGAACGACATCAGCCTGGAAGGGGGCTGGGGGCAGTGGCCGCCGGAGGAGATGCCAAGCAAGTCTTGGGCCAGAGGTAAAGGACGTCCTGAAGTCCTCAAAGACCAGAAACAAAACCTTCACAAGAATCGAATTTGAGCCGAGGGAGGGAACCTGCTTCGTGGGCGAGCCACACCTGGACCATCACTGCTGGGAATGTCAGCTCAGGCCCTGCGAGGGGTCCCCCGGCTGTGGGCAGGCAGCAGGGCCGGGAGCATGACCAGTCCTGCAGGGTGAGGGGAGGGGACAGCCTGGCCAGAGCCTGGGGACGGCCTGTGCAGGCCATGGTCACACAGCCCAGGGCAGGAGGGGTGGGAAGACATGACCCAGCTGTCCCTAGCAAATAGACGTCCGCAGGCAAGCCCGAGCTTAGCCTCTGGGCCAGAGCAGAGGGGAAAGGGTGGACAGGGCTGGGATAGATGAAGAGTGAGCATCATTCCCACCCCCAAGATCCTTGTTGTTTTCCTAAGATTGAGCAGGGAGGGGATGCCCACCTTCCCCAGGCTCACGCCACACCTCACAGGATGAGGTTGGACCCCGGGGTCATCAGGCTCTGCAGGGGATGGGCAGGTGGCCAGGCCACACCCTTGCTGGGGAGGCCCCTCCCTTCCCCCCAAGGGGTCACCGGCGTTAGCAGCCCCTAGGTGGTGGCTTTTCTTGCAGACTCAGTGGAGGGGCTTCTTCTCTCAGCCCACAAGAAACAATGACGAATTTACTCTAAGAACAATTTCAGTATACTCATCCCCTGCAGACCAAATAGAGTCGGAACATTGCCCTAGAATTGGCCTAGGAGCGTGCCCAGGACATGGGCTCTGGGATGGCCTGTCCCTAGGACTCGGCTCCTGGCAGCCCCACCAGCCCCTAACCCTGCTCCGGCTCAGGCAGGAGCATGGAAACTTTCCTCAACTTTCCTGCTCTCCTGGCGGAAACTGGCTCCCAGGCCAGGCTATTTCTGCTGGGATCCTGCTTCTCCTGGCCAGTGGGGCCACCCCCTCCTACTGTGATCCAGGTTTGCATGGCACTGCCCTCTCCACGGGGCTACCCAGTGATGCTCTGACGTCCTGGTTCTTGGAGTCCCTCTTGGCAGCCCCAAGCCCCATCAACATGTGCTTCAGAGTCACAGGAGGGACCTTCCAGAGCTCCTGGTCGGTATGGTCTTTCTCTCCTTCCTGGCAGGCCCAGGCTCAGCCCAGCAGCGGCGGTCCTGGGGCCTCAGGGTCCTGCAGCCAGCTGTGTTCTCAAGAGCCAGGGAGTGCGGCCCCTGGGACAGAGCGGGCAGAGGACAGGCGGAGGTGAGGTTCTCGGGATTGGCCACTGGCCGTGCCGTGGGGCTCAGAGAGACCAGGCTCAGCAGATGACCTGGAAGGACGGGGCTGCGGTCAGCCCCAGAGCCGCAGAGTGGGGAGGGGAGGAAGAGGAAGTGGACTGGGGGAGGAGCTGAGGAGTGTTCTGGCACAGACCATGGCCTCTTGCCTCCAGACGTCATCCTCGGGGGTGTGGGCCCCAGGGCAGGAGGAGGACAAGGAGGGAGGGAGGCCAGGCCCAGGACCCCAGGGCCTCGTGAGCCACCAGCCTGCAGACACCCGGCCCCCCGGGGAGACTCTCAGCCCCGTGCGGTTGAGGCATGACGGCATCTGGTCAGGTGTGCACAGGGCCTCGTGAGTGCCCCCGCCCCCATGCCCTTAGCCGGCCAGAGTGCGCTCAGACTGAGTCCACCTGCTCTAAACTAGCTTTGGGTGTCACTGCTTCCAGGCAGCCCGGGGAGTCTCCTTGGTGCCGTCCGGGCGCTACGGTGACCAGCATGGTCAGGGGCTCGTGCTCACCATGGCCCCGGGGAAGCAGCTCACCTCTTGCCCGCACCTTCCCATACTGGCCAGATTTGGGGCGGCCTGAGGGGCACCAGGGAACTCTGCCGGGCTCCACCCTGAAGCCCAGATGCAGTCTTGTCCACTTTCCAGCAGACAGGAAGACCGCGCTGGCCCGGGACACCACCCTCAGGAAAGTGAGCACTGGCGGTGGCGGGGGACATGGAAGGCTCCGGGGGCAGCCTGGCTCTCCCCTCTCGGGCGTGTCTTGGAGGTGTGGCATCCCCTCGGAGAGGCTGCTCACAGGGACGGCGGTCCGGGCCTGATGGCGGGGAGCACAGGGCTCCAGGCATCTCCCTCAGCTCTGTCGTGACCTCGGGCAAACCACCGTACTTCCCAGCCTAGTCTCCCCATCGGTGGAGGGATGCACAGCAGTAGGGTCGGCCCCCAGGGCTGAGTGAGGACAGCAGCAAGCAGAGAAGGACCACAGGCAGTGCCTGGACCCGGGGCACCAGGGTCTGTGGGTTCAGCCCCCAGTCTGGGTTTACAGCTATGCAGGGTCGTGAGGGGAACCGGCCTGGCTCCCACACAGCCCTCCAGACCATGCACAGGGAAGCGATTTCATGGAACCAGCCTGCTAGTCACCTGACTTTCAAAACATGAGCTTTGCAACTCAAGTTACATAAAGAGGAGAAGCGCTTTCTGGCTGAGCGTCCTCCTGACGGCCCCCCACACGCCTGCCTGTGCAGAGCCAACCGTCTCTAGCCTCAGGAAAGGCAAACCAGAGAGGCCCCGCTCCAGGCTATTTTAAGCACAGACTTAAAAAGTAAAAGCAGCTGTAAAGTGAAAAGTTTTAGGAACATTTCCATTTCCTGGAGCGATGGAACGGAGAGCCCGGGCCCCAGGCAGCACGATCCTCTGCTGGCAGAGGTGACGCGTCCAGGCCTCCGCCAGCCAGACCCCGGCTCTGGGTATGGCGCGTCCTGGCCTTGGGCAGGCAGCCCGGTCTGGCGGTCTGGTGGGGCCCTGTAAGTGCAGAGTTTCGGTGATTCACTGGGGCGGGGGTGCTGGGCAAAGGCCGAGGTGGGCGTGGCTGCGGGGGATGCAGCTTAGAGCAGAGGACGCCCCGCCCTGACCCTCCCACAGCCAGCCCTGCCGTGGGCCCCCAGCTTCCCCCACAACGGCCTCTAGGGCCCAGGCCAGAGTCCTCCTCGGTCCCGGGGGACCCTCCTGGCATTCCTCTGTTGCCCAAGGTGCCCCCGGGACCCTCCTGGCATTCCTGTGTCGCCCAAGGTGCCTGCCCGGAGGCCCCAGATTCCGGAGCAGATGGGAAACCGCGCCCCCTCGGGGCTGAACGCTCCCCAGCTCTCAACAGCCCCTGCCCAAAAGGCCGAGCCAACAAGCAGCCCTGGGCTGGGGGCTCCGCCTGAAGACTGAGCTGGGACTCCCAAAATACCACCCCTGACAACAGGGCCACAATACAGACGGAGGTTTCTTTCAGTTCCAGTGACGAGGAGCAGGGGACCCTCTGGAGTGCCTACCAGCTGCTCCATCCCAGGCGCCCGCACAAAGTGCGTCTAGGCCCCCGGAAGGGGGATTGCCCACATGTCCAGGCTGCCATTGGGGGTCTGCAGGACCAGGGGGTCCTATACCAATGTGCCCACCTGCCTTGGGGCCTACTGTTACCTCTGGACTGGGCCCACCCCGTCCCCTCAGTCCGAGGCCGGGGAGACCCAGCAGAGTGGTCATGGAAGTGGCCCTCACCTCCTGGTCTGCGTCCTCAGTTTCCCTCTCCCTCTGTGTGCCCCTCACCCCAATCTGCAGGGTCCACTGGTGGGCCTGGCCATGTCCAGTGTCGACAGGACTGCACACCTGCTCACAGACCACAGTGCTCAGGGTAGGGCCCCTCCCCAGCAGGAGTGTCCAAATGTGGGCCAGTGCTGAGGGTCCTGTCTCTGGGGTCTGAAGGGCTCTTGCACCTAGTGGTGCTCACAAAGGGATGCCTAACAGGTGGGATCCCACCCAAGGGGGCAGCTTGGGGTCCTTGAAGGCCTCTTTCCCTACTGGTCCCCTGCTTCTGGGGACCATGTGGTCAAGCGGCGAACGCTATTTAGGGGGCCCCTCGGCACGCAGGGGACGGTTCTGCAGGGAGAAGGGTGCTGACGAGCCAGGACCCGAGAGGCTGGGGCTGTAAGGCCTGGCTCACACCGTGCTGCAGACCCGAGCCGCCGGGACACCGGTCGGTCACGGGTGACCACAAGTCCGCTTACAGCTGCCCACACACAGGGCTACTTGTGCAGCCCCATGCGAATGTGCCCTCCGCCTGCCCTCGAAGTAGGTCACTAACAGGGCTGGATTTCCCAAGAAGCCAAGGGAAAGGCAGGAATTCTGCACCACCCTCCCAGGTGTCCTGCTCCAAATCCCGAGTCCTGGGCCCCTTGGACTCGCCGCCCTGGCTGGAGCCTGGCCTGCAGCTGAGGCACGGGGAATGGGCACGGCCCCTTCACTGGGGCCCGCGGACTCGGCTCACAGGGAAGGTGACCCTGAAAGAGACGCCACCCCACGTGGGCTGCCCGGCATCCGGACCGAGTGAAGCCAGCATTCCAGGCTGATTGACACCCTCTTCATGCTGGAGCCCAGGTCGGGACAGTTGCCGCCTGGGCCCACCTTGCAGGGGACACAGATGTGCACAGGTGAGCTGGCTGAGCACCTGCTTCAGCACAGAGGGATCGCCTGCCCCAGAGGGCGTGTAGGTGGGAGTCAGGAGTGAGGAGGGCTGGGCCGGTAAGTGGGAAGGGGGGTCAGGCCTACTTGCCCACACTGCCCTAATGAGAAAATAAAAAGCCAACATTTGATTTGGGGGATGAGAGACAAAAGAGGCATTTCTGCAGCCCAGGCCTGGCCTCCACACACTCACGACCTAGGCAGGTGGTGGCAGCGGAGAGAAGACGTGGGGCTGCCGGCCAGGGGGCGTCCTCCACGCGCCCTCTGCACGACGGCATGGTCAGCAGCAGCGTCCACTCGCTGGCCACCCCTGCCCTGTGCTGGGGGGAGGTGCGGGCCGTCCCTACCCTGCTGCCCAGGCCTGCGTGGAGCTGAGCATGGGCGCCGGGGCCTCCAGGGACAAGGGAGAGTGGGTGGCTGGGCTCCCCTAGAATTGTGGGGGGAGGGGCTCTGCGCAGCGGCCTGGGGAGCAGTAAGGACACAGACAAGATAAGGCCATTCGCTGGGGGGTCGCGGACTGAGCTTCTTCCTCCCAGTGCTTGGCTCATTTCTAGAAATCCCACTTTTGGGTCAGAGCCTGTGCTCCCGGCCCTCCCTCCCCCTGCTCCTTCATCCCTTTCCTTCCTCCTCCTTCTTCTCCCCTCCTCCCTCCTTCCCTCCCCTTCCCAAGCCTGGGAACCTCACTTCCCTCCTCTCGCTGGAGGGGACCAGCCCCCTCGATGGGGGTAGGTGCTGGGATTCCGCAGGAGATGGACTAGCCGCCCACCAACCAGTGAGTGCTGTGTGTGTCTCCCCAGGAAAGGGCCCAGGTCCTGGGAGCAGACAATGTCCAGGCCCCTGTGGGCACTCTGGGTTGGGGTGGGACAGAGGGTTGCTTGGGCAAAAAGCCTGCTCCCCACAAGACTCAAAAAGCCAACAGTCAGGCCCAAGACAGGGTCAGCCCGGGGCTGGAGTCAGGGGACCCATGTGGGAAGGGAGAATCCAGCCCTGTTAGTGACCTACTTCGAGCGCAGGTGGAGGGCACATTCGCATGGGGCTGCACAAGCAGCCTTGTGTGTGGGCAGCTGTAAGCGGACTTGTGGTCACCCGTGACCGACCGGTGTCCCGGCGGCTCGGGTCTGCAGCACGGTGTGAGCCAGGCCTTACAGCCCCAGCCTCTCGGGTCCTGGCTCGTCAGCACCCTTCTCCCTGCAGAACCGTCCCCTGCGCGCCGAGGGGCCCCCTAGATAGCGTTCGCCGCTTGACCACATGGCTCCACATTCTTCCCCAGGCGCCCAGCCCCGGGAAGTGGGCGCTCAGGATCGCGGTCACGGAGACCTCACGAGGGCTCTGCGTTACCCGAGGCAGACAGGTTGGGCCTGGCTTGTGGCCTTTCAGGAGGAAAATCTCACCTTTGCCATGAGGTCTAGGAGAAAAGCATGGAAATGGGTTTCTTCTGGCCCGGGAGGGAGGGGCATCTGGAGAGCCCCCACTGGGGTCAGGGGTGAGCACGTGAACCTCCCAGGCCTGGCTGGCCTCGCTCTCGCCTCTGGAAACCCCTCAGGTCCCAGCCTCAGCTGTGCAGTTATCGGGTGATCGGGGTCCTCGGGGGGGCGGGGGCGCCGGCGCTTTGGGCTGAGCCCCATGGGCGCCAACAGGACACGGTCTGTGCTCCCCAGAAGCTGTGCCTCTCTGGGTATCACGGAACATCCATGGCCTAAGTGCCGTTTGGCTCCCCGACTTGGGCACCATCCTTGTTAGTGTTTGGTAGGTCACAGCAGGCCCCCCTCCCCCAGCCCAGGGACATTCCTGCACTGAGTGCTCTGGGGAAGTTCCTGTTTCCCTAGGGGCTTCCTGAGGAGCCTGGGCTGGGCCCCCCCGCCTCTTGGATCTCACTCTGTTTCTGTCCAGAAAGGGAGTGGGCGGCTGTGCCCCAGGATGTCCGGCCCACGTTCTCTGAGTGCAGTGAGCTACTCCTGACACGCCGGCGCTTTCTCGCCCCACTGCTGTGTGGGTGCAGCTTTGACGCCAGAAGGGACCCCACAGAGGTGGGAAGGGCACCAGCAGCTCTGTGATGAGGCTGGCGTCCAGCCCTTGAGGGAGGCTGTCCTCCGAGTGGTCTCTGGCATTGGAGGTCCCTGGGGTCGGAGGCCGTGGCTGGAGACAGTGCTGGCTGAGTCTGAAGTCCTGGGTCAGCGTGGGGGCAGGGGCTTGGAGTGGGTGGGGGAACCTGCATGCATGCCCTTGGGTCAGTCTCCTGTGTGGGGGCAGGGGGTTAACTGGAGGGTTTCCGAGGGAGGGGCTCTTTGCTGGGGTCTGGCTCCCACAGAGCAGCATCCAGGGGCCACCTGCTTCTTTACCAGCAGAATGACCATCCCGAGGGCCATGACGTTATGTGAACGGCTCAAGGTAACCTGGAGAGGTGCTGGCCTGATGGCTGTTTTTCCCGTGGAAACAGACCACAGACCGGGGTATCCGGGGGACCCCGGCACCTGAGGTGGCTCAAGCTCCCACAGGCTCTGAGGCTGTGACTTCTCTCCTTGGGAAACCAAAACGACCTCTGGGGACAGGTGCAGGGCCAGCTTCCCGGGATGTGGGCTGGACAGTCTCACAGGACGCTGGGTTTCAAGGGGCCCCTACTTATCCTGAAACTCTGAATCATTTTCCAACCAGCGGTCACGTTTGCATTTGACCCCCACATCCACAGTTTCTTCAGGAAGCACTCTGGCCTTTATGAAGGGCCAGGAGCTGCTGTGGGGGCCTCAGTGGGGTGCCCAGGAGAGGGGTGTCTGGGTGGGAATAAGGCAGGAGGGGACTCCAACCCCTGGCCCAGGGAGGGCTTCAGCATCCAGGGTTGGGGGACCAGGCAGCCCTACCGCCCCGGCCATGTCCTTTGCTTTTCCAGGGGCTCTGAGAGGGGAGCCCCCCCCAGGAGGGGCTCTGTCCCAGCCTAATAATAACTCCCAGCCTGGCTCCAGCGGCCAGCTATTTTTAGAGCCCCTAACCCAGCCCCCATGTGACTCAGCAAGACCTCAAGCCGGGATGAGAAAGTCGCGGGGTGGCCCACGGCCAGGGTGCTCCAGGCAGCCAGGTGGGCGTGGGCAGCGGGGGCCCAGAAGCAGGCCAGGCAGAGGAGCCCTCCCCCTCTGGCCTCCTGGGAGCCTCAGGCCCTCCGCCTGCCGGCTCCTCCCCCCCAAGCCGAGCATGGAAAATCTGATGTCAGAATTCCAGTGTTGGCAAAGAATGTGGCTGACCTTCACCTCCTGGAGAGCCATGAGGCCCAAGGGGCTGGGCCCGGGTCCCCCCCCAGGTGTCCCTAAGCACCCTGGGACCACGGCCCCCTTCCCCTCTCTGACCCCCCCAATGTGGCCCTGGCCCCCAGCTCTGGGGGTCTCACCCTGGCACTGAGCACCTGAAGGCACCCCCCAGTGTGTCCCAGGCTGGCGCTGCCCCCAGCAGCCAGGTTCATCAGGGTGGCCGGCCGGGCCGTTTGTTACTAGAAGTTTCTGGAGCAGGTCAGCCAGGCCGAGTGCAGGGGGCGTGGCGAGTCCGCAGCCCGGCTCCATGCACTGCCCCGCCTGGCAGGGCTGAGGCCCCGATCCTGTCCACTCTTTCAAGAAGTGTCTGCAGGATGTGGGGAGGGCCGTGGGGTCAGCAGGAGAGCTGCGTACATGCATGTGAGCATGCTCACGTGTTACGGTGTGTGCGTGAGCGCACGCCCACATGTGTACATGTATGCACGTGTGTGTGCTATGTGTTATGGTGTGCATGCAAGTGCATGCGTACGTGTGAACACACACGTGTGCTCATGTGCTGCTGTGCGTGTGAGTGCGGCCCACGTGTGCGCGTGTACGTGTGTGGCACATGTGTTCACATGTACACAAACGTGTGCGCACATGCGTATGTGGGAGCTTTACTTGGAAGCACGCTGAGTGTCTGCAGCACCTTCTGGTCTCGTGGAAGCACCCTGACAGATGTCCCCACTGGGCTGCCCGGCCCCTTCCCACCGAGCACGAGCTGTGCCCCCAGCTGAGGGAGAGGAAGGAGGCGAGGGCGTGGCTCCGCGGGACCCCGGTCTCTGTGGTGGGCAGGGATCCCTGTGCACTGGGGGTCCCCCATAGAATCGGGGAGACCGAACTGAGGGGTACGTGGAGCTGGGGGCTGTGCGTGGACTTGCTGAGGATCCCAGCCGGAAAGGGCAGGTCTTAGGAGCCCTGCCCCCCCCCTTTCCTGGCAGGTCCCACGGCTTCGGGCCGGCCCTCACCTTGGCAAACACAGATGCAGACAGCAGGGAAGGGCGGCAGCCTAGGGTGCCCGGCTTCCCACGCCCTGCGGGGCCGGCTCGTGCCCAATCACATCCGCTTGGTCTTCCCAGGCACCACCAAGTGTCCTGTTGCCGTCTAGTGTGGGCTGTCCGTTGCCATTTATTTCCCAGAATGTGGGGATTCGGAAGAGTGGCTTTGCTGGGGTTCACCTTGGACTCACAGCCTTCGGATCGGCGGCTGTTTGTTTTCTCTGCTTCGAGCGTCAGGACGCTGCTCTATTTAGGGAAGACGTTGCTTCCCAAAGATGGATAATGACAGTAATTATACCAAAGATGGATAATGACAGTAATTATACCCAGCTGCTTCTGCCTCTTCTTCCTAAGTTCGTCTTCAGTGAAGTAAGGAAAAATGAAAGGCTGTTTTCTGGAATGGAAGTATTATGCTGTTTTTTCATTAACTTCAGAATCACTTAGAAGAAGGTTTTCATTTAAAATATTTGGCTGCTGGCCCCTGTCACGGACTTCTTCTTAAACTTCCCACTAAGACACCCCTGAGACAGAAACACGGAAACCCACCCTGGGGAAACCCACCCACCTGGGGAACCTGGGCAGGGATTTCTGCTGGCTGGCGGACACCGACGGATGTCCCCTGCCCCCTGCTGGCCACGTGCCGGCCCCCTCAGCTCCTGCTCAGGAACGCCAGCCTGTGCCCACTGGAAACCTGCGTGGCCCTCTCGGCTGTGGGGGCCACTTTCTGAGGCAGCTGTGCTGGTTCCCATAGCCCCTCGAGGCTCCCACTCTGCTGAATCCTGGCGGGCTGTCGGAGGGCAGCAGACCTCCCCTCGGTGCACGGAACCCTGCCTGGAGGGCTCCCCATGGGGCCTGAGGGCCAGGCGAGCAGGAGCCGTGGACACAGGGCCTGGGACAAAGGTGACTGGAGGACAGAGGCACCCCTAGACACGGGCACCCCAGGGGCTCCATGCAGCACCCCCAGGGAAGGAGGAAAACCAGTCCCCAGTCCCGCCATTGGCAGACACGGGATGGACCCTGTGTGCACACACGTGTACCTGCATGCACACACACCACATACAACCACACACACACGTACACACAACATACCACCTCACCCCCGTGTACATACAACACACACACCACACACACTACCACACATAACCACACACACGTACACACACAATGCACATGTCACAGAGCCCGTAAGCAAGTCCCGTAGAAGGGAAGTGAAATGGCCTCCCCTCGGATGACATCAAGAAGAACAAATCTTCGGGCAGGAAGGAAACCGAGGCAGCCCAGGAGTCTGAGCCGGAGGAGCAGCGGGGCGGCACCGGACCCCGCGCGCCGGGTGGAGGACACAGGAAGTGAGACGTCTGTCTGCAGAAGTGTGTCTGTGCGGACAGGCGATCACGTACTTCTGTCCGCTTTCGACACATGAAGGGAATTCAAACCTTCAGGGGCATGGCTGAAATAATTGTTCTACAAAATGCCCTGTGTCATGTAAAGAACGCACTTGTTGGCAAATGTATGTTAGATCTTCCTCAAATTTGTTCATATGCCAGACCTCATGAAACCTCACGACTCCAAGAAAGTGTTTTTGTAGAGACCACACTTTTTAACCTCGATGAAATACACTGGAAAAGGAACGACAAGCACAATAAGGACCCTACGTAGCTCAGGCTGTGCGGGGCACCTGCGCTAGCCCCTCACTTCCCCAAAGAGGGCTGACAGCGGTGCTCACTGGTGGGACACGGGACTGCCCCTCCTCACGCTGGGCTGGGCCAGCCCTCCTGGCTTGCACGGAGACTCCCGGCCACTAGAATGAAAGTAAATCCCCCAAAGAGCAGAGCCACACCCACCGAGTGTTTGGGACATCACAGAATTGCAAATACTACCTGTTACAATTCTGGGACGTGTCAACAGCTCTTCCCAGAGGCAAACCGAGGCTCTTCAATGTTGTTCTTGGGAGTAAGAATGAAGATCTGGACATTTCTCAACTACCTTAGTTAAAAAGCAAGCTGGGGGGAGGAACTGAGTATCTTGTAAGCAAAGACTAAAAAATTAGAAAAACAATCAAAACTGATCAATACATCCAACTCCTGGTCCATGGAAATAAACGGCAACAAAGAAAGAGATCGGTGGCAAATAGAATCCAGAAACAGAACAAAAATATAAATAAGCAAAATCATATAACAACAAGACATGCAGTTAAAATATGAAAATCCCAATAAAAATAACTTAAAAAAATATAAGTTAACAAAATGGCCTCAAGAAGCATGAGAAAATAGAACACTCGTGGAATAAATTGAGGAAGACACAAAGAAATGGAAAAACGTTCTATGCTCATGGATTGGAAGAACAAATATTGTGAAGATGTCAATGCTACCTAGAGCAATCTACACATTCAATGCAATCCCCATCAAAATACGATCCACTTTTTTCAAAGAAATGGAACAAATAATCCTAAAATTTGTATGGAACCAGAAAAGACCCCGAATAGCCAGAGGAATGTTGAAAAAGAAAAGCAAAGCTGGCGGCATCACAATTCCGGACTTCCAGCTCTATTACAAAGCTGTCATCATCAAGACAGTATGGTACTGGCCCAAAAACAGACACAGAGATCAACAGAACAGAATAGAGAGCCCAGAAATGGACCCTCAGCTCTAGGGTCAACTCATCTTCGACAAAGCAGGAAAGAATGTCCAATGAAAATAAAGTCTCTTCAGTAAACGGTGTTGGGAAAACTGGACAGCCACATGGAGAAGAATGAAACTGGACCATTTCCTTACACCACACACAAAAATAGACTCCAAATGGATGAAAGACCTAAATGTAAGACAGGAGTCCATCAAAATCCTAAAGGAGAACACAGGCAGCAACCTCTTTGACCTCAGCCGAAGCAACTTCTTTCTAGAAACATCGCCAAAGGCAAGGGAAGCAAGGGCAAAAATGAACTATTGGGACCTCATCAAGAAAGAAGCTTTTGCACAGCAAAAGAAACAGTCAACAAAACCAAAGGACAACCGACAGAATGGGAGAAGATATTTGCAAATGACATATCAGATAAAGGGCTGGTATCCAAAATCTATAAAGAACTTACCAAATTCAACACCCAAAGAACAAAAGATCCAGTCAAGAAATGGGCAGAAGACCACATAGAAATGGCCAACAGACACATGAAAAAGTCCTCAACATCACACGGCATCAGGGAAATCCAAATCAAAACCTCAATGAGATACCACCTCAC